>NW_006921695.1:5795840-5861407 GCF_000298275.1 Orycteropus afer afer | reverse complement strand
TTGGTCAATGACATGAGACAAAGTATATGTGAACTGCTGTATGAAAAGTGAATTTACTCTGTAAATCTTCACCCAAATCCTAATAAAAAAAAAAAAAAAAAAGACAGCATCCCCTCAGTTGTCCAAAGGCAAGTATCTCTTTGGACCTTAGCTTCTAGGCCTGGCCTCTGCCCTGCTCTGGCAAGTGTTATAAAACTCTTTTAGGTCTGCCACAGGTTTATCTAGGTGCATCCCATTCCATCATCAGGCTTTCTGCCCCAAAGTACTCAGCTTTATTTGCTCTGTGGGCCAGCAAGCCTGCTACTCTGTCTCATACTGGTCTCTTGGTTCTGCTGCTGCTGTCTCTCTACCAAGGAGGTACAGCGTAGGATCCTCAGGTTCAAGGATGTACTCCACTCCTGGTTGGTCTTTCATGCTTGTAATGTAGTCCTCCTTTTCTGCCTCTGCAATGGCTCATTTTAAGTCCAGCCAAATGGCAAAGCTGACCAATACTCACATTTGGTTTACAAACAGCACCACCCTCACAAGGAAACCATGTAGCTTGCTTAAATTATTGCCAAGCTATCAAATCCCTTAGCGAGCTCTAAGCACCTTACTTTTCCATAGTTCCACCCAGTCATCTGGTAAAAGTCATAAAGACCATGGCTAAAAGAGCAATACCAAATGATTCACTGTACCACAGAAAGGACCAGTTTCTGGAGAATATCATGCTGGTAAAAACAGAGGCTCAGTGAAAACGGGGAGTGTCCTCAATGAGATGGATTGACACAGTGGTTGTCATGATGGGCTCAAACATGGCAATGATTCAAAGGGTGGCACAGGACTGGGCAGTGTTTCATTCTATTGTGCATAAGGTTGTTAAGACTTAATGACATCTAACGACAACAGAAGTGTACTAACTTTTCGAGAAATCATCTTTTATAAGCACAGAGTCTTTGTGCCCTAAGACTAAGTCCCCATTTAGTATTTGCTTCCATAGCCATTTGCACATAGCCTTTCATAATACACATTACAGTTGAAATTACAAGTCATGATCTGTCTTCCTTGGTAGAGTAGAAGCTCAGTGGGAGTAAAGATAGTGTTGCTCTGTTAACTGACACAGTGCCTGACACAGAGAAGATGCTAAAAAAATACTTTTTGAATGAATGAATGAATGAATGACTTTGCAAAAAGTAAATTGCTACACTCATATAAGCCATTGATTATTAGTAATTCTGGCATCTAGATTCTGGTGTCATGGATCTTCCTTGAGTAAGGCCATCAATAGCATAAATAACAGAACTAGAACAAAAACTAGAACCTTAGAACTACTTTTGTGCCATGTACTGCAGGCAAGTCAGTCTCTTGCAATATGGAAGTTTTAAGAAAGTTTTTGTGCCTAAGGTTTTATTTTTTGCTATACAAATTTCCCTTGGAAATTTTAAACTACTTCTTTATATTTTCCCCATATGATGTTGTTGTGTGCTACTGAGTCATAAAGACTCAGCAACACTATATGACAGAGTAGAAATGCCCCATACAGTTTCTTAGCATGTAATCTTTACAGGAGCAGATTTCCAGGTCTTTTCTCCTGCAGAGCCAGTGGGTGAGTCCAAATCGCTGCTCAGTTAGCAGCTGAGCACATAACCATTGTGTCTCCTCAGCTTATCATAGTGTGAGATATTATCTCAATCATATGAAGTCAAAATGTCTTCTTAATTAATTTTTACTTACTCCAGTATCAAACTGCTGTTTTTATTCTCCCTTTAACACCCTTATAAAGCTTGACTTGTGCTGAAAACTTATCATTTCTTATTTGTTGGCTACTATGGGACACTGTCAGCATTTTGTGAGTGGTGTGTCTTTTTATAGCTCATAGTCAAAAGCTTGCTAATGTAACAAACAGGAAATAATTATCAAATGCTTGTGTTATCATTCTGCTTATACTTCAGATCTGAAGGCTGTAGGTTAATATTTATTTTTGATCAAAGTAATTTTCTTAGGAAAAGAATGAGAAGGGGGGTGGAGAATAAGAAAGAAGGAAAGAAAGTGTGACTGGAATCTGGCTCTTGGGTCAGTGGCCAAAAATATAAACTTCCAAATCTAAGATAATTTTTTTTTTTTTTAATCAGACAATCGTCTCTGGTGAAGACAGAGTAAGTTATTAGCTAAAAGACGAATGTGTTTGAATTTTAAACAAAGAGTAATTATTTACAGACACATCTACACATATATATTACAATGGATAAATCAGATCCATAACAACTAATAAGGCATACACAGATGTAAAACTGGCTAAGCATTAGGAAAATCAAGTAGGTTTGATGTGTGTGTGACTTTGCCAAGTGGAATACTGGCTAATAGTAATTTATTTCCTATTAATTCAAAATATCTCCTGAGAAAAGCAGAGGTCACCATGACTGACTCGACAGGCACCTGCTTGGAAACAAAACCAAGAACCAAACTCAACACCATCGAGTTGATTCTGACTCATAGCAACCCTTTTTGGGTTTCCAAGGCTGTAAATCTTTACAGAAGCAGATTGCTTCATCTTTCTTCCATGGAATGGCTGGTGGGTTTGACTCACCAAACTTTTGGTTAGGAGCCAAATGCCTGAACCACTATACCACCAGAGATCCTTGCTTGGAAACAAAGGGTGTTAAAATAAGGCTGATATCCAAAGAGCCCATGAATGTCCTACGATTTGCTGTGAAATTAAAGACTTGGATGATATTTCAGAGTTAAGGAGAAAACATTCTCTGACACAAGAAAATAAAGAAAATAACCTTCTTATTTTGCCTAACTCCCTAGTAGTGCCTAAGGCATTTGATTGCTAACCAGAAGGCTGGCGGTTCAAACCCACCAGCCACTCCTTGGAAGGAAGATTGGGAGATCTACTTCCATAGAGATACAGCCTCAGAAACCCACGGAGGGGTCACTATGAGTCAGAAAATCACTCAATGGCTGCAATCTTGTTTTTTTTTTTTTGTTGATGTCTTTTTAATCCTAGTGTATAATCTCCAAAGAAGATAACAAAATTGAAATTGCTTGTGGCCAATACTACTTAGCTGCTTAAATGTTTGTCATATGATAGGATTATATTGGATTACCTATAAAAGTTCCTTGTAGAATTCTATGCTTTCTTAACTACTGGCCCATCAAAAGATGCCTTAAGAATCCAGACTCTGAAGCCACACTCCTAGGGTTCAAATCCCTTCTTTGCTTTGTATCATGTTATAAACCTCATAGACACAGACGATTTCTGTAAGTTTCAGCTTCCCCATCTGTAAAATGGACATAAGGGGAGGTATGTGATTATGCTTACCTCATAGAGCTGTTGTGAGGGTTAAATGACTAAACAAGTTAGTATTTGCAAAGTGCTTTGAAGAGCCATTGCACATAGAGCACTATGTGTAAGCATTTATTACATAAATAAGTTATGGAATAGACACAGTACATATTTCTCTCTGCCTTAGAAAAACATCTGAAAACCTTCTTGTTTTTGGATGGAGTCAGCTATGTTGCTGGGCTAGGGCAGCTCAGAGAGCAGTCAGATGCCTTTCATACTTTCCCAGAAGAAATATTTCCTGGAAGCTAGAACTTCATGCTTGCTCTCTACCATGACATCAAGGAAAAACCTGGCTCTTGATAAGGAACCTTCTATAGCTTCGGTCAGAGCAAAGATAAAAGAAATGAAGCACTTTCAGTAATTCTTTAGAATCTCCCATTCCTGTACCGTTTGTTCTGCCTACAGTACTACCTCCATCTTATCTACTCAGGTGCAAATCTGTGAAAACTTTCCTGCCCATGCTGCCCGCACAGATGGAGCCAGTCCTCCTCCTCCTCTTCTGGGCCCTTGGCAGCCTGCAGTTTGTACCTCTTGAGGCCCAACTCTTCATTTCTCAGGGTCATCTAGTGTCGTGAGATGTGAACTCATAACAACACTCTTCTGAATCCTGCCTGTTTTCCTCCCCTATTTTCCTAGTAGTTATTCCAAGGCTTTACCACTCTCCTGTTCCCCTGTTATCTTTCTTTCTGCTTCCAATGGAAAATAAAGACTATTTTAAGTGCATGTTTTTTCATCTTTCTGGATCCTGTTCTCCAGGCTCATCTGCATGTGCCTCTTGTTAACTCTGCCATAACAAAGATGTGTCATCACTAGCCACCCTACTGTTTTCATCTGATTACTACGTGTACCTCCATGGGAAACTTGTTTTAAAATTGATTACTTCTTTTCTGTATTGTCCTCTTCTTTTTCTCCATTAATGTTTCCTTCAGATTTTTTTCCTCATCTTAATATATATATATATGTATAGATCTATCTATCTATCTATCATCTATCTATCTGCCTTCTTGCCTAGCTACCCATGCACCCACCCATTTATCTATCTATCCATCATTTATCATGTTTTCTAGACTCAGTTTCTCTATATATCTACTGGCTAGATTCATTGTTTTCCATTGATACCAATAGCTACTACATGTCAGCCTTGTACTGTGCCACTCTGTTAAAATATCTCCAGCAACTATCATCAATTCTGTCCCAGGTGTTAGAGCCAGTGGGAAAATTTTGTTCCTTTCCTTACCTGACCCTTTTGTGACACTTAATATTGTTCACACTGGCACCTTCAATTTAAATTTTACATGTATTTTCTCTATTTCTCTGAACACTTATGAGTGTTCTTCATCTTCATCTCTCCATTCCTTAAATGTTGGTCTTTAGCAGCAATTAATTCGTAGTCCTCTTTTCTTATTAGTTTCTAACTGTAATTCATACATCATGTTGTTGTTGTTGTTGTTTGCCGTCGAGTCAGCCCCAACTCATAGCGACCCCTCCTTGGGTTTCTGAGGCAGTATCACTACGGAAGTCGGATTGCCCAACCTTCCTTCCGAGGAGTGGCTGGTGGGTTTGAACCGCCAGCCTTCTGGTGAGCAGTCAAGTGCCTTAGGCACTATGCTACCAGAGCTCCTATATATGGATGTAATTCATATATCCATCTTTGGACTATTGCTGATATGTCTCAATTTTTTTTTTCCAGATAGATCCCTCTGTTGAGCTTCAAATAAAAACAATCTCTACCTGATGTCCCATAACTTAACTTGTCATCTTACCTCAAACTTGCTCTTCCACTATTCTCCCCATGATCCTAAACATTACCTGAATTGCCTTTTTCTACTTTAAACCCAACAATTATGCTCCTTAGAAGTAAGGATGACAAGATTGTGGCTCACTTATTTTGACCATGCCATTAGGAAAGACCAATTGCTAGAAAAGGCCATTATGACTTAAAGTAAAAGGTCAGATCATGAAGAAAGTGCAGGGCTAGGCAAAGTGTTATTCTGTTATTCATAAGGTCATCAGGAGTTGCAGCTGACTTGACAGCAATCAACAACAACAACAATTTTTAACTCAATGTCTAGTCATTCCATTATATTACACTAACAATATGCCTTCTAAATATATTCTTCATCCTGCTTTATAGTGTCAAATGATCAACTTGTATCATGGCTTGCCTCATCTGTTGGTTGCATCAGTGTCTCTGCTGTTGGTCTTATTTCACTGGTCAGTCCTTCACTTTATGTCAAAAAAATATTTCTTACAACTAAATATGAAATCGCCCTTGATCACCCACTGGTTAGAGTAATATTTATTTACCAGATCACTGCCTATCCATCTATACTCATCTTGCAGTATTTAATCCCCAATACCTACACACACTCACATACATCCCCCCCAAATTACTTGCATGAGCTGAGTAGACCACAGTTCCCATTGCTTACATACTGCTATCTCTGTCTATAACATGTTTTCCCCTCTCCATAGCAAATGCATACTTATCACTACCATCTCAATTTTAAAAACTCCTCTTTTTCTCAGTGATTTCTTCCCTGAATTACTCTGGCAGATGGGGATGTATCTCTTTCTAGGGTTCACAGTACACCATACACAACTCCATAATAATGACTTCATCACAATTGTGACCTTTTATGATGTTTACACGTCTGTTTCCCACTCTACTGTAAGCTACTTGAGAGACCATAAACTTTCATCTGTTTCTGAATTGGTCAGATCCAGAACCATGTAAGAGATAGACAGGCAAAATCATTTTCTATATTTTAAAGCTGGAAAGAACTTCCCCGTTTGGGAAATAGAAAACAAACCTAAAAATTGTGCCATATAGAAAGTAAAAAAGTCATTTGTCCCACATGTTTTCTTACATAGGGTAATGTTGGATCAGAGAAGAAAGCCTAATATATAAGAGGAATTAAAACCATGTTAAAAGCAAAAAGGTAAAAGGAGCAGGATTCATTAAACAAAAAGATATGGATTGCAGTCATCACAGCATCACAGTGCTGGAGGTGGTTGTCATGGGTAAGATGTGCTGAGAGATCCAGTATTTAGAAATACACTGACTCCAATAAAATCATTTGTTCTGGAAGGTATGCTGATCTGGGAAAAGCTAAACCTGAAAAAGAAAACCAGTTCCTTTGAGTTGACTCCACCTCATGGTGACTCCGTATGCGTCAGGGTAGAACATAAGATTTTCAGTGGCTGATTTTTTGGAAGGAGATTGCCAGGCCATTCTTCTGCACACCTCTAGGTGGACTCAAACCACACATCTTTTGATTAGCAGCATTAAACTTCTGCACTATCCAGGGACTCCTGGAAACACAAAGTATGGACACTAATTGGAAAGAATGTCATCTCAGGAACTCTAGGAGAACATGAACATTTAATTAATTATCAGATATTTTAAAACATGTAATCTTTTCTAGTCATCTAAATATAGGAGAGATGTAATATGTGTAAAATAAATAAATTTATTGTTGTTATGTGCTGTCGAGTTGGACCCAACTCATAGCAAACCCTCCTTGGGTTTCTGAGGCAGTATCACTACGGAAATAGATTGCCCCATCTTCCTTCAGAGGAATGGCTAGTAAGTTTGAACCACCAGCCTTCTGGTTAGCAGTCAAGTGCCTTAGGCACTACGCTACCTATAAATAAATTTAAATGGTAAGTAAATAACCCAACCCAAAACTAACCAAACAAACAAAAACTGCTTCTACCTCCATGGTACTTGAAATCTAGTGGAGAAGACTGAAATAAATGAATATCATATGAAAGTCTAAAACACTATTTGGATAAATGTTACAAAAAAGAGTTATGTGGCATTGGGAAAGCAGAGGAGATGTGGACTCTATTTGCAGCTGGTTAACACAAAACTCCATTACAAACACAGGTTCCCATGTAAACCAAAGTGAAAGGAAACAGGGGAGGCTGAGTGTATTGAATTTCTGGAAGATTTGGGATGTAATTTCCATCAGGCCCACCCTGAATTCTTTCAACTCATAGGCATGTGGGATGGGAGTTTATTTCATGGCTGATGTTGCCAGGAGTTACATATGATTGTCAAGGGGAGAAAATATTTTCTGGATCATTCATTGTGTATCTACTACAGTGCGTGCTGCTGCAGTATCTAGCTGTGGAAATAAATATTAGGACAAAAAGTGTTGAAGCGAGTGGAGAGACAACTAGTAAATCAAGATTGAGACCTTCTGTGAAGAAAGCACATGGAGCTACCTGAAACTGATGAAACATTGTGTACCTTTCTTCTCCCACTTGGTGAATATTTTGTACAGTATTATTCTAACACTAATATAAATACTGATTGACAGCACAAACTTAAAAAAAATTTTATTAAGGGAAAACCCATCCAGAAGTCAGATAGCTTAAGGTATTGTGAGACTGATTTTATTAAGTCTCTAATAAGCCACTCCTCGGAAGGAAGGTTGGGCATTCCTACTTCCGTAGTGATACTGCCTTGGAAACCCAAGGAGGGGTCGCTTTGAGTTGGGGCCGACTCGATGGCAAGTAACAACAACAACAATAAGTCACTAAGGGTTAAAGGAGTTGAAAACAGAGAAATTGAAAGTGGATGCAGTGAGAAATTATAACAATATCTAACATTGACTGAATAATTGTTATGTGTCAGGCAATTTGAAAACGTCTTTACTTATCAAGTGAATACTTTATTTTATAGTCACACCACACTCCCAATGGTATATCTAATAATTTCCACAAAGACCATCTTCATACATTTCAGCTAATATTTGGCATCAGCAAAGGGCACGAAGTAGGACATTCACACATAAACAATCTCTGGTGGTTTTGATTCACACCATCAACATTAACTTTTAGGGTAAAATAAGAATATTTTTAGGTGAAAATGATTGAAGTAAAAATCAAAATATGTAAAACAGACATAATAGCTCCTGAGTATGTTAAAAGGGTTGTATTGCACTGAAGGAACCTCAGAGTGGTGCAAATGACTACCACTCTCAGCTACTAATCCGAAGATTGGAGGTTTGAGTCCAACCAGAGGCTCCTTGGAAGAAAGGCCTGGCAATCTACTTCTGAAGATCAGCCATTGAAAACCTTATGGAACACGGTTCTACTCTGACACATGTGAGGTCACCATGAGTTGTAATCAACTTGACTACAACTGGTTTTACTAAATTACAGATGGAAATATTTCAATAGCATAGTGCCTAAAGGCACTTGACTGCTAACCAGGAGGCTGGTGGTTCAAACCCACCAGCCACTCCTCGGAAGGAAGGTTGGGCAATCCTACTTCCGTAGTGATAACTGCCTCGGAAACCCAAGGAGGGGTCGCTAGGAGTCGGGGCTGACTCGATGGCAAATAACAACAACAATGGAAAATGGAGAGAACCTATGTGTATTTGTCAGCATGAAGGAGGATTCCTCTAGTCAAGTACCCCAAATGGTCCTCAGGGGAGAAAATCAGCAGCCCCATTCCTCAACATGGCAAAGAGTCATGAGGCAAAAGATAAAGAATTCACATTGCTTCATTTCTTGTTGGAACAGCCACTTATTTTCTCTGAAGTAATAGTTTCTTGGTTAGTCAGTCAACTGCCAGGTTAATCAAACAGAAAAATCCTTGGTAACTGTGGGCACAAAGGGAAATTTAGTGAGCCTGATCTTTAAATTTCCACTCTCTTTTCAAGATGAAATATGGAATCAGTATTTTTCTTCCACTTGAAGTCACTTGTGACATAACACCCCTGCTCTCCCTACTTCCACTTTTTCTTTTTTTAAAACTCTATGCTTATTAATCTGCTTCTCAGCCAGGAGAAACAACACTAGGAAAAACACATTGTACAGTTGTTAAAAGGGCAAAAATAAAATTCTCAAAGTGAAATATTCTGGGTTAGTCATTTTGTACTACTTTTTTAAATAAAAAATTATTGCAGTGAAATGAATGTAATTAAACATTTCAGCCATTCGTGTCTTTTTGATGATAGAAATACCACCCATTTATTGAAAGCTCTTATATTAATTTTACTCTCCACCATCATTTAGGAGAGTTGGAAATACATGTTTCCTTGATGGATATATTATGCTACAGGTGACTGTTACCAAGATCTAGGAAATTTTCTATTTTAGGAATGCCTTTAGTTAGATATTGAAAAAGAAAATGAGATGTCTTTTTTTTTTTTTTAAGTTAATAAATATCTATTTTCCCTTATGTAAAAAGGGCATGAAGGACTCATTGTCTGACCTCCTCTAACTTCATGAAGGGGAGAGAAAAATCACCATCAACATCAACAGCCCAAGGCTGATTCCTATGAGGTAGAGGTCAGATATGCCACCACCTTCCAACTTTCTTACCAATTCTGACACCAACCATTCCTCCCAGGGTACTCTCTTCTTCTCTGCTAAATTTGATAATTTGTTGCAATGACCACACAGAACTCACAGACAATACTCATGATTATGAGATTTATTAAGAAAGTAACAGGTTATGATTCAGGATCAGAAGTGACTCATGATATAGTACGTCATTCAGGACAGCCTTTTCTCAGCCATACTGCAGCCACACTTTTCTCTGAGTGCAGCCTCTTGGTCCTGTAGTCCCTTGACCTCTGGCCTGCTTAGGCAAATGTTACAAATCTCTTTTAGCCTTGCCAATAGGTGACCAGAGAGGCATCCAATTCCACCAGAAAAACTGCCCAAAGGCACTAAGCATTCGCACTCTATGGGCCAGGAAGTCTACCACCTCTTTCTAATGCCAGCATCTGCTGCTGCCATTTCTCTGCTGCTGCTTCTTGTTACCTCTCACCATCTCAGCAAAGTGTTATAGCTTTCTCTTTCTCATGGATTGAGGAAGTTCAGGGCAGGGGTCTCATGTCCAAAGGAGGCACTCCACTCCTGGCTTTTCTTTCTTGATGGTTTTGTTGTTGTTGTTGTTGTTATGTGCCATCGAGTTGGAAATGACACATAGCAACCCCCTCCTTGGGTTTCCCATTTTCCTCATCTGGGATGGGTCTTTTAAACCTAGTAGTTATGGCAAAACTGATCAGGCCCCATGTTAGGGATCCATATACTTTATTTCCACAGTCCCAATCCCACAAGTGTGCCATGCACTTTATTTACATTAACAAGTTATCCAACCCTGTTGGTGGGCCACAAACACCTCATGTATGCATAGTCTCATCCAGTCATCTGGTGGAAGTCACAGAAACCATGGCCAAAAGAGCCATGTTAAGTATTTCACTATACTGCACCTATGGTGGTTAAGTTTGTGTGTCAACTTGGCTGGACCTGGTTGAGTGGCTGGGCAGCTGGTGGTAGTCATTCCCCATGATGAAGCTGGCAATCAACTCCATGGTGGGATCTACAACA
Organism: Orycteropus afer afer; assembly: GCF_000298275.1. Classification (NCBI taxonomy): domain Eukaryota; kingdom Metazoa; phylum Chordata; class Mammalia; order Tubulidentata; family Orycteropodidae; genus Orycteropus; species Orycteropus afer. The sequence goes on along the minus strand of NW_006921695.1, from coordinate 5,850,723 downwards.
AGCAGGTGAGTAGCTGCTTTAAGGATGTGGTTTACTTCCCATATGTAAGTAACAGCCTTAGGGATAGTTTCTAGCTTATGGCATGCTTGGACCCTGTATGTAGCCATGTCGTTGTTCAGCAATCTGCCATGCTCTGCTGACCTTGGGACTTACAATGGTCTTAAATTAATGGCCTGTCATGTGGTTTGGTAACATCAGGACTGTGTCTTTTTATTTGCCAACCTTGGGCTTGTCAGCCTCAGCAGCCAGCAGCTGTCTGAGTGAAGAAATGCCTCTAGCTCCAGTGGGCCGGGAGCAGGAGGCAGAGCTGGACCCCAAGGTTGAGGGGCTTTCACCCAGCCCCTAGAGCCTGGCACTTTGAACTTGGACTTAAAGCCTCTAAACGGTAAGAGAATTAACTCCTGTTTGTTAAGGCCATCCCATTTGTGGTATATTCTTGTCAGAGTGGGACTAGGTAAAAATAACAGAATATGGTACTGATAGAGTAGAGTGCTGCTCTGACAGATACCTAAAATGTGGAAACAGGAGTGGAGTGCATTCTTGACCTGAGACCCTAGCAGGGAGACCTTGACATGAAACATGAGAGATGGCAGGAGCAAAGCCAAGAGACTGGCAGAAAGATACTAGCAGAGAGACCAGCATGAAAGACAGCAGTAGCAGAGCCCAGAGACTGGCATTAAACAGCAACAGGCTTACCAGCCCATGGAGGAGAAAGCTGGGTGCCAGTGGTTAGGTGGCTTCGTGGCGGAGTGGTTTGCCTTCTGGCATTAATTGGTGAAGAGACTGGCATAAAATGGAGTAGCAGGTTGGCTGGTCCACGGAGCAAGAAAGCTAAGTTTTCTTTGGACAGAAAGGATTTCCTGTGGAGTGGGTTGCCCTTGGGTATTAATCGGCAGAAGCGGAGACACCAAGGAAATGGGAAGCAGAGCTGCCTCAGCCTCAAGGGTAGGACCATGGCCTCTGGGGGTGAAACCACCACAGTCCCCTAGGTTTCAAAAAGCCAGACCTTCACCAACTTGGTTCTGGAGTGTGAGGTTGCTCATTCATGTGAGTTAGTGGGATGGAGTAAAGCCACTGCCCAAGAGTGAGGGGGCAGGGCTGCCATGCCAAAGAGGGAAAGGAACGGGGCCTCCCAGGCCAAGGGTGAGGTTACCACTCAGGAACCAGGGGACTGGAGTAACCCAGTAAAGGAGATCTGTACAGGTGCCAAGTTAACAAGGGGTGGAATTGTGTTAGTTAAGTTTGTGTCAACTTGGCTGGGCCTGGTTAAGTGGCTGGGCAGCTAGTGGTAGTTATTCCCCATGAAGAGGCTGGTAATCAACTCCATGGTGGGATCTACCACAAGGCAGGTGAGTAGCTGCTTTAGGGATGTGGTTTGCTTCCCATATATAATTAGCAGCCTTGGAGATAGTCACTACCTTATGGCATGCTTGGATCCTGCATGTAGCTGTCTCATGGTTCAGCAGCCTGCCATGCTCTGCCGGCCTTGGGACTTAAAATGGACTTAAGTTAATCACCTGCTGTGTGGTTTGATAACATCAGGACTTTTTATGTGGTTTGATAACATGCGTCTTTTTACTTGTCAACCTTGGGCTTGTCAATCTCAGCTGCCAGCAGCTGTCTGAGTGAAGAGATGCCTCTAGCTCCAGTGGGCCGGGAGCAGGAGGCAGAGCTGGACCCCAAGGTTGAGGGCTTTCACCCAGCCCCTAGAGCCTTTGAACTTGGTCTTAAAGCCTCCAAATTATAAGAGAATAAACTCCTGTTTATTAAGGCCATCCCATTTGTGGTATATTCTTGTCAGAGTGGCACTAGGTAACCAGAACAGCACCTTAGCTCTCAAATTAGAAAGTGCTTTAAAATATTCATAATTGCTTCTCATCTTTGATTTCTGAAATATGTGTATATATATATATATATATATGCAGATGAAAGGGTCTAACATATGTTAATACATAATCTTCTTCTCATTTACCTCCCCAAATAATTAAATGACAATTAAGAGGCTCTCCAGAAGGGATCAAATCTGTGCTCTTCTCACATTCTATCTGCTCTCACATGTAAAAAAGAAATCTGAAAACTTTTTCAAAAGTCAATCATAGCTAAATAATTTGGTACTAGTAGTCCTGGTGGTTATTAAAGGGCAGCTGTTTCCAAGTTACTCTTAAGTATTTTAAAATCCAGATTAGAGATGGGGACATACTTCTAATGATTTGTTTAGTCTGGTAATGACTGTCAACTTTTAACATAGGCTGACCCAGCTCTCTCCCTGATTGGTACCCTTATCATCTGTTACATTGTTATTAAGCAGACATGCTGTCATAGGAAACATTATAACAATTACCCTAGATCTTTGAATTTGGTTGCTGTGCAATAGTTTAGTTATATAACCGGATGTACGGCTGCTTGACAGAGGCAAACTATTCATCTGGTTCTTCCTTTGGGAAGTAGATGATGGAGCGTGGTTTTTGTAAAGAGATATGGACATAGAGAACATCCCAGAAGCTGACTCCTCCTTTCTTGAGAAGAGCAAGACCTTGTGGAATATGCTTTCGATTGTTTGGGCTTTATTGATATGTAAGAGTCCCTGGGGGAGCTCTGGTGGTGTACTGCCTAAGGCATTTGACTGCTAACCAGAAGGCTGGCAGGTCAAACCCACCAGCCAGTCCTTGGAAGGAAGGTGGGGCAATCTATATCCGTAGAGATACCGCCTCAGAAACCCAGAGAGGGGTCACTATGAGTTAGATCCAACTGCATGGCAGTTTGGTTTGTTTTTTTGGTGAGGAGTCCCTGGTGGTGGGGAAAATGATTAACATGTTTAGCTGCTAACTGGAAGTTGGAAGTTCAAGTCCACCCAGAAATATCTTGGAAGAAAGGTTTGGGATCTATTTCTGAAAAATTAGCCACCGAAAACCCTATGGAGCACAGTTCTATTCTGATACACATGGTATCTTCATGAATTGGAATCAACTCACCAACTAGGGTGAGGGTTACTACATAGCTTACTGTGTATACAAGCACTCCCTTGAGCTCCTTATATGTCTAATAAAGCCTGTGGGTCCTAACCCTTGGTGCCTCAATTCATCTAAATAACTATAAATTCCTACTTTTATTTTTGGCCCCCTAAAACAATGCCCCAGGAGCTTGCTGTTGAGGGAGTCTGGGATAAGCAAAAGCATTTTCCAAACAAAATTAACAATAGATCCTGATCTGCTAAGTGGCACCTCAGGAAAAGTTTAATGAAGCAATTGTCACTTGACAAAGATTTTGATAAAGACCAAATTGAAGGCTGTCTAGGCAAAGCAAACATTTGGTTTCACATTCTCCACCTACTGGCTCCAAGTTCCAGTTCTAGTTTGGGTGTTTACTATTTAACCAGTCATTTAGCTTGACAGTTAGTCGAAGGTAATGTCCATGTGTGGATTAACTATTACTGAGTGGCTAGAGAAATTAACTCAGGATTAAAGAAGGTTTCTGCCTATCAGACAAGAAAACTTCTGACTTAATGGGAAGTTACAGATAATCAAATTTAAATTGGAAAGTCCCCATTGTGAAGAGAGGTACTGTTTCAAGTTTGAGAGCACTGGATTTAAGATCAGTAGAAATGGACATGCCAAGAAAATAATTATACACACAAGACTAGAAAACTCATAAGAGTGGTAGCCTGGGCTACTGCCTTGCTTACTTTACTCATTCATTCACTTAGCAAGAAGGTTTTGATTGTGTATGAAGGGTCAAAAATTGTTTGGTGGTGGTTATTCCCCACCTGAGAAAGTTTTCAGATTTCTTTTTTACATGTGAGAGCAGATAGAATGTGAGAATGTTGATGAGACTGGTAATCAACTCCATGGTGGGATCTACCACAAGCAGCTGAGTAGCTGCTTTAGGGATGCAGTTTGCTTCCCAAATATAAGTAGCATCCTTGGGGATAGTCTCTAGCTTATGGCATGCTTGGACCCTGTGTGTAGCCGAAAGGCAGAAGAACAAGACAAACACTGCATGAAAGGCAGAAGAACAAGACAAACAGTGGCTGTCTTTAAAGTATCCATATTCTGAAAAGTGAGACTGAGTCTTCAAAAGCAGTGATTAAAATAAAGGAAGAAGAGAATTTGCCTTAAAAGAGGGTGCTACCTACCTATACCTACTCACTGCTGTGGAGTCAGATCTGCCTCAGAGTGACCCCTCCTTGGGTTTCTGAGGCAGTATCACTACAGAAGTAGATTGCCCAATCTTCCTTCCAAGGAGTGGCTGGTGGATTTGAACTGCCAGCTTTCTGGTCAGCAGTCAAATGCCTTAGGCATTATCCACCAGAGCTCCTAAAGAGGGAGTTAGGAAAGATATATTAAGAAACTTGAGCTGAGTCTTGAAAGAAGATACTATAAAGAACCAATCACATAGGATGAGGAAGTCATTCCGGGTGGAGGGAAGTACATGGGCAAAAGCTGTGCGATATGAAAGGTCATGAATCATGCAGCTTATTTTTACTGATTCTGGGAACTGCACATAGGCCAGAAGTTTGAGAGCAGTGGGCAAGTGTGAAAACTCTGTAGGAACTGAGAATGAAAGGGAAAGTGGGGCCAATGCATGATGGACTAATGTGAGCATGCGGATGCAGCACACTGTGAGGCTGTGAGCCACTAAAAGATTTTAAAAGTGAGAAGCATTGAGGAATAGTTAATGTGTAGTTAGTACAGTAACATAGGAGTTGCTATGAGTCGGGTCCAACTCGACGGCACATAACAACAGCAACAACATAGTAAGGAGAACGAATGCCTTCCAAGGCAGAACCAATAGGGAGAAAAAAAATCCAACAGGTTTTTTTTTATTATTACTTGCCACCCAGTTGGCCCCAACTCATGGTGACTCCATGGACAACTGAACGAAACAGTGCCTGGGCGTGTGTCATCTTCATGATCATTGAAGTTCATTGTTGCATCCACTGCATATTTTGAGTGCCTTCCAACCTAGGGAGCACATCTTCCAGTACTAATTGGACAATCTTATGATCTATTGGATATTCATTGGTAATTTCCAGATGTAGATCATCAGACTTTTCTTCCTAGTCTCCCTTAGTTTGGAAGCTCTGCTGAAATTTTTCCACCTAGTGGTATTTGAAATATCAATGGCATAGCTTCCAGCATCATCGCAACACACAAACCACCATAGTCTGAGAAAGTAACAGACAAATGGTAGGATACACCTTCAGAGTTGAGTAAAGGGGAGAAAACCGGGAGGTGGGGGGGGGGTGAGGAATAATCAAGAAAGAGAGAAGAATTTATGCCATAAAAGCAAAGGAAAAAGACTGTTAAAACAAAGTGTCAAATACACTGAAGAAGTCCTGTAGGATAAAAACAAAGAGGAGGTCACTTGATATGGCAATAATGAAATAGTTGGTGACCTTTATAAGCACCAATCTGGTGCATTGTAGGAAATGGAAAGCAGATTACAGAAGGGGAAGGGGGAAGTAGGTGGAGAGGAAATGGATGTAATGGGTGTTCATTTGAAAAATCTGGCAGAGATCTTGCCTGGCAGTGAATGGCCAGAGAGAAAACAGGTTGAAGGTTAAAGAAGGAAGCAAGTTGTCATTTACTCTTATACATAAACCATGTGTCACAGCTCAAGTCACCTGATCTCAGTCCCTGGGTGTGTATTTGATATTTCTTCTTCTTTACATCTGGTCCCATCCTTAAAATATCTTTGCTCCTCCTCTCTTTTTATGTAAAGTGTATCACTCAATTTGGGACACTGTTGTGCACATAGTAAGTGTAACATTTAATTTAAAAGATTTCTTTCTACTTCATTGTGATCAGAGACACTGCTAATGTAAGTCAGTTGCAAGAGAAGGAAGAATAAAAAGGATTAATGACATATTGGAAAGAAGAAACATTATAGATCTCTCACTGAGGAGACACTGAAGAGACATAAAATCTCATCATACTGAAGGCATGGAATATTTTTTTTTTTTTCCTGCTAGTTATGGGTGGCTTTCAAGTAACAATTGCAATTTTAGACCAAATCATTCACTGAACAATGGTTAGAAGAGAAATACCACTCTCCAAAAGGACTAAATTCACATTCTGAATTACAAAATTGTCATGAGATGACAATCTGAAAATTTATGTGCAAAGACCTAAAATCCTCCTCCCCCCATACTTTCCAAAAAAAATATCTAGAACTAAAACTAAATAAGCAGACTATATAGCTCAGTTAGGAGCTCTGGTGGCATAGTGGGTAAAGCATTTGGCTGCTAACCACAAGGTCGGATATTGAAATGCACCAGCTGCTCTACTGGAGGAAGATGAGGAAATCCACACCCATAAAGATTTACAGCCTTAAAAACCCAACAGAGGTCACTATGAGTTGGAATCAACTTGATGGCAGTAGGTTTTGATTTTGTCTTTTTTATAGCTCAGTTGGTAGAGCATCAGACTTTTAATGAGATGATCCAGTGTTCATTTCTCTATTAGGGGATTGTTCTGTTATTTGGATCCCTTGTGGCACAGTGGTTAATCACTCAGCTGCAAATCAACAGGGCACCAGTTTGAACCCAGCCAGTGGCTCCAAGGGACAAAAGACCTGACACTCTGCTCCTATAAAGATTATAGCTTAGGAAACCCTATGGGGCAGTTCTATCCTATTCTATAGGGTTGCTTTGAGTCAGAATTGACTTGATGGCACACAACAACAAAAATAAATAACATTTCCAAGAAGGGAAGCAAATATTAATTTTGCATTTGTTATGTAGCAGACTTTGTGCTAGAAAATTTCATGTATATTATTTCATTTCCTTCTCACGATAACACTGAGAGCATAATAATATAAACATGTATTCAAAGATGAATAAATTAAAGCTCAGACAGACCTGGAAATAGTTCTCAAATGATCTTTAAGACATACTGTCTCAGCATGAATATTATTGTTATATTGCATAATTATTTTGTCTCAATCTTTGTTTAAGGAATCAACAAAAACTTGATTTTCCAAAAAGACTGCTTACTTGAAGCACTTGAAGAGCTCAAAAAACAAAACAAAACAAAACAAAATCAACTATTTGTGAGACAACGTATCATGAAAAATATTAGAAATAAGTGACAATGAAGATGACACTACATTTCATTATTGCACATTATACTTCTCATATTTTATAAATTGATATGTTCCCACATGTGTTCTCATTCAGTTGTGTGGAAATGAGTGCTGGAAAATCCAGAACCTTGCTGGAGTGTTTTTAATAAGGGTCTTTTGGTTTGGAAAATGCACAGGACTACATATGCTAAAATAAAAAAAAAAAAAAAGTTGAATGTAACAGAGTCTGTTTCTTTCTATTATAATTGACCATCTCTGAACATGCAAAAGTATTGGAAGAAGATCAAAAATGGAAAATGGGAGTTACATACTATAGAATGTGCTGGCCCTGTAAGTTTGGAATGAGGCTTGAAGGTCCCCAGGTCTGGAACACAGATGTCAAGCATAGCTGGCCAGCTCTGGAAATTTTCAGAGATTTCTGGCTGGTTTTCTGGGGCCTGGCTGGCTGGCTTTGTAGAGACTATGCTGTGAGTTCTCCCTGGTCCAGACAACTCAGAGCATAGCCAGCTGGATCCTGCATTTGGCTAAGTGAGTAGATGAACTAACTGATTCTACAGTTGGGGGACCAAGAATTGGAGAGGCCCATGACTAACTAACTCAGGAGTAAGGAGGAAGCTGACAAATTGGCTGATGAATTCTAGTCACCAGGGAAGAACTAAATAGTATAAAAGGATGTTATATCTTTACTAGTTTGGCATTCCTGTTGTTGCTGTTTTTAGGTGCCCTAGAGTTGGCTTCAACTCATAGTGACCTTATTATGTACAACAGAAGGAAACACTGCCTGGTTCTGCACCAGCTTCACAATCCTTGCTATACCTGAGCCCATCATTGCAGCCACTGTGTCAATCTATCTCATTGAGGGCTTTCCAATTTTTCATTGACCATCCCATTTACCAAGCATGATATCCTTCTCCAGGGAATGGTCTCTTCTGACAACATGACCAAAGTAGGTGAGGTGAAGTATGGCCACTCTCACTTCCAAGGAGCATTCTGGCTGCATTTCTTGTAGGACAGATTTGTTTGTTCTCCTGACAATCCATGGTACTTTTAATATTTTTCACCAACACTACAACTCAAAAGCATCAACTCTTCTTCAGTCTTCCTTATTCATTGTCCAGCCTTCACATACATACGGTGCGATTGAAAACACCACGGCTTAAGGTAGGTGCACCTTAGTCTTCAAAGAGACATCTTTGCTCTTCAGCAATTTAAAGAGCCCTTTTGCAGCAGATTTTCTCAGTGTGATATGTTGCCTGATGTCTTGACTGCTGCTTCCATTGGTGTTGATTGTGGAAACAAGTAGGATGAAATCTTTGACAACTTCTATCTTTTCTCCATTTATCATGAGGCTGCTTATTGGTCCAGTTGTGAGGATTTTCATTTTCTTTATGTTGAGGTGTAATCCATACTGAAAACTGTGGTCTTCAATCTTCATTAGTAAGTGCTTCAAGTCATCCTCACTTTCAGTAAGCAAAGTTGTGTCTTCTGTGCATTGCAGGTTGTTAATGAATTTTCCTCTAATCCAGCTGCTGTGTTGTTCTTCATATAGTCCAGCTTCTTATATTAGATAATATGCTGTATGCTCAGTATATTATGCTCAGCATACAGATTGAATAAGTATGGTGAAAGGATACAACTGTGACACACTCCCTTCCTGATTTTAAACTGCAGTATTCCCTTGTTCTGTTCAAATGACAGTCTCCTGATCTATGTACAGGTTTCCCATGAGCATAATTAAGTGTTCTAGAACTCCCATTCTTTTCAATGTTATCCATAATTTGTTATGATCTACATAATTGAATGCTTTTGCTTAGTCAATGAAACACAAGTAAACATCTTTCTGGTTTTCTTTGCTTTGAGCCAAGATCCATTTGCCATCAGCAGTGATATTCCTTGTTCAAAGTCCTCTTCTGAATCCAGCTTGCATTTCTAGAAGTTCCTGGCATTCCTAGGTGATAAAAATTGTTAATGTGCTTGGCTGCCAACTAACTGAAAGTTTGAAGTTTCAAATCCACTCAGAGTCACCTCAGAAGAAAAGCCTGGGCCAATCTGTTTGCAAAATGTCAGCCACTGAAAACCCTATGGAGCACAATTTTATTCTGACACATTTTGAAACTGTTGTGATGACACTGGGTGACTTGTCCACACCAGAACTTAATCAAATACTAATGAGTTTGTTTATTAATGAACTTGATAATTCTGTAAAGAATAAATGAATTTCAAGTGTCATAATACAGACACAAGTATCGATCTTAAATAATTAGCTTTGAAATGATCAAATATCAAATTATAAGCACTATTACTTCCTTAGGAAAGTGAACTTAGAAGTAGAGTTTTTTCAGAATGAAAGTGGTAGGTGGCATCTAAGATACTCCTCAATCTTCCCCACCTGCTGGTATTCATGCTCTTGTCTAATCTTTGCTTCTTCAGGTGGCTGGAATTGATTGCCTCACTCCTAATAAATAGGATATAGTGACAGAGATGGTATATCACTTCTGATATTAGATTAAAAAACTGTGGCTTCAAAAGATATAGACAACAGAGGCAAATACTATTACATGCACAATGCTGCATTACCAGTGGCAGCAAATACTAGTCTATGGGTAAATGCATAGACAGGTGAGAAGATCTGGTATGGGTATGTGAGCAGGAATATACCCACGACCAAGGATAGCTTTGGCTGAAGATATTCTTACATGTTTATTTATGCTACAAAAATATCCATACACATTATAAAAGTATAATGGGGACAAGGTTGGAGTAGCTTCTCAGTGACAACCAAACACCTTGAAGGAGAGAGTCACCAGGCCTGGAGGCTTAGGACTCTGGTCTCAGGGCACATCAAGCTCAATTGGCACAACGTAGTACATAAAAATCTTGTTCTACATCCTACTTTGGTGAGTAGTGACTGAAGTCTTAAAAGCTTTTGAGTGACCATTTAAGATGCAACTCTTGGTCTCCCCTTGTCTGGAGCAAAGAAGAGTGAAGAAAAATCAAAGTCATATGGAAATAATTAGTCCAAGGATATGATGGACCACAGGGATCTCAGCCTTCATGACCCTGAGACCAGAACCACTGGATGGTGCCTGGCAAACAATGCCAACCACATGGAAAGGTGTCAAAATTAAAGATCCTGGATAGAATGGGAGGAAAATTGTGGAACAAAATTCAAAACTACAAAAATGACCAGAATTACTTGTTGGATAGATACTGGTAAAACCTCAGAGACTATAGCAATGAGTTATCCTTCAGGCCTGGAACTGGACTCACTTTCATAAATTAGCTCTCAGCCAAACAGCAGAAAGGCCTACAAGCAGAATACCTACCACAGAGAGATGTACCCACCTACCCTAGAGAGATGTACCCCTTAGATCAATCAACTGTGAGACATCAGAAGGGTAGTATTTGCATAGAGGGAAAGCTGGACAGACAGGAATACATAGATAAGAAAGGCACAGAGGAAGGGATGTCACAGGGAGGAGATGGGAGGAGAAATTTTTATTGTTGAGACTGTAATCAGGACCCATGAAACCAAATATACATGAACTCTTGAGAGTAAAATGAATCAGCTTTGAAAATTGCACTCAAGCCACAATAAAAAAATGTTTTTATTATTAATTAATTAATTTATTTATTTATTGTGATTTGGGTGAAGATTTACAGAGCAAATTCACTTTCCACACAGCAGTTCACATATACTTTGTCTCATGTCATTGACAACAGTTTACCACAACACAACAGCTCCTCTCCCACTTCCTCCCCATAGTTACCTCTTCCCAGTGTCCATCCTCCATATACTCCTGCCCCCTGAGCTGTCTCCCTGTGCATAAGCAGCCCTTCTTTCTCCCATGATTGTTCTCTCCAAGGCGTGTGTCTACTTGAGGTAAATATTTAACTCACATGCCTGTACTTTATGTGGCTGGAAACCACAGGTGTGTGTTCAATTCCAGACCTGAAGGGCAGCTAGGGACCATAGTCTCAGTGGTTCCACCAGGCTCTATCGGACCAGCAAACCTCGTCCCCACCTTTTTTTTCCTCCAAATGATTTTGAGTTTTGTTCCACATTGTTCTCCCTCTCTATCCAGGGTCTCCTACATAGATCCCCTTCCAAGTGGATGACAGTGGTAGCTGGGCACCATCTAGTTCTTCTGGTCTCATAGTTGTATAGGCTGCAGATTGAATGGTGTACCAGTCTCTAGGACTAATTGTTTCCATGAACTTTGGTTTTCTTCATTCTTCTTTGCTCTGGACGGGGAGAGACCCATTGTTGCATCTAGATGGCAGCTTGCTAGCTTTTAAGATCCCAGATGCTACTCGCCAAAGTAGGTGGAAGAATGTTTTGTGTAGTATGTTATGCCAATTGAGCTTGATGTCCCCTGTGACTATGGTCCCACAAACCACAGTAAAATTTTTTTTTAAAAGACTAGAAACTGTGGCTTCCATCTTGTATGTTATCTTGCCATGTCATGGATCACTCACTTGAGGAAGCCAGCTCCAGGCCAGGAGGCAGCCCTGTAGACAATATAATGAGAAGCTAGAGAGCAGATCTTCAGAGTCTTCCCATCAATCACTTGAGTGAGCTTGGTAGTGGTGCCTGTAGACCTTGGTAGTGGTGCCTCAAGTGAGTTTGAGCATTGAGATGACTGTTATTGTTAGTTTCTATTGAGTCAATTCTGACTCACAGTGGCACCATGTGTGCAGAGTGGAAACTGCTTCTTTGGATTTTCAAGGTTGTGACCTTTCAGATAATAAAACCTGAAGATCACCAGGCCTGTCTTTCAAGGTGCCTCTGGGGGGCAGAAGTTCAAACTGCCAAGCTTTTAGCTAGTTGTTGTTGTTGTTTGCCATCAAGTCGGCCCAACTCATAGCGACCCCTCCTTGGGTTTCCGAGGCAGTATCACTATGGAAGTAGGATTGCCCAACCTTCCTTCCTAGGAGTGGCTGGTGGGTTTGAACCGCCAGCCTTCTGGTGAGCAGTCAAGTGCCTTAGGCACTATGCTACCAGAGCTCCTTTTGGTCGAGCACATAAACTCATTTGTGTCACCCAGAGACTCCTAGGAACTATAGCCCTAGCCAACATTTTGAGTGCAGACTTAAGAAACCAGCTAGATAAGTCACTTACAGATTCTTAACCTGCAGAAACTGAGGTAATTAATGTTTGTTAATTTAAGCCATTAAGTTTTAGGGTAATTTATTGTGCAGCAACAGGTACATAATACAGATGCTGTCTTAGATACAGTACAGCCAGAATACTCCTTGGAAGTGAGAATGTCCATACTTCCTCTCAAGTACTTTGGTCATGTTGTCGGAGGGACCAGTCCCTGGAGAAGGATATCAGTCTTGGTAAAATAAAAGGAGAAGACCATCAATGAGATCGATTGACACAGTGGCTGCAATGATGGTCTTAAGCATAGCAAAAATTGTGAGGTTGGCACAGGACTGGGCAGTGTTTCATTCTGTTGTACTTAGCATCAATTTGAGTCACAAGCAATTTGATGTTACCGGACAAGAAGCAGGCCAAAGTATAGATTGATGTTTGAAAGAAGAATTGTAGTGTTTTCTGCAGTTGTGTATATGAGTGTGAGTAGGTATGTGTACTCATATTTCCACATGTGAGTATGTATGCACATACTCATGTATATGTGTGTGTGGACATATGTACATAAATCAGAAGAAAGTTCACAATTTCTTTAACCAAAGTGAAAATTCAGTCTATAATGGTAGTAGGCTGAATTATGGTCCCCCATAGATATTCACTAGTGGCATAGTGCCTAAGGCATTTGACTGCTAACCAGAAGCCTGGTGGTTCAAATCCACAAGCCACTCTTCAGAAAGAAGATTGGGCAATCTGCTTCTGCAGTGATACCGTCTCAGAAACCCAAGGAGGAGTTGTACTTGATGGCAGTGAGTTTGTTTTTTGGTTTTGGTTTTTAGATATTTACATACTAATCCTTGACACCTATGACTATATTACCTTACATGACAAAAGGAACATTTCAGATGTGATTATGTTAAAAAATGCATTGAAATTGGGAAAATCATCCTGGATTATCCAAGTGGGTCAATATAATCACAAAGGTCCTTTTAACAGAGAGGGAGGGGGGTGAAAGGCAGAGAGAGACTGGGATATTCTTTTTTATGTTGGCTTTGAAAATAAAGAAGTTCAAGAACCAAGGAATGCAGACAATTTTAAGAAGCTGAAGAAGGCAGGGAGCATCTTTCTCCCTTTGATGCTCCAGAAGGAATACAACCTTGCTAAAAGCTTATTTTAACCCAGTGAAACCCAGATACTCAAGATAATAAATTTGTTTTCTTTTAAGCCACTATGTTTGTGGTAATTTATTTCAGGAGAAAAAAAGGAAATTAACATAACAATCTAAATATGACAATTTAAGAATGAATTAACCCCCCCCCAAAAAAAAACAAAAACAAAACAAAACACTGTCATCAAGTCAGATCTCACTCATAGCGACCCCTCCTTGGTATTCTGAGGGGGTATCACTACAGAAGTTGATTGCCCAACTTTCCTTCCGAGAAGTGGATGGTGGGTTTGAACTGCCAGCCTTCTGGTTAGCAGTCAAATGCCTTAGGCATCATGCCACCAGAGTACCTAAGAATGAATTACCTCGTATTAAAAATTAAAACAAACAAAAAACAACTGTATTTTTCTTTGGTATTTGACACATATGGGACTCCTGTGTACCTTTATTGTGAACTGTGGATCACTTTTCCCATAACTGAGAACATTTTAAAACTAAACTTTCCCTACTTTTCTTCCAAATTAATTATAATAAGTACTTGTGACCATTCACACACAGAGTCTGGCACACAACAGAATCATGATATGTACTTTATTTATTGATCTCATTTTCTTATCATTATTTTCTGAATTTAATAGTTTATTAATACTTTTCCTGGAGAAATAACAAGGGAAAAATAAACCATTTTGCAGTTCAAGAAATGAGCACCTTTTCTCTCTCTCCCTGACTGATTTTTTTGAAATATTTGTTTCTAAAATACCATTTAATTTCAATTTACCTTAATTCACGTAAGATGATTCCCATACCAAAGTTATTATAGAATGTAAGAAACACATTCTGAATGAAAAATAGCATAAAACAGATATGCCTTTCCTCCTGATATTAAAAAAGAAGAAAAAAATTGGTACTATTCAAAACTTTGTGTTCATAAAAATGTTTTCAATGCTTTCAATGCCTATCTCTGCTTTCTCATTGGCCTGTGCTTTTCTGCATATTTTAGTTCCCCCAACTTCATTCTTTTGCTATGCACTATTTATACAGTCAGAACAATGATGCTATCTAAATCCTCTATAAACATGATGTACTATAAGAATGTGTCCTAAATACTGTATTGTTAAGTGCCATTGAGGAGAGGAGTTTTTGACTCATAGCAACCATCGGTGAAGAGTAGAACTGCCCCATATGGTTTACTTGGGTGTAATCATTATGTGAGCAGATCACTAGGTCTTTCTTCCGAGTAGCTGCTAGATTATTTGAACCACCAACCTTTGGTTAGCAGCTGAACACTTAAGCATTGCACCACAGGGACTCTTGTGTCTTAAATAAGAACTTTAATTTTCTACTTTAAATTTCTTTAAATGATGGCATTTTAAATTTTCAACATAGTTATTCCAGAAAAAAAATATATATATTTTTCTAAAAATTAACTTAGATTTTGAAATTTGTTCAAAGGCAGTTCTAACCTGCACAAAGTTGCTAATACCAGATAAATAATTTAGCGTTATGCTTCACAAAAATATAATTACTCTTGCTATTCTTTATACTATGAAATTATGGTTATATGTACAATTTACACTCCAAGATTGAAGACATGTCTGAAAATGAGAACGCTTTTTTTTCTATCTTTATTTGTTACTTAGCAAAACAATGTCATTAATTCTAACTCACCATATATATTGTTCTAATAAGTAACATAAATGTTTATAGTAATATTTTTTCAAATATTAATTTGGTAATCAGTAATTGTAATCTTTATCTAGAGAAAAGAAGGTCAAGGAAGGTTGGTCCATTTTGGACACCTTGCGTACCCTTGGAGGCCTGTGGATATATGTTGGGCTCCCACTGCTCTGTAGTTTTACATGGAGAACAGGTGAGTAGGAAGACTTATGATAAAAACTGAAGTCCCTGATTGAGAATCTGTAAGGAAGGTGGGGTACATTTTCAGAGTTGAGCATCAATTCTTATATAACATTGCTAACAGCTATTGAAATAAATGTGGATACCATGATAAACCATAATCTGAGTGATCTAAATGTTACAGTATAGATACATGTGAGATAATTTAACCAGTTAGAAATAAAGATATTATTTAGCAAGTGTGGAAAACTTATGCAAGAGAATAAAATGATGGCCTTTTTTAAAAACATGTATTTTTCCTTTAATTTTTACATGTGTGTGATATTATAAAGGACATCTGGTGGTGTAGTGGGTAAAACATTTGGCGGCTAACCAGAAGGTCAGTGGTTCAAACCCAGCAGCTGCTCTGAGGGAGGAAGATGATGAAATCTACTTCTGTAAAGACTTACAGTCTTGGAAACTCAATGGGCAACGCTATGAGTCAGAATTGACTTGAAGGCAGAGTCTTTTTTTTTTTTTTTTTGGTGCTATTATAAGACTATCTAAGTGGTACAAATGGTTAAGTACTTGGCTACTAAACAAAACATTTGCAGTTTGAATCTAACCAGATTTGCCTTAGATGAAAGGCCTGGGAGATATGCTTCTGAAAGCTCAACAGTTGCAAACCTTATGGAGTTTAGCTCTATGGTGACACATTAGAGGTTACGATCAGTTAGAATTGACTGGATGGCAACTGTTTCATTTTAGTTTTTGGTGTGATGTATAAATGTGAGCTGAATAGTGTCACTGTATTCTACTGTATGCCCAGAAGAGCAAGGAATATTTCCTAAACCATATAGAAGAGAGAGTATAAGAAAATGGAGGATGGCTGGGCTTCCCTCCACTGGAATCATGGGCAAAATCCTGTCCCTCATGCAGACATATGAGGCAAGCAAAGCCTGAGAAGGCCCTGTTTTTAAGACATAACAATTTCACAGCCCCACTCAGACCAGTAAGTATGACCAAGTGAAAATCCTGAAACCTCCAATCCAAATAACAACTGTTCCATTCATGCAAATGAGCTAATAAAGGCTTGGAAGATAGAGTGAATAAGTGATTCTATGTCCATCGAAAAGAAAAATGAAAAGAAAGGACCCACCATCTTGTTCTTTAGTCACAACCATTTTATGTTCTGCATGTGTATTTAGGACACTGAAGGGAAAGACCAAAAGTATCTCAGATTAATTATTCCAACTTAAAAATTTAAATACCACAAGTAAACTGACACATCATTTCAGCAGGTACAAGAAGTAATAATGAGCTAGACCATAAAATTGGGGACTCTAGAAAAGATAATAGAGACCTGATGGCACAATAGTTGAGTGCTCAGCTGCTCACTTAAAGGTTGGGGTTTTGAAACCACTGAGCAGCTCAGTGGGAGAAAGACCTGGTAATCTGCTCCCATAGAGATTACAGCAAACGAAATTCTGTAAGGCAGTTCTACTCTGTCAAACGGAGTCACTGAAAGTCAAAATGAGCTGAAATGGACCAGTTTTAGCCATTTTGAATCAGACAACCATATGATCTACTATGCTGGGAATGACAATGTGAAGAGGAATGGTGTGGCATTTATCATCACAAAGGATGTTTCAAGATCTGTCCTAAAGTACAATGCTGTCAGTGATAGTATAATATCTATATTTTAGGAAGATAATATCTTCCTATACAAGGAAGACCAGTTAATATGACTATTATTCAAATTTATGCACCAACCACCAAAGCCAAAGATGAAGAAATTGAAGATTTTTATCAACTTCTGCAGTGTGAAATTGACTGAATGTGCAATCAAAATGTGTTAATTACCCCTGGTGACTGGAATGCACAAGTTGGAAACAAAGAAGAATCATGGTACTTGGAAAATTTGGCCTTGGTGACAGAAATAATGCAGGAGATTACATGATACAATTTTGCAAGACCAATGACTTATTCATTGCAGATACCTTTTTTCAACAACACAAACAGTGGCTATACATGTGGACTTTGCCAGATGGAGTACACAGGAATCAGATTGACTACATCTGTGGCAAGAGGTGATGGGAAAATCTCAATACCTTCAGCCAAATCAAGGCCAGGAGCTTACTGTGGAACAGACCATCCACTGCTCATATGCAAGTCCAACTTGAAGTTGAAGACAATTAAAACAAATCCATTAGAGTCAATACATGACCTAGAATATATTTCCCCTGAATTTAGAGACCATCTAAAGAATAGATTCGATGCATTGAACACCAATGACCAAAAACCAGAAGAATTATGAGATGACATAAAGAACATCATCCATGAAGAAAGCAAGAGGTCATTTAAAAGACAAGAAAAGAAGAAAAGACCAAAATGGATGTCAGAAGAGACTCTGAAACTTTCCCTTGAGCAGAAAGTAGCTAAAGCAAATGGAAGAAATGACAAGATAAAAGAGCTGAACAGAAGATTTCAAAGAGCAGATGCAAACAAAACCAATTTCTAGAATGAAATGTGCAAAGACCTGGAGTTAGAAAAGCAAAAGGGAAGAACACTCTTGGCATTTCTCAAGCTGAAAGAACTGAGGAAAAAGTTTAAGCCTTGAGTTGCAATATTGAAAGATTCTATGGACAATATATTAAATAATGCAGGAAGCATCAAAAGAAGATGGAAAGAATGCACAGAGTCACTGTACAAAAAAGAACTTGTCAATCTTCAACCATTTCAGGAGGTCGATATTCATCCATTTCAGGAGGTGGCATATGGTCAAGAATCAATTGTACTGAAGGAAGAAGTTGAAGTTGCACTGAAGGAATTGGTGAAGAACAAGGCTCCAAGAATTGATGGAATACCCATTGAGATGTTTCAACAAATGGATACCACACTGGAGGCACTCACACAGTTATGCCAAGAGATTTGAAGACAGCCACCTGGCCAACTGACTGGAAGAGATCCATATTTGTATCCATTCCAAAGAAAGATTATCTCACAGAATGTGGAAATTATCAAACAATATCATTAATATCACATGCAAGTAAAATCTTACTGAGGATAATTCAAATACAGTTGCAGCAGTATATTTACAGAGAACTTCCAGAGATGCAAGCTGGATTCAGAAGAGGACATGGAACAAGGGATATCATTGCTGATGTCAGATGGATCTTGGCTCAAAGCAAAGAATACCAGAAAGATGTTTACTTGTATTTTATTGAATATGCAAAAGCATTTGATTTTGTGGATTATAACAAACTGTGGATAGCAAGAATAGGAATTCCAGAGCACTTAATTGTACTCATGAGGTTCCTGTACATAGACTAGGAGTCTGTCATTCTAACGGAATATGGGGACACTGCATGGTTTAAAATCCAGAAGGGAGTGCATCAGGGTTGTATCCTATCACCATACTTATTTAATCTATATGCTGAGAAAATTATCCAAGAAGCTGGACTATATGAAGAAGAATGTGGCATCAAGATTGGAGGAAGAATCATTAACAACCTGAGATAGGCTTATGATACAACTTTGCTTCCTGAACGTGAGGATGACTTGAGACACTTACTGATGAAGATTGAAGAATACAGTCTGTAGCATGGATTACAGCTCAATATAAAGAAAATAAAAATCCTTACAACTGAACCTATAAGCAGCATCATGATATATGGAGAACAGATTGAACTTGTCAAGGACTTTTCATTGCTTGATTCTACAATCAACACTAATGGAAGCAGCAGTTAGGACATCAATGATGTATGGCACTGAGAAAGTCGGCTGCAAAGGACTTCTTTCAAGTGCTGAAGAGCAAAGATGCCTCCTTGAGGACTATGGTGTACCTGACACAAGTTATGGTATTTTCAATCACCTCATATGCATGTGAGAGCTGGACAATGAATAAGGAAGACCAAAGAAGAATTGAGTTGTGGTGCTGGCGAAGAATGCTGAAAGTGCCATGGACTATTAAAGAACTAATACATCTGTCCTGGAGGAAGTGCAGCTGGAATGCTTCTTGGAAGTGAGAATGGACCATTCCCTGGGGAAGGATGTCATGCTTGGTAAGGTGGAGGGTCTATGAAAGAGGGGACGACCCTCAACGAGATGGATTGACTCAGTGGCTGCAGCGATGGGCTCAAGGATCACGGAGCTGGTGTGGGACCAAGTAGTGTTTTCTTCTGCTGTGCATAGCATCGTTATGATTTGGAGATGACTTCGTTGCACCTAACAACAACAAGAGTCAAAAATCCACTCAACGGCCTAACAACAATAACTACAGAGAAGATATGCTGATCAGTTATTCAAATAAATCCAAATTTCTATTTTGAAGTCATATGTAAATTATTGGTTTATAGACTGCATTCCTAATATTTACCAAATATTAGTTTAACATAGTCTATTTTATCTATCTAGAAGGAGCTCTGGTGGTGCAGTGCACCCGCCACTCCACAGAAGGAAGATGGGGCAATCTATCTTCCTCGGAAGTAAAGATTTTCTTCCTCGGAAACCCAGTTGGGGTCACTATGCGTCAGAATCGACTTGATGGCAGTAGTTTTTTTTTTTTTTTTTTTAAGTTTATTCTCTCTGTCTCTCTCTATATATCTATCCATCTAGCTAGCTATCATCTATCAACAGTCTATTTCACTAATCAAGCAGCCATGCAATCATATTTTTAATCTTAAAAGTGAGTGACATTGGTTTAGATTCTCTCATTCCTCTTGATTACACAAACAACAGCTTTAACACATTTGGAAAAGTATATCACTCTCTATGAAACTCCAAATACTAGTTTCTTGATTTAAAAGTCACTTTGTTGTTCTTGTTAACATGCCCGTTGAGTCGGACCCAACACATAGCGACCCCTCCTTGGGTTTCCAGGCAGTATCACTATGGAAGTAGATTGCTTTAGTCTTTATTTCCTGTTTTCTTTTTCATTTTTTCAAACATGGGTAAATTGAAATAGAAGACTTGGCATCCATGATATCATTCTAATGCATTTAAAACAGTTCAGATAAATGTTTTACTGTTAAGATTAGCTTTATTTTCTTTATTTCCTCCCTGAATTTAGAATATTGTCTAGTATTCTCTCATTCTATGTGCAATCATAGTTAAAAATATGAGTATTTACTGTGCTTGATATATCAACTAATCTTCCAAAAATTCACTTGTGTATCCTATCAAATAAATAATTTCAACTAATAATTGTCTAGCAATAGAGAAACAAATGATGTAATGATAGCTTGCAATCCAGTTTTTGTTTATTTAGGTTACTTAATTCTGGAGAAATAATTTTATCGAGGAATAGTATCAACCACAAAGGTATTAAACAAAGCATGTCCTTACTCAGTCCAGTGCATCAATGACAGTTTTTTGGTATTGTGGAGGACCCCACAGAGACCTGAATTGCCTGGGATGGTTTTATTTGACTGCTTTGCTTCAGAATTTTTAATTGTCAGGGTGCTTCAACTTTTGCTGCAAAATGAGAGAGAAATCACTCTACAGATAACATTTTGTTGTCCATCTCACATATATCCTTTAGCATATTTTCAAGCAAATTTTCAAATTTAACAGGATTCTGAGACAGCAACTCATTCTTGTGTACAGGGTGATTTAATGACTGTGCAGGAAAATATGTGTGCTTATCCAGAGGTAGGTTGTCTGAACCAAATCAGCAACAAAACATTGGAATAAAATTTTGTTTTATCTTTAGCATCTAGCTGCTGAATTCTTTTGTTGAGCAAGAAAGAGAAAAATTCTTAAACACAAGGCTAATACTTAATATCTTATTTGTTTAAAAAATTCCATAATCATAGATAAATTCTCAATAAAAGAAACAATGATATATTTTTTAAAGATGATAAAGAAATACTGCAAATAGAAGTTTTTTTTTTTTTTTTAAGAGACAACTAATATTAATTAATTTACACAAAAATTAATAATAATACAAATTATGGTCCCATACCGGTTATACACAATATCAGTAAGAAATAACTACACTTAAAAATTTGAACCCAATAAATACATTTATTGTATTGAACCCAATGATACATTTTCTCAGTAAATCATGGTTTTCTGCCCCACCCCCCACCATATTCATGAAATGTCATGTCCTTTTGTTTTGTTTTGTTTTGGGATAGTTTTATAATAAAATTTTAAAACCTCCATTTTTACTACTTAAAATGTTATATTCAATGGAACATGAGAGAAAAGAAATAAATGGAATCTATCAGGGCACAGGGGCTAACAATTGCTATCCATCTTTCAAATAAAACATCAAATCTTGAGTTTTTACCTTTGGTTTTATAACTGTGTTTAGAAATAATACCAAGTATTTCAATATGTGTAATGCACAAAGTCTTTGGAATTGAGAAATAATTTATATTTATTCATTTAAGGCAAAAAGCTAGAGAGTGAGCTGGGTGGATCTAGTTCCATCTTTACTAGATAGTGGAAGGGACTATGAGGAACCAACTGATACTCCCTATGGTGAGGTGACTCAGTCCTTCTTTCTTGCACTTCAGTAGTGAGCTGCATGCAGTCTGATATGTCAAAGGAGGATGCAGGTTACCTGGAAACCTTGTAACAGGAAACGTCATACTGCAGTAGTCCCAAAGCTGCAAAAGTCCCATAGCTGGAGATTGCCCATCACCCAGGGGACAATTGGCAAGTAGAAAACCTTAGTGTTTACTAAACATAGCTATTGCTCAAAGAAGTTGGACAAAAAAAAAATTATTTAGTATATCTCTCATGTACTCATGCAATATTTACTGCCTACTATTTCATTGGTCAAATTGTACATAGCTGTACATTCTTTCTATTGTACATAGGGTCACTATGAGTCCGAGCTAACTCAATGGAACCTAAGAGCAACATTGCACTGGTTAAGAAAATTTATTCTCAAGCTGTTTATTCATTTTAAGGAGCTCTGGTGGGGCTGTGGTTAGAGCATTGCACTGCTAAGCAAAAGATTGGCAGTTTGAACCCGCCAATTCCACAAGAGAAAGATGAGGTAGTCCACTTCTATAAAGATTTACAGCCTTGGAAACACTATGGGGAAGTTCTATTCTGTCTTACAGCATTGCTATGAGTCAGAATCAACTCGATGGCAGTGGGTTACTTATTTTGAACTGTTTTCTACTTTCAGAAAATGGGATGATATCAACGTAGTAGTCTCTTACAGAAGCTCCATCAACTCAGCCATATGCCATCCCCATTGCTCATGACTTTGAACATTCTCATTTGCTAGTCAGGCATGAGCTACATACTCCCCTCTCCTTTCCTTTCTTTACCCTCTTCAGTTCCTCGTATTCTGGAATCTTGTAATATTCCCTCTCTTCAGCTTTATTCTTATTTTTCCATTTTAACCCATAATTTGTTTTGTACTGAGCTCTTCCTGAACCTTTTATTCTCTTCTCCACTAACTCTAATTTCCAAGAATTTATTTATAGCACATTCTAGTGTTAGGTCATAGAGCTTTCACCAAATTGCCAGAAATGAACCAATATGCATATAGATATATGGAGAGAATGAAATATAGAGAGAGAACTCTCAAGGAAATGGCTTATGCAGTTATAGAGGCAGTAAATCCCAAGTCCATATATAGGTCAGATGTTAAGATGGGGGCTTATCCTGATTCATGTAGCTACAGGGATTGATGAATCCAAGATCAACAGGCAATACAGCAGGCTGCTGGTTTTGGAGGCTGACAACTCCAGGATTACAGGCAACAGATCCAAATTTTGCAGGCCACTGGTTCAAGTATAGATGATGATGACCTGGATGTGGGACCCAGAATGAGCAGAAAGCCAGAGCTTTTCTATATTTATTGTAAGCAGGACACACCCTATAGAAAACCCCTCTTTGAATTGATTGGCTACTCATCATAAAGGTTATTACATTATATCAGATCTCATCATGGGGCATGACTACATCATAACCAGGTAGAATCATGGCCAATCCAAGTTGACACACAACCTTAACTATCACAGTCTACCCCTTGTCAACCTGGCACCTGTACACATCTCCTTTAACTATACATAATCTCTAAATAAAGACAATTATAAAGTCATACTTGTGCCTAACATGATATAACTAACATACATACAACCAAAAATTCATTAGCCCTGATTACATTATATATTTTATAACTGAATAGAACAGAAATATTCGATGCACACATACAAGGAAGAAATACTCCTAATAATTGTACTCCTTGTTTCTACACCTGGCCATGTGGTCATAGCTGGTATTTAGAACTACCTTCTTCCATCACCCATTTCCTTTGCCCTCAGCAAGAACCTCCATGGGGGTGGTGACCCATAGTTTCATTCCTGAAGGGTGTGGGGTATTAATACTCATATATGAATTAGGTTACTGTAGTTTTCCATTGACTTTAATCACAAGGCATGGTAGTACTAAAAGACACCTTAAAGAATCTCCTGTATTCCAAACATACTCTTTTTTTTACCTCTATTATGTATTAGCAATCCAATTTCCCTTTATTAATGAGAATCAATAACACCAAGCAATACAGTAACTCCCTTTGCCTGTTGATCCAAAAGCATGAGCAGCCTAAAGTGACTGGGTAGCATTCTTAACTTCCAATTCAATGGAATCAGTATTGTGCCTCTCAGTGAGAGTAGTCCTCCCCTTGGGCTTAAGACCTCAGAGTATATGGGCAGGAAGCAAAACTTTTTTGAATGGGTTACTAGGGTGAATAGTGGGTGTTACTCCCATTTCTGCCTATTGGTTCCTGGACCTGTGACATAGTGTTGGAGAGTTTTTATACCCTTTGAGGTTGGGCAGTAAAGGTGTATTGCTGGTCTTACCAGCTAAAGGCAAACTACTTCTGGTGATCCTTTGAAACTGTAATTGAGAAACTACATTGCTCAGATCAATACCTGCAAACCAGGTGCCAGGAGATGCATTAATTTGCTCAAGGAAAGAGACCACATCTAGAATAGAAGCTTCAATAGGAGTCACCATCTGGTTAAGAAATGATAAAACACTGTCATTCTCCAGGATCCATCTTCCCCACCCCCTCAAAGGCCAAATAGGTACCTTAAATAGAGATGTGATAGAAATCACCTCCCTTGTATCCTTCAAGTACTTAATGGTGGCACTAAGCTCTACAACCCCTCCAAAAATATGATATTGCTTTTGGTTCACTATTTTCCTAGGTAAAGGCAGTTCTAATGGCTTCCACTTGGCTTTTCCTACCATCTTAGCCCTTACTTCACATGTCAGGGATCCAATGAGAAGGTTCTACCATTTGCTGAGTATGTATTTCCAAATATGCATTCTGGAACTGGAGAAATCACTACAGGATGGATTTTGGGACCCATTGGACCCACGGTTGGACAGACCTGAGCTAAGACTCCATCGATAACTTGACCTCCAAATGTCCCTACTCTAACTGGTAGGCCGCAGTGATGTTTTAGGTCTACTGAAATTAGTGTCAATTCAAAGCTAGTGTCCAGTAATCCAGGAGCTTTGGTGGCTCTGTGGTTAAAGCACTGGGATACTAACCAAAGTTTTGGTGGTTCAAACCTATCAGCCACTCCATGGAAGGAACAGCTCCTTTATAAAGATTTACACCTTTGGAACCCCTGTAGCATAATTCTACTCTCTCCTGTATGATCCTATATGGTCACTATGAATCAGAATTTACTCAAAGGCAGTGGGTTTAGTGGCTCTAGTAATGCCTGAAAATTCTGATTATTTCTTTTTTCCCAATGAACAATTACTCTCATAAAAGGCTATAGATCCCTTTAGGAATCCTGGAGAAAAGTTTAATAGCATAAATTTTTGGTGGTCTAGTGGGGTTCTTCCTCAAGGGTACCTGGCCTCCCCTTCATTCAAGGGGTTGTGGTTCTGTAAACTGGCTTAAATCTTGAAAAATGGATGATGCACTGTGGTTCTACTTTCTGGCAATTCATGTTAGACTGCTGTTCACATGCTAAATTCTACTTGTACAGATCAAGTAAATATTTAGTAGATTTCCCATCTATTTCACTCCTAGAGGCACCATACCTAAGTAACCAACGTCCTAAGTCCATGCAAGTCAGACTATGACTCCTGTTTTGATTCTGCTGTCTATTGCTATCACCATGTCCATCTTGCCTTTGTCAATTCAGTGCTGCATTTTGCCCCTACCACCACAGGGGCCAATTAGCCTCATTGTAGTTAGGTGTCTCAATTCAATTAGGATAGTTCTTTCTGTCACATTTGGCTTATATACAATAGCAATTATGGCAGTCTTCAAGGATGTTATGGCTCCTGTCACAAATTTGTTCCTCAATGCTGTGGTAAAAGGTATGTCCTCTGAGCAATCCATGTGTGGGTCTGTGGATCTATTCTGATAAATCTACTCTACTGTGCCAATTGCAGTAAGCCTCTGGCTACCTTCTTCTACGGTATAACAAAGTAGGCACTTCAATTTGACTTGGTGTAGGCCACCACATAATCCATGCTTTAGGAAACCTGTTAAATAAACTATTTTTTCACTAATCTCTCAGGCTGAAACACTGAATGAAGAATCTAAGCTCAGTGGGCCAATAAACTCAAACTAATTCAACTTTATATTTCTTGCAACATTACCACACTCCCTTAATAACCATTTCCACACATATTCTTCAGGTTTTTGTTTTACATATTAGAAAATTCAAGCAGTTCTTTTGGAGTATAGAGCACTTTTTCCTCATTCACTCTTCGTATTTCACCTTTTAAGGCTCACTTTAGGTGTAGAAACAATGGGTGGTAGGCGTGGTTCTTGTGAACATTCAGCAATGTCTTCTAAGTCACCTACCTGCCTCAGGCAATGCCCCAGACAGTGACTGACCTGCTGCCCAAGGTGATATCTCAAGAAGTGACTCAGCAGGCACTAGGTTAGTCTCATCAGATGGGGGTAAGAGGGCTGGTTCTTCTGGAAGGAGTGATTCAAGGGTATTTATGGGTTCAGTGTCCTCAGCTTCCTGATTATCTGCCCTTATCTCTCCACTGAAAGCGTCAAGATCTTATTTCTTCCCAATAAATGCCTTCAATTTAAATTCATATTCCATTTAGTTTGGCAATTCAACTGGTATTGTAACTCAACCATTCTTATGATAAGACTGTTTTTGGTTTACAGCAAATCAGTTGCAAATACATGAAATAAGGCTTTCTCTCCAAGTGCAAGTAGAAATATTGAGGCTTTTTATGTGGTACTTTAGCTGTTACTCTGAAGCTTTGAGCTCATCCCATTCTTTCACCACTTTGTCTAACATGTTGTTGTTGTTGTTATGTGCCGTCGAGTCAGCCCTGACTCATAGCGACCCCTCCTTGGGTTTCCGAGGCAGTATCACTACGGAAGTAGGATTGCCCAACCTTCCTTCCGAGGAGTGGCTGGTGGGTTTGAACCGCCAGCCTTCTGGTTAGCAGTCAAGTGCCTTAGCCACTACGCTACCAGAGCTCCCTTGTCTAACATAAGTAGGCCCAACTAAACATCTCCCTCATATTTCTCATTCTGACAAAATTGCAGAAAATATCAAACGTACAATAACACAGAGCCTTGCTTCTCACCAATACCTGATCTATTGGTGGTGGTGTTTTATGTATTAACATTGCCACATGCTAAAGAGGCAGGAAGGCCACATCTTCTGACCTCCTCTAACCGCACAAGAGGAAGACAGAATCACCATCAATAGCCCAAGGCCTATTCCTGCAAGGCCAGACATGCTACTTCCATCCAGCCCTTTCACCAATCGTTCCTCCCAAAGCACTCACCACCTCTCTCCTGGGTTTGATAATTCACTGCAGTGGCCACATAGAACTCACAGATTATGGGGTTTATTAGGAAGCACCAGATTACAATTCAAGTTCAGGAAAAATGTTCAGTCTCTCTCAGCCTGCCATCTCTCACCCAACAGATGCTCACAGTCTCTCTCCCAGCAGTGCGTGTCCCTTGGTGTCTCTCTCAGCAATGCATGTCTCTTGCATCTCTTTCCCAGCAGCAAGTGTCTCTTTCAGCAGTGCATTTCTTCTCAGCAATCCATTCTTCTCATCCAGTAGTCAGAGAGAGAGAGAAACTTCTGCCTCTAGGAGGTCTCCTTTTGAGCCTGGCAGAGTGGCCAAACTAGCCAAATCAACATCAGAATACAAAGCACCTGAGAGATAGAGAACTTTGCTTTGTGCCATGCCCAACAGAAATACCCAAGGTGGGTAACATTTACAATCAGGAGTTCCTCAGTTGCTCATTCCACTATGGAGTTTACAAAGACATGGCTAGAAAAGACATACCAGGTAATTTACCACACTGCACCACCTCAAGCCATGGATTAGCAGCACCCTTTTAATTAATTGTGGTAGATAATCAGCACCTTTACTATTAATCAGACTTTAGAACCAATTTAAAAAACTCATCCTTAAGATGTTTTTTCCCTAGTACCACTCTCAGTACCATATATCTTAGTCTGGGTTCTCTATAGAAGAAAAACCAGTGATGCTCACATGTTGTTGTTAGGTGTCATTGAGTCAGCTCTGACTCATAGTGACCTTATGTACAACAGAATGAAACACTGCCCGGTCTTGTGCCAGCCTCACAATCCTTGCTGTATGTGAGCCCATTGTTGCAGCCACTGTGACAATCCATCTTGTTGAGGGTGTTCCCCTCTTTCGTTGACCCTCTACTTTACCAAGCATTTCCTTCTCCAGGGAATGGTCCCTTCTGACAACATGACCAAAGTAGGTGAGCCAAAGTCTGGTCATTCTCACTTCCAAGGAGCATCCCGGCTGCACTTCCTCCAGGAAAATTTGTTCATTCTTCTGGCAGTCCATGGTAATTTCAGCATTCTTCCCCAACACCACAACTCATAAGCATCAACTCTTCTTCAGGCTATATGGATCAACAGAAAGAGTGAGAGAAAGAGAAAGAGAAAGAGAAAGAGAGAGAGAGAGACAAAGAAGATGTGAGAGAAAGAGATGGAGAGATTTACCTCAAGGAAATGAAGAATGCAGTTGTAGAGGCTGGCATGTCCAAAATCCATGAGTAAGATGTCAATCTGGAGGCTTATCCCGACTCATTCTCACATAGGTACAAACTGTTTGCTGTGGATTCTATATCAACCCATACCCACCCTATAGGACAAAATAGAACTGACTCATAGGCCCACTTAGCTACAGGGGCTAACAAATGAAAGATTGATAGGCAGTACATCAGGGTGGTGATTTGGAGACTGACAAGTCCAGGATTATCAGGTAAAATATCAGGCTCTTGACTCACAGGCTGCAAAGGCAACAGTCTCCAAATCGGCAGGCAGTACAGCAGTCCACTGATTCAGGTTGAGATGATGAGCCAGATGCAGAATGAACAAAAAGCTAGAACTTTTCCATGTATATTGGAAGCAGGACATACCCTGTAGGAAATTTCCTTTCAACTGATTGGCTCCTCATAGCAGATCTTATCATAGAGATGATTATGTTCTATCAGATCTCATTGAGGATGACTACAAGGTAACTACTAAACCACTTAGGATCATGACCCAGCCAGGTTGGCACACAACCACAACTATCACAGAGGGGTTCCAGGAAAGGGAGAAAATGCTCAAGACCCCTTTTTCCTAAACACAGAAATGGCTCACTGTAGCCTTTATCACATTCTATTTTGATGAAACAAGTCACAAGACAGGCCTCATTTCAAGGACTGGGGGAACAGACTTCATTCACATCTTGATGGGAGGGGCTGCAAGTCTCATTGTAAAGCCGGTGGCTGTGGTGGCTTAGTGCCTAAGGCATTTGACTGCTGGAGAAGGCTGGTGGTTTAAACCCACCAGCTACTCTTCGGAAGGAAGATTGGGCAATTTACTATCCATAGTGATAGAGCCTCAGAAACATAAGGAGGGGGTCTCGATGAATTGGATCTGACTCCATGACAGCGAGTGTTTTTTGTTGTTGTTGATATAGGGAGGCCGTTTGTTAGGGCCAACACTGTGATCTACCACACTACTCATACTATAATCATTTGCAAAATAAAAATTCCCTAGAAAAAAAGAGTCCTCTGCCCCAAAATAATAGGAGCTCTGGTGGCGTAGTGCCTAAGGCATTTGATTGCTAACCAGAAGGCTGGCAGTTCAAACCCACCAGCCACTCCTCAGAAGGAAGATGGGGCAATCTACCTCCCTGGTGATACTGCCTTGGAAACCCAAGGAGGGGTCTCTATGAATCAACATCAACTTGACGGCAGTAAATTAGGAACAAGGTACACTTCTCTACAAAGTAAATCAGAGAGGCTCTGAAGTGAATACATTATCTGGAGCTCACCATCTCTCCATTAGAGCAAATGGCTGTAACACATTGTTTAACTGTGGTGTGTGATCAGCTGGTTTCTTCTAAGTCAGGTACTATTCACAGTCACAGCTAGATTTGGTGTTGCCCTTCCTGACACTGGATGGAACTGATATGAATTCCGCCTCACACAGCCAGGCATTTGAGTCTAAGTCTGAAGTAGTGACCTAAAGAGTTTAGATAAATAAAAATATTAAAAAAAAAAAGGATAAAAACCGTGATACAATTTATTAGAAATGTGTTGTTTGAAGCACAAGAAATAGACTTTCCATATTTATTTCTGTTCCACCTCAGAATTAGGAACATAGATGTTAAATTTAAAAAAAAAAAAAAAAAAAAACCTTCCTTAAGAATTATGTGATAATGAGTCAATGAAACAGCTCTGGCCATGGAAAGCCAGAAAGGTGAAAAAAGGGATGTGATATACACAAACATGGGAAGGAAAGTTTGAAAAAGGATAAACATTCACTTACTCATGTCCCTGTTAGGTGAGAATTGAAAGAGACAGTTTTAATCTGCAATAAGGAAAATGAACAGTAATGGAAAACCATATAATTAAAATCAAATGGACATGTTGCTAAAGGTAAACTTGTAATCCCAGCCCCTAGACAATCTAACACTAGCTTTTAAAAAAAAAAAATGTGTCAGGAAGTTAGGCAGATGATCTTATATGATTTAGGAACTTTCTTTTTGTATTTATATATTTTCTTACCTTCTTAACCTTATCTTAGTTAAAGTTAGAATGAGAGTTTTTCTTTCCCCAAGATATCCTCTGACTCGACAGCAGTGAGTTTGGTTTTTTTTTGGAAGATATCCACCCAAAAAAGGCAATTTTTTTTTTTTTGGCAATATGGCAAATTTTATATTTCTTTACACAGTTGATTGCTTCCTGTACTTTAGAATGCACAGGTAGTAAATCTATCTAAGAATTACTTCTTTAAATTTTCTGTAAGAAATTTTTATGAAACTTAAATGGAAGATTATGGATAAGAGATGATATTATTTCACCAGAAAAATATGGTGTCATAATCAATCAGAAGTTAGATACCTGGCTGAGAATTCTAGCTCTCTATCTTACAAGTTGTACAACTAAGGCAAATTATTGCTTTTATTAAGAAAAGTTTTTTGTTTGTTTTCTTGAGGGTGTTATTTTAAGACTAGGTTTGTTCATTTATAAAATTGCAGTGAAAAGAACGGTACTTATTTATGTCAGCTGGGTACTATAACTGGAAAGAAAGAGAGAAAAAAAAAAAAAAAAAAAAAAACACCAGGAATAAAACCCTCAACTGCCTAAAAATAAACCTCAAAAGGACTGCCAACAAGTCAATTTTGATTCATAGCAACCCCCATAGGGTTTCCAAGGCTGTTAATCTTTACAGAAGTTGTTGTTGTTGTTGTTGTTAAGTGCTGTCGAGTCGTTTCCGACTCATAGCGACCCCATGCACAGCAGAACGAAACACTGCCCGATCCAGCGCCAGCCCCACAATCCCTGCTATACTTGAGCCCATCATCGCAGCCACCGTGTCAATGCATCTCGTTGAAGGCCTCCCCCTCTTTCGTTGACCCTCCACCCTACCAAGCATGACATCCTTCTCCAGGGAATGGTCCCTTCTTACAACATGACCAAAATAGGTGAGACGAAGTCTGGCCATTCTTGCTTCCAAGGAGCATTCTGGCTGCACTTCCTCCAGGACAGATCTGTTAGTTCTTTTAGCAGTCCATGGTACTTTCAGCATTCTCCGCCAGCACCATAACTCAAATGCATCACACATTACAGAAGTAGATTGCCTCATCTTTCTCCTGGTGAGCGGCTGGTGGGTTGTTCAGAGCTCTTTGCCTAAAAATAAGAACAATTAATTATCTTTCATAACCAGAAGTTCTAATTCAGTCATACCTCTGTTTAACGGTATCAGAAATGTCCTTACTTCCTTCTGGTTTTCTGTCATATAGGGTTAGCTGGTTTTCTGTCATATAGGGTTAGCTGTCCTTAGATTACACCTGAAATCACAATGTTCAGACAATGAAGTGGAGAAGATCTTATTCTTGGTTTCTAATTTTATGAGCAGGACGTCTTGTGGTGCACTGGTTAAGCAGCTCAGCTGCTAACCAAAAGGTCATCAGTATGAACCCATCAGCTACTCTTTGGGAGAAAGATGGGGCGGTCTGCTTCCATAAAGATTACAACTTTGCAAACCCCATGGGTCAGTTCTACCTTGTCTTATAGTGTCACTATGAGTTGGAATTGATCCCATATGGTAGTTATGTTTGTGTGTCAACTTGGCGAGGCCTGGTTGAGTGGCTGGGCAATTGGTGGTAGTTCTTCTCCATGATGAGACTGGCAATCAACTCCATGGTGAGATCTACCACAAGCAGTTGAGTATCTGCCTTTGGTATGTGGTCTGCTTCCTGTATATAAGGAGAAGCCTTGAGAATGATCTCTAGTTTACAGCACCTTGAACCCTGCATGTAGCCATGTCATTGTTGAGTAGCCAACCTTGGGACTTACAATGGACTTGAATTAATGGCCTGCTGGTGTGATTTGGTAATATTGGGACTGTGCTTTTTCACTTGTCAACCTTGGGCTTGGCAGCCTCAGCAGCAAGCAGCTGTCTGAGTGAAGAAAAGCCTCTAGCTTCAGCGGGCTGGGAACTGGAGGTAGAGCTGAAGTCCAAGGCTGAGGGGCTTTCACCCAGCCTGTAGAGCCTGGCACTCTGAACTTGGACTTAAAGCCTCCAAATTGTAAGAGAACAAACTCTTGTTTGTTAAGGCTATCCTGTTTGTGCTATATTCTTGTCAGAGTGGCACAGGGTAACCAGAACACCCCACATAACAAAAACATTTTTATGAGTGAGGAAACCTTATTTCAGAATACCTTCATCAGATTCTCTCTCACAAATCATTGACCACAATTGTGTTACATTTCCAATAATGATTCACTCACTAGAAAGGGAATGGTATTATTATACCTGACTCAGTTAAGACCCAGCTCTATGGAAGATAGTGAAAACCAAAACAAAATTTTGTTTTGTTTAGAAAAGAAGAGAGACAAGTGATGGCAAAGAAGGATCGATGCCCAGTGATGTCTCTCCTACTATTTTATAGGGTTGCTGTGAGGATTAAAGAAGAAAATATGTGCAAAGCAATTAGCACAATCCATGGCATATTGCATAAAAATAATTAGTAATAAATAATAAATGGTTATTATTACTATTATTGTTAAATTTCATTTTGCTGCAGTACACATGATCCATGCCTGAAATTTCTGTTGAGAGGAAAGTTTTGTTATTTCAGTGACTTTTTTTTCTGTTAAAAACATATATTATACAACATTCCTTTCTACTACAGGAAGTATTATAGTCTGATTCCAAATAATTCTAATAAGAGTTATTAATTTTATCAGTAGTCTTATATATGTGAAGAATAGATTATATAATAGCAGATCATTTCTTTATATTCAAATTCATACTTTTTATTGATAAAAGATTTTCTAAATTGAAATATAAACCTTGTAATGGATTGAATGGTGGGACCACATTGTCAGGACCTGTGAATTTGACTTTATTTGGGAAAAGGGTCTTTGCACATATAATTAAGAATTTTCCTGGATTATCTGGGTGGGCCTAAATAGATAACAAATATATTCATAAGAGAAACACAGAGGACAAGGGCACACAAAGAAGACGATGTGAAGACAGCAGAGAGGGAAGTTACCATAGCCAAGAAATAAATGCTAACAGCTGCCAGGAGCTGAAAGAGGTAAGAAGCAGATTCTCTCCTAGAGCCTGCAAAGGGGGTGTAGTATTCCTGATGACACCTTGAATTCACACTTCTAGCTTCCAGGACTATGAGAAAAATATATTTTTGTAATTTTAAGCCACTGAGTGTATGGTAATTTCTTATAGCAGCCTCAGGAAACAAACCCCATGTCTGTTGAGTTCAATTATTTTGATATATCATTAGGCATATGTAATTCCTGAATTATTATGATTTTTTTTTTCCTAACAAATCTGTATGTAGAATTTATCTAAGAGAAAACAAAAGATGAGTATCAGGTGGAGACATTGTAAAAGAGTGAACCTGAATGTTAGTTTGCCACAGGTTGTCAATTTTTCCAGGGCTGCCTAATTTTTAGAGGCTGAAAATTTCTTTTGGATGTCAACCATTATACAGATGGCTACACACCAGGTATACACACTGAGTATCCATGAGCGGGAAAATAATTTCCACTCCAAGATATTTTTTATTTTATTTCCAAGATATTTTTTAAACAGTAACTAGAAGGCTGACAGTTCAAACGCACCAGCCACTCCTCGGAAGGAAGGTTGGGCAATCTACTTCCGTGGTGATACCGCCTCAGAAACCCCAGGAGGGGTTGTTATGAGTTGGGTCCGACTCGATGGCACACAACAACAACAACTACAACAACAGTAATAACACATTCCTATTACTAACTTAAGGAGTTCTGGTGGCACAATGATAAAGCATTCAACTGCTAACCAAAAGGTTGGTGGTTCAAACTCACCAGCCACTTTATAGGAGAAAGATGAGGCATTCTGCTTCCGTAAAGATTTACAGCCTTGGAAACCCTATGGGGTGTTCTACTTTGCCCTGTAGGGTCACTATGAGTCAAAATCGACTCGATGGCAGTGGGTTTTGGGATTTGTTTGCTTGTTTTTGGTTTTATGCCAACTTTGACCCTCCTTAAAGGTCTATTGGGCAATCCTACTTCCGTAGTGATACTGCCTCGGAAACCCAAGGAGGGGTCGCTATGAGTCGGGGGCGACTCGACAGCAAATAACAACAACAAAGGTCTATAGTCCATGAAGTTGTCGCTCTTTTTCCATTTCTGAGAAAGGGAAAGGGAGAGGGAGAGGGAGAGAGAGAGAAAGAGAAAAAATATTGAGATGCTGTTATTATAGGGCTATTGCACATAACCAAAACAACAACAGCAATTGCACTATGCCCTTAAAGAGAATTTCCTCCATTAATACCCATCTTTTCTAACTTTTGGATAAGTTTTCTCCTATATCACATACAACAACCAAACAAGACATTTATTACATAATTAGGCAATTCTTATCTTTAACTTAGTTGGACTTGTGCTCAGCAAATTATAAATAATTCTGGAATTATAATAAAACTTAATATTTAGAAAAAAAAGTGAACTTTTTATTCAGATCAGGGATCCACTGGTAAGATAGCAGACTGAATGATCTGACTACTAAGGTATGAAAGACACCCAGTCTTAAGACTCACAAAAAGGGATTGAAATGTGTGTAATTGTTCAGCATTGCATTATACCAAATCCTTTGAATTTTTAATTTTGACTTTATATAGTTGAATTTCATCCTTTGTCGGTTTAAAACCATTGTGATGGAGGGCAATAATGCTCTCTCACTGGAAATTTAGCTTGCCTTTGGCTACTTCTTGGTATTAAATACTTGGTTCTACAAGCTATGTAGCATAGTGCCTAAGGCACTTGACTGCTAAGCAGAAGACTGCTAACCACCAGCCACTCCTTGGAAGGAAGTTTGGGTAATCTACTTCCATAGTGATACCACCTCAGACACCCAAGGAGGGGTCGCTATGAGTCGGGTCCGACTTGATGGCACATAACAACAACAACAAGAAGAAGCTATGGCAAGTTCAACCTAAAAAATAAAAATAAAGAACAAAGTGCACATATAGGATTGTAGTGATAGTTTGTGATGATTAGTTCCGGGGTCCAAAATACCCACATTGTACAAACCTCAGGAAATTCCTACCACTAACATGCACTTTTCACTTTATTCTAAAGAAAAAAAGAAAACAAAAATAATTAATCCCTCCTAGGCATTAAACTCAAGGCAATTCACACATTACTTTAAAATCTTTCTTTCATTTGGTTTTGTCAAGAAGTAATGTATCCTGGCCCATAGCTCTTTCCAAAGGAAGAGATTATTCTGAAGATGCAGATGTCTAAGCAGTTAACATTACATTCTTCCTCAGTTGCCAAGGAAATAGGAAAACTTGAGCTCTTTTCTGCAAAACCACTTTGCTAAGCTGTGCCTTTGTGTTTTGATTGTACCTACTTGCTTTCAGTTATTGATTTTGTCCTCACTAACCTCACATCTCTTTCTGATTCTGTTTCAATGTCTTGGTCATTAATTGGGTTATAATAAGATCTAGCAAGTATCATCTCTATCAGTTTTACTACATATAACTGTACTCTTGTAACAATAAAGCACATTTTTATAGGAAAATTTTGTTTTTATTGATTTTATTTTACAGAAGCAAATCTTTTCTGCAGCACATTTGTATCTATCCAGTTGAATGCTCTAGTATGTTAGTGTGCAAACAGTTAACATGCTAGTCTGCTAACCAGAAGTTTAGAAGTTTGAGTTTTTCCAGAGGTGCCTCAGAAGAAGGACTTTGTGATCTCCTTCTGAATAATCAGCCTTTGAAAACCCTACAGAGCCTAGGGCTACACTGACACATATGGAATCATAATGAGTTGGAATCGACTCAATGGGAATTTGTTTTTATTTGAGTATTGTGTGAAAACTTCTTTGTGAAGTATATAAATTTTTCTTTACCTCCTTTTTAAAGTTTAATTTGCCTCCTCAACTCCTAGAGGAAACAAAATATTTGTTAATTTAGCAAACATTTATTGTTTATCCCTAATATATTTTTTAAAAGGAAACTATTGTGGGAAATTCAAAGAAACAAGAGGGTAGAGTCTTGTTGAGTGTTAGGAAATGTACACTAACACAAACTCTAACTCAAAATATGATCAATCATACAGAGAGTAGGTATAACTAGAAAAATGAGGCAAAATTCCTATTGACTAAGGTCAACATGGATTAATGTGTGTGTTTAAAATTAAATAGAGTTTTATTCAGCACATATTGAGGAAAAGGAGCTGGAGAAGTTTACCTAAGAGTGGGGAAGGGCAGCTACAAATGCATGCAGGTGGGAAAGTAATTATCCAGGGAGAGGTGTAGAAATAATATGACTGGATTAGAGAATTTAGCTTTAAGAATAGGTCCAGACCATGTTGTAGAGAGTCCTGAGTGCTTATCAATTATTACTTTAGTAAGTGACATGATTTAGTTTTCTTTTTAAAAGATTACTGTGGCTGCTATGCTAAGACTGCAGTGTTGCAGGGCTTTCACACCATGGTGAATTGCTTGATGTAGTCCTTCTAACCTCCATTTGTGATGTCCTCCATTGTGATTGTCCTCCATTTTGTGATGTATTGTAAATCCTATCATCCATGCCTGTTCAGGGTGGTGTGGTAGTGAAGGTCATTTGTCAACTTGGCTGTGCAGCTGGTAGTAGTTTTCCCCTATAATGACCAGCAATCAGCTTTGTGGTGGAATTTACCATGAGCAACTGAGTAGCTACTTTTAAACTCCTGATTGTTAAAGTCATCCACTTGGGTTATTTCTGTTGGAGGTGCACAGGTGGAATGTATCTTGAGTCCTGCGATGCTGGAGGGTATGACTCAAATCACCACCATTAGCTTCCTTGAGGGTGTACATATGAATCTTCTGGGAAGGTTCGCCCTCCTCTTGCTCTGGTTCTGCATTTTGGTTCATCATCATGCTATGGATTTGGGACAGCAACTGATTGCTGCTGATTGAGGTTCATAAAACCCCAAGAATTGGGAGGATCCTCCAGACCTTCTTACAGACCTGGGACTTACCAACTGCCAGGCTGCCAGCCTCCTAACCTCCATTATTCCACAATTCCTTGGGTGTCTCTGAGTTCTGGGAAGCCTTACTGAAAATACAAAATCCTCAGGTGGGAGAGATTACTGAGAGGAGGAGGAGGAGGAGGAGTAAATGTCTGAAATGATGGAGTGGCATGGTAGTTTGGATATTTGGGACATCTTTAACCTCCACCTCATGGGGACCAGCCTTGTGCTGATCTTTCTAAGAGAAATTGTTCAAAACACACTGTGCTCCACACACCACCTGCATCAGAATCATGTGAGGATGTTTATGAAATATGCATATCATCTATTATGTGGTTTTATCTGGCCAGTGTAATGCTCTGGAAAAAATTCTTATCCACAAGAAAAATTGATAACTCTAGGACTATAGGAGAAAGTTCTGGTAAGTAGATCATTTTAGAAGTAACTATAATATTCAGAAGGTTCATATGTGACACAAGCAGTTTGAGTTGGACTACTAATATAAAAATTTGTGGTTCAAATCCACCCATTGGTACCATGGAAGAAAGGCCAGATAATTGGCTTTCATAAAGTTTACAGCCAGGAAAACTTTATGGAACAGTTCTAACGGTGTTGGCATGAGTTAGATTGACTTGATGGTAACAAGTTTCTTTCTTTTTTTTAAATAGTATTTATGGGGGATGGTGAAAACCACAGCTCACAAGGAGGAAGGTAAGCATGTGCATTGGGTACAGATAGACCTAGTTTTATTTTTGCCTCTGCTACTTTGTACTTTATATGGCCCTGGACAACTTTCTATGATCCTCAACTTCCTTATCTATAAAATAAGGTTAATATTATCAACTGAAAAAAAATAAAAGAAATGAGAATACTTTGTGTAGTGTATAAAAAGCAGGTCTTTAAAATATGACTTCATATTCACCGAATTAGGGTGATAAATGTATGGATTTAAGACATCCTCTAAGGTGCTCTGGTGGT
Organism: Orycteropus afer afer; assembly: GCF_000298275.1. Classification (NCBI taxonomy): domain Eukaryota; kingdom Metazoa; phylum Chordata; class Mammalia; order Tubulidentata; family Orycteropodidae; genus Orycteropus; species Orycteropus afer. The sequence continues at coordinate 5,812,566 of NW_006921695.1, read as the reverse complement.
GTAGTGCCTAAGGCATTTGACTGCTAACCAGAAGGTGGGTGGTTCAAACCAGTCAGCCACTCCACAAAACAAAGACTGGACAATCTACTTCTGTAAAGATTTACCACCTCAGAAACTCAAAGGGGGTCACTATGAGTGAAAATTGACCCTATGGCAGTGACAGGACATCCTCCAAACTCAATTAAGAGGGCTTTGGAGATCTTGCCTACACCCTTGGATTAAATTATATCCATGTGAATTAAAATGTTTCACTTTAGGTCTGATCTCTTTTCTAAGATGCCTACTTGACATATCTTTGATGAGTCAAAAACGCTGACTTAACAGGTTCCAAAATGAACTTGTGTTCTTTTTTACAGACCTGTGTCCCACTGTTTTCCTATGTTGGTGAAGATTTCCACTGCCCATTCAGATGTCATCCTTACATCTTTTTTTTCACCACCACTACCCTGGTATACAAAAACAATCTCTTCCCTTTCTTGTACCATCAATATTCCCTCTCCTTTAGGTCATTTCCATCATTATACAGACATCCTGGAATATCTCTCATCTTAAAAATAATCTGCCTTTGCTGTACTTTTCTGTCCAGTTACTGATCCATTTCTCTGCCTTTTTTTTTCAGGGCAAAACTCTTCCCAGGTGTTATATTTACTCACCAACTTCTTTTTCTCTCTTTCTCTTGAATCTACTGCAGATCAAGTTTTTCTCCCCAAATCTCCATCCAAACTGCTCTTACAAGGCCCCAGTGAACTCCATGTGGTCAAATTCAGCTGTTAATTATTAGTCTTCATCTTAATCCATAGTTAATTACTCGCTCCATTTGAAGTTCCTGGAACCTCATCTCCCTGGTTTCTTCCTCACTGTCTTTTTAGTTCATTTGTGGATCCCTTTTTCTGACCTTTTGATGTTGCAGTGTCCCAAGGCTCAGTTCTTCCCCCACCCCCCAATATCCATCACTACACTCTGATGATCTCACCTAGTCTCATAACTTTATAGACTATCAGTCTTATATTGATGACTCCCACACGTTATCCCAGCTCAGATGTCATCCCTGATGTCCAAGGTTGTTTTTTGCAACTGCTTACTCAGTACCTAAACTCAGATGTTGAAGGGAAAAAAAAAGTGTCCTAAAGCAAATAGTAAGTTATTTCCCTCTCCAAATTTAAACCTCCATAATCTTCCTCATCTCAGAGGCACAAATTCTCATGTGATTAAAAAAAAAAAATGTATTTTATTCCATGGAAGATTCTTTGAAACAGTTGTTCAATGAATATACACTTTTACTTAACTTGAAGTTGTAAGAATCTTACTAATATTTTTCTCAGTCAGTAGCAGATAAAAATCTGCAAAGTGAAAATAAAAAAAAGTTTTCCAAAGAAAGACTCATAAAAAAAAATAAGAAGAGAGACAAATCCCAATGGGATGAGTAGGGATTTAAAATGAAGACAAAGTAGGAAGGTTGATGCTCATAATAATGTTGTCAAGTAATCAACAAGATTATACTTTATGTTCAGTATACTATGTCCACGGGGGCTCTGGTAGCATAGTGGCTAAGGCACTTGACTGCTAACCAGAAGGCTGGTGGTTCAAACCCACCAGCCACTCCTTGGAAGGAAGATGGGGCAATCTACTTCTGTAGTAATACTGCCTCGGAAACCCAAGGAGGGGTCGCTATGAGTCGGGTCGACTCGACGGCACATAACAACAACAACAACACACTATGTCCACAGACAGTGTGTATGAGAATAAATTATCCTTGTAATGATTATTTGACAACATTGTTGAAAAAGGTTACCATAAAAATTGCTATGAAACAATCAAAATTTGTCACTTGAATGATAAGATTCATATTTGAGAAACATCTAATTATAAGGAATAGTATCTAATTCCTTGACAATGACATCAAAATAAAAATGCCACTTTATTTATTCATTTTACATATTACTATTTATGACTGTAAGTTAGACAATGATATAAGTCAATTAAAATATTACCAACTCAACATTTTTTCCTGCATTGCTTTTTCTAGTTCTATGTACTTTTCTGTGGCATTGACATGCCACTGATCACAGCCTCAGTGCTAATGGGCTCCAAATTCCTAGCAACAAAGTAATAGCTTCATTTTACATTTTTTCTAAGACTTCCTGCTATAAAATATCAACTTTCTCTTTTGTTTGTGTTACATTTCCTTTGTGCCCTAGATTTGTAAACTGTGACAATTTTTCAGAATGATCTAAGCTCTCAGCCAATGTAAAGTTATTTTATGCATACTAGCAAAATTCTTCTTTTTATGTTTAATGCATTAACTACATTACAAAGAGAAAAAAGGTGCATTGACCTTAGGAGTTTTATGGCAGAAGTCAGTCTTAGTTATATAGGTGTTAATTGGAAGACACGGATATTTCACCTTTCTTTATATGTTGCCTGGCATATTACATTACACTTAAAATTAACCATCCTATATAATCTTGTTTAACACATGTTTATTGAGCAACTAATGATGTTGTGCCAGGCTCTATTGGAAATGCAAAGTGAGTATAATTTTTGGTGTTATGTATCAGGTGCTTGGGCCTAGTATGATAGAAAGTTTATATAAAGCACACAGAGTTACCAAGGGCAATCAATAGGAGGTTATTTTGGGCATCTAGTGCTGCTCTAACAGAAGATACCACAAATGGGTAGCTTTAACAAATAGGAATTTTATTCTCTTATTGTTTAGGAGGCTAGAAGTGCAACTGCAAAGTGCCAGCTCTAGGAGTTGGGTGAAAGCCCCTTGGCCTTCAGCTCTGCCTCTTGCTCCCAGCCCACTGAAGCTGGTGGATTTTCTTAACTCAAGCTGCTGAGGCTGACAAACCCAAGGTTGACAAATAAAAAGGCACAGGCCCAGTGTTACCAAACAAATAGGGGTCACTAGTTCAAATCCTGAAAGTCCCCAGATTGGCAGGAAATGTGTCAGGTTGCTGAATGAAGACTGGCTACATGCAGGATCTAAGTATGCCAAAAAGCTGCAGAGACTTTTCTCAAAGTTTTTTATATACTGGAAGCAGACTACATCCCTAAACAGCTCCTCAGCTGCTCTAGCATATTCCTTGATGGAATTGATTACCAGTCTTATCATGCAGAATCACTACATCCAGCACCCAGACACTCAAAACCAGGTCCAGCCAAGTTGACACAACTTAACTACCATAGAGGTTAAATAGTTGAACAGAGTGATATAGCCAATAGATGTGTTCACATGATATGACAAGGTACAGTGAAATGGATTCAAGATTATTTTATTGAGAACTATGGCCACAAAGTACTGTATCTTGGAACCAAAGACCCTTCTCATTAGTTGTTAAAATTGCAAAGGAGCTTATCTTTATTCTAATAACGTTTAATAGTAAAAGTAAGCAAAATATTCAAGAAATAATGAGGAAATAGGGAAAGAGTTAGAAAGCTATTCAGTATATTCAGTATTATAAAATATGGATAATTGATGTATTGAATACTTCTGGATTTTTCAATGTCTTGCTTTTAAATATGTTTGTTGATGATATTATTTTATAATTTGGACAGTGGATTTAATTTCTCAAACAGCCAAAACTATTTTACTTCAAATAGTGAATAAGGTGAGTTTGGAGACAAAATGTAGTCTAATTATGAAGCATTGGTACTAATTTAAGAATGGCTTAGTGCAAAGAGATTTCATTTTTAAAATTAGGAAACCTTGTATTTATTGAAGGGGCTCTGATAGTGTAGTGGATGAGGCATTTGGCTGCTAACCAGAAGGTCATTGGTTCAAACCTACCAGCTGCTCTGTGGAAGGAAGATGGGATGATCTACTTCTGTAAAGATTTACAACCCTGGAATCCCAGTGGGGATCACTATGAGTCGGAATTGACCCATTGGCAGTGAGCTTGAGTGTTTATCAAACACTGGTTGCAAGTCAAGTTCTATGTATTAACTCATATTATTCTTATAACACCTTCATGTGGTTGTTCCTATGATCCTATTTTACCAATGAAAAACTGATAGAGATTAAATAGTTGGTAAGAATGCTTAGTATGAGTCCAATCCAGCATTATCCTTATTCTAAAACCATTCCTTTTAATTTTTATGATATAGTGCCTTCTGAGTCATAGTTAGAAAACCTAAAAGAAAATCCTCGTTCATGCTCTCTATGAGTTTTTTGATCTTGGACAAATCATTTAAATTATCCAATCCTTAATTTCTTAGATTTTTAAAACAGGAAAATGACACCCACCTTAAATTTACCTGACACAATTATGGTGAAGATTAAATGAGGTAATTACCAAAAAAGAAAACAATAAAAAAAAAAAAAACACTGTAAATCATCAAGAAAAATTACATAAATGTAAAACGATGTGAGGTAAATTGCCACTGCTCCATAGGGTTTTCAAGGCTGTGATCTTTAGAAAGCAGATTGTCAGTCCTGTCTTGTGAGGCGCCTATGGGTGAATTTGAACTTCCAACCTTTGGGCTAATAGTAAGTGCTTAACTATTGTGCCATCCAGGTACTCAGTATTAAAATAACCTAGAAATTAACATTTGTTAATAATATTTGTATAATTATAACAGGGAGCTCTTGTGCCATAGTGCCTAATGCATTTGAGTGCTATCCAGAAGGCTGGTGGTTCAAATCCACTAGCCACTCCTTGGAAGGAAGGTTGGGCAATCTACTTCCACAGAGATACTGCCTTGGAAACCCAAGGAGGGGTCATTAGGAGTCAGATCTGACTTGACAGCAGTGAGTTTGGTTTTTATAATTATAACACTCTTAGCTTACTATATATAGCTTTGGAAGTATATTCTATGAAGGAAAATGGCATTTAGATGTAGAAATTTTAATTTAAAAAAGTAAGTGTTAAATAGGTAGCCTAGGATTACTTCCTGAACTACATATATTTGCCAAAATAACTTGCAATCTTAGTGCAAAAAATATTTCAATCAGATTATTTGACCTCAAATAGACCAAACACCTACTCAGGAGAATTTTTCATTCTGAAAGCAATTTTATAAGCTCTATGCATACACAGCACACACATAGATCTACACACACACCTGTCTGAATAGATAAATGGGTAAATCACTTTGAATATGTAAAAAACACTGCAAGTTGTTTTTAAGGTTGTGAGTTAGTCAGTTGGGTATGGGCTCATAAAAAGAGGTCATAATTTAGATGAGTATAAAAAAGAGACCGTACATAACATAATAAACTTAGTTTCATTACCTCAACATTGGTCATAAATCACCCAAATAATATTTTATAACATGGACAATTCCTTTAATCACGTTTGGCCTCTTTTAAGATCACGTGAAAACAGTTTAATAATGCTTACTCTTTCTGTATCACAAGGTTTAGAAAAGATTGACTATGTTTTACCCATCTTGACATCCTCAAAATCTAGTTCTTTGCCTAGCAAAGAAGGGGTTAAGAAATGGAAATGAAGACAACTTATAAACCATAAAATGCTAATATTTTCCATTATTCATTTGAAAAGCAATATTCAGGCATCTACTATGTTGCCTATTTTTATCTGACTCTGGAGTGATGGGTAATATTAAGTTATTAAAACTCTAAATGTAACCCAAGCAGTCATCTTCGTGTGATGCATTTAGGTCATACATACGTCACCTGCTTTTTGTGCACAGACTGGCTAGAATGTCAGCACCATCAATTAGCAGGTGAGATTAAATTAGTGCAATGCAGAGAGTATACCAGAATACACATGGTTTTCACTAAGTTATTACTCTTTTTAAATGAGGCCTATCATTATGTCATCTATCAATCTAAAAATCAACTGATGTCTGAATAGTGGGCTTGTATGGAGCATGGCTCTCTTTATTCCCTAATGATTTTAAAATTGGTCTTGACAAATGTAATATTCTAAGGTTCACCTTTAGCTAATTTTTTGTGATTATCACTAAATTGCATTTTCTAGAAAACAGAACTTGTCTAAAAGTAGGCTGTAGTTATTAAATAACTTTTGTTTCACCCATGGAATTATGTTACATATGCAAATGTGTTCTCTGCTCCTTTTAAATATAATAGTACTTGCCATAGGAAAGAAAAGCTTCCAGATCTCATATTTTTGAGGAGACACATTTAAAAATGATCAGGAAATCAAAAGTGCCTAAGTCAGGAAAGTTTATCTTGTGTTTTCTATGACTGCCAATTGACTCCACGCAAAACTCTTTAAAACAAGTTTTTTTAAAAAACATATCATTTATTTAATTTTCTTTTTGTTGTTTGTGAGAATATACACAGCAGAACATACACCAATTCAGCAATCTTCACACATACAATTCAGTGACATTGATTATGTTCTCCAAATTGTCCAACCATTCTCACCATCTTTTTCTGAGTTGTTCCTCTACCATTAACATAAACACTGTCCGCTAAGTTTCCCGTCCAATCTTTCTAGTTGCTGTTGTCAATTTGATCCCATATAGAGAGTTTTTAAAAGAGCACAAAGCTCAAAGCAGACATTTTTAGTTAGTTAAACTAATGTTTTGTTTGATTTTGAGTAGACGTCAGGTAATATTTTAGTTTAAGTTTTCAGGTTTAAGATTTTCTCAGGGTAAGAGTTTCAGGGGTTCATCTATCCTCCATGACTCTAGAAAGCCTAAAGTCCATGAGAATTTGAAATTCTGTTCTGCATTTTTCTCCTTTGGATCAGGATTCTTCTACAGAATTTTTGATTAAAATGTTCAGTAATGGTAGTTGGGCACCATGAAGTTTTTCTGGTCTATGTCAAAGGGGACAATTTTTCATGGAAATTATTAGCCACGCATTCTATTTCCTCCTCCTATTCCTGACTTTCCTTCTTGTTCTTTTGTTCCAGGCAAATGGAAACTAATTCTTGTACCTTGAAAGGTTCTTGCAAGCTTTTAAGATCCCAGGCACTGTGAACAAACCAGGACTTAGAACAGAAGCATAGAAGAAACACATTAGTAAGCCTATTAACTGGAATGTGCCATGAAACCATGACCCTAAACCTCCAAATCAAGGAACCAAACCCCCTTTGATATTTGGTTGTACACAGGCTACGTCACTGGCTGACATTTTTTGGTGGTTGTAAATATATCTATCACACTTTGGCCAGTTCAGCTTTTTACAGGTGAACAACTTATCGACAGCAATTACATTAATCAGCTATGCAACTCTGCCCTTAACTGATGCGATTTTTCTATCACTGTAAATGGAAACTCAGTACTTTGTAAGCAATAACTCCCCCTTTCCTCCTCTTTCCTGCCCCTGGTAAACCACTAATAAACTTTGACCTCTGTACATTTGCCTGCTTTTACCATTTTATATAAGTAAGGTCATATAATATCTGTCCTTACATGATTGACTTATTTCACTCAGGATAATGTCTTCAAACTCCATCCATGACTTCATTTTTTTATTGGCTGAGTGTATTCCATTATGTCTATACCACATTTTGCTCATCCATTCATTCTTTGATAGGCATTTAAGTTCTTTCCACCTTTTGGCTATTGTGAATAGTGCTGCAATGAACATTAGTGTATAAGTGTCTCTCTGAGTTTCTGTTTCCAAGTCTTTCGTGTACATACTTAGGAGTGGAATTTCATAGAGTTCACCTAGATTGCTGTTTCTTAAGGAGATTCAGCAGCTGAAACTCAAAGATTCAAGGAACGCATGAAACCACCCTTTCATTATAAACTTTCCTATGGAAGAATATATTATACTTAAGATACACCATGCAGGTGTGGAAGCAAAATAGATGACTTTTTAGCAAAAACAAACAAACAAACAAACAAAAAGTATAATTATTGATAGAAAGCATCATTGTCTTTCTCCAGGATTCTATAGGTTTAAAATGGACACCCAACAGTTTTTATTCCATTTGACACCCAACAATTCTTGTTTCTAATGGAAGTTCACAACATATTTTCAGTTCATAAGTGTCTTTAAAGGAAACATCCATCAAAAATTGGAAAAGTACTGGAGCAATGGAGCAATGGAAAGACTCTTAATTTTGAAACAAATTGATTTGGCCCAATGCACTATGACATGGGTGCATTGTTTACTTTTCTGAATGTTTATTGATAAATGAAACCATGGCAATGAGAGGAAGAGGTCAAAATAATCCTAGCCAGTATGTTCCTGATTGTTTTGTCCAAATAAATTCTAGCATATCAGGACCAGATGTCTGTTAGAATAGTAAGGCTTCTTTCTTTAATGGCTGTATAATTGCTTCAGGTAATGCTTAGTTTATGGTGCAGCAAACTAGATATGCTCTTGTACTCTGTGGAAATAAAAAAAATTGTACTTTTCTGGAGAGAAATTTGGCACAGCATTCATTTCCTAGTGCTGCTGTAACAGAACTACCAGAAATAGGTGGCTTTATAGAATGGAAATTTATTTTCTCGCAATTCTGGAGGTCAAAAGTCGGAAGTCCCATCCATGTCTTTTTTTCCTTGTTTGTAATCCCTGATTTTCTTTGATTCCTTGGTGATCTTCACATGGCATCTGTATTCCCAAGTTGTGCATATTTCCTTGTCTGTTATTGTTGTTGTTATGTGCCGTCGAGTCAGACCCAACTCATAGTGACCCCTCCTTGGGTTTCCGAGGCAGTATCACTATGCAAGTAGATTGCCCCATCTTCTTTCTGAGGAGTGGCTGGTGGGTTTGAACCACCAGTCTTCTGGTTACCAGTCGAGTACCGTAGGCACTACACTACTGGAGCTCCCATCTCTATGTTCAGTCTATTCTTTTTGTAAATTCTAATTGATTACATTCAGAATCCACTTGGCTTATTAATGAATTTGTTAATGAGTTTTCCTCTAATCTCAATGCCATGTTCTTCTTCATGTAGAACACTATATGAAGATTATTTCCAGATTATTTGAACAGATTGAACAAGTATGGTGAAAGGATACAACCTGGTTACTTCATTCTTCTGTGCTGCTATTTGGAATCTTCTGTTCAGCTCTTTCCCTTCTTCATTTCTTCCAATCGCTTTAGCCACTCTCCATTCAAGAGCAACTTTCAGGGTCTTTTGATATCCATTTTGGCCTTTTCTTCCTTTCATGTCTTTTTAATGACCTTTTGCTTTCTTCATGTATGTTCAATTCATCCAATATTTACATTCTAAAGATTTAAAAGGTATCTAAATTCAGATTGGATATATTCAAAGTCATATTTTGGTTCTCATGGACTTTTTTTTGTTCTTCAGCTTCAACTTAAACTTGTACCTGAGAAGTTGATCATCTGTTCCACAGTCAACCCCTGGCTTTAGTTAGACTAACGATATTGAGCTTTTCCTTTGTGTTTTTTCACAAATTAGTCAGCTTATTCCTGTGTATTCTATCTGGCAAAGTCCATTTGTGTACTCTCCATTTATGTTGTTGAAAAAGGTATTTGTAATGAATAAGTTGTTGATCATGCACAATTCTCTCATGCCATTTCTTATAAAATTTTATACAGTGGGGAACTTCTTAGTCTATAATATTAATATGTAAAAACAGAATACAAAATCCAATTTGGCCTTCAGTGGCCATCCTTTCATGGAGACTATTTACAATGATTTCCTAGGGCTGCCATAACAAATTGCACACACTGTGCGGCTAAAACAACAGAAATTTATTTCCTCACAATTCTAGAGAGTTAAAGTCCAAATTTAGGGTACTGATAGTTTTATCCTGTCTCCAAAGGGTTTGTCTGACTTACTAATCTCTATGTGATCAGTGTTTATTTATTTGTTTGTTTGTTAATGGGATGATGGTGCATCTGACTTCTTGCTCTTGGTACCACTCTTCCCTCATGCACTCTAGAAATATGCAGCTTGATGATTCTCTGGGTTCTTTGGACACGTCAGAAGAGGATGTGGAATGAAGGATGTCATAGCTGATGTTAGATAGATATTGGTTGAAAACAAATAGAGAATACCAGAAAGATGTTTATCTATGTTTTATTGACAATCTATTTCTGTAGTGATACCACCTCGGAAACCCAAAGAGGGGTTGCTGTGAGTCGAGTCCGACTCAATGGCACATAAAAACAAAACAGCAACATTGACTATGCAAAAGCATTCAACTGTGTGGACCATAACAGAGTGTGGATAACATTGTGAAGAATGAGAATTTCAGAAAACTTAGTTGTGCTCATGCAGAAACTGTACACGAATCAAGAAGCAGTTACTTAAGCAGAACAAAGGGATCCTGTGTAGTTTTAAATCAGGAAAAGTATTCATTAATATTGTATCTTTTCACTATACTTATGTAATCTGTATCTGATTGGTGGATGACATAACCTTGCTTGCTGAAAGCAAAGAAGACATGAAGCACCTACTGATGATCAGACCTCAATATAAGGAAACCAAAAAATTCTCACAACTGGATCCTACATGCTGTGCTTGTTGCTGGACAGCACACAAAGAACATAACGATGAATGGAGAAAATAATGAAGTTGTCAAAGATTCCATTTCACTTGGATCCACAATTGGTACCCATGGAAGTAGCAGTGAAGAAATCAAATTATGTATTGCATTGGGGTAATCCATTGCAAAAGACCTCTTTAAAGTGTTCAAAAGTAAAGACGTCACTTTGAGGTTTAAGGTGCACCTGACCCAAGCAATGGCATTTTCAGTTGCCTCATATGCTTGTGAAAGCTGGACCATGAATAAGGAAGACCAAAGAAGAATTAATGCCTTTGAACTGTAAATAAGAATATTGCCAACTACCAGAAGATCAAACATGTCTATCTTAGAAGTATACAGTCAAAATGCTCTGTAGAAGTGAGGATGATGACACTTTGTCTCATGTACTTTGGACATATTATGAGAAGGGACCAATCCTTGGAGAAGGACATCATTCTTGGTAAAGTGGAGGATCAGTGAAAAAGAAGAAAACCTGGCTACAACAATGTACTCCAATATAGCAAGGATTGTGGGGAGGGAGAAGGACTATGCAGTGTTTCCTTCTGCGGTACTTAGGGATATTATGAGTGGGAACTGACTCTATGGCACCTAAAAACAGCAACAACAATCTTTATGGAAGCAGATTACCAGGTCTTTTCAAACCACCTACCATTGTTTTACTCCAAGCCTCCTTTAGAATGGAGTATATTCTTCTCTGTTTTATTTAAAAATGAATCTGAAGCTCCAATAGATTATATGTCCCTGATCACCCAAATTAGTTTTTAAGCACAGGTTTATTTGCTTCTAAAACACATGGTTTTTATACAACATGTAGCCTCCTTGGCATTTTACTGTTTCTTATTTGTCAACACTCAGTCCTGGGTAATCCCTCACTTGAAAAAAAAAAAAAAGATATGCTTCTTTTTAGTGGTTTTTAGATGTTCTCCAGGGACTGTCATAAAGCTATCTTGATTGGCCTCTTCACAAACTTGTGCTATTTCTTTTACATGAGCCATCATTGTTTTTCCAAAACATTTTTCTTAATTTTATGTTTACTTTCTTCCTTAGTGGCTTCTCTTCCAAACCTTCTTTTTATTCCCTAAGATTCTCTTTCCTGGCTTCTGTCTCCATGAGCTCTCAGAATTCTGTTGCTAACTTCCCAGTCTTTGACTTATTCCTTTACAAGACTATGCTGAAGTTCAGTGCACTCTTTTCTTCTATTTTCCTCGCTATCTCTATTTCTGTGTATTGTTTCAGTGATCAAGTTGATATGGATTGCTTCCAATTCATTAATACTTGCCCTAATATTTCTTCCAGATGAACCTTTGAGTATCTCTATATATCAGTGAACTTTAAGTCAATTTCAATTTATGGCAATCCTCTGTGTCAGAGTAGGACTGTATTCCATAGCATTTCCGATGGCTGAATTTTTTTTTTTTTTTTTTGAAGTGGATCATCTAGCCATTCTTCCAAGGCACCTCTTCATGGACTTGAACTTTCAACCTTTTTGTTAGCACTCCAGCACATTAACTGTTTGCACCACCCAGGGACTCCTATCTCTATATGAGCACTGTCAACTCAAACAAAAACAAATTCATTTCTTCTCTTGAAATGGCTTCTGTGCTAGGGCATTTCTTTCTTTTTTTATTTTTATATTCATGTTAATATTTTTTATTGGCACTACCATCTTCAGTCAACCAGAGGAGTCAACATGACCTTTGATAGCACCCTCCTATCCAGGCAGTCTCACAACCTTGTGCATTCTACTTTTCGTTTCTTTGATTTTGAAAATAGAATATTTTCACTAAGCAGAGATAGAAAATTCCAGTCAATTTAAAACCTCTTTACTCCAACCTTAACTTTTCTACCTGTCTTTGGGCGGCAGTAACAGACTTTTCTTTCATCATCTTGGATGGAAGAAAATGGCAAGGGAAAACATGAGTTAAAACTATCAGAAGATGACCTTTTCAGTTATCAGAACCAGAGAATCAATGTTTTACTCTGGAACTTCCTGTGCTCATTTCCATTTAATGGGTCTTTTAAACTTTATCTCTAAAAGTATGCAACCTTGACCTTTCCCTGTTTTAGGCTAATAATTACCTAATTAATTTTGAAGGCATGTTTCATGCAACAATTTATCACTTTCCCACAAATGTATTTGCATCAACATTATTTCCACCTTTTCCTACCTTTGTACACACAATTCAGATCTCAATCTGCCTGTGCAAATATCCTTCGTATTTTTAGTTTAGCCTGAGGACAGAGTTTGAGGAAATGCTTGAAAGCATAGACCTTACTTGAACTAGACTGAAAGAACTTAATTCTAATGCCAAAATTAAGAAGTTAATATTGTAGAGCAATTGCAAAAAACAGACACCAAAGAATAGCCTAATTCCACAACACAAAGATGGCTATTATTACTATGCCTTGCAATAAAATATGTAAATATCAAGGAAATATTTGTTTGCAATTATATATGTCTGAATAAGAACACTCTATAGTTGGAGAACGTACATTTTTACTCAGTATTTTCCCATGTCAATAAATATGCTCTAAAATGTTAGTTCAATGACTGCATAGTTTACTGTCATTCTGTAGGAGATTTAAAATCAATTAATTATTTTTGAACTTTGGATTATTTTCAGTTTTGGATTGTTTTCAATTTTCACTTATACAAACCTAAATTGATAAATACCCTGGATAAAACCTAGTCTATATTCATAATTAAGGTAAATTCCTAAAAGTTATACTGTTTGGAAAAAAGTGTATTATATATAACAATACTTTTGTCCATATCCTTTAAAATAGTATTGTTGTTATTAGGTGCCATTGAGTGGGTTTTGACTTATGGTAACACTGTATACAACAAAATGAAACAGTACCTGGTCCTGTCCCATCCTCACAATCCTTGCTATACTTGAGCCCATCATTGCAGCCACTGTCTCAATCCATCTGATATTGGGTTTTTCTCTTTTTTGCTGACTCTCTACTTTACCTAGTATGATATTCTTCTCCAGGTACTGTTCCCTTCTGACAACATGGACATAGTAAGTGAGATAAAGTCTGGCCATTTTCTATTCTAAGGAGAAAATCCTTAGATAAATCCCCTTATCCTTCCTTCCTTCCTATCCTCTCTCTCTCCTTTATAGCTCTATCCCTGGGCTGCTGTTCTCTTGATCGCTCTAATGAGTGCATACCCTCCTGGTCTTGCCATTCACCTTGTAGGCCTGTCTATCATTGGCTGAAAGTTGAGTCACAGGGGGTATGTCCAGTCCATTAATCAATGATGCCAAACCATCACACTTTAAACACTGTAAATATTTATATATGTGTGAATGTATGTACATACATGCACATATATATATATATATATATATACACACACACACACATATGTATTCACAAGCACACACATATATATATTGTCTCGTTATGAATGTCTAACAATCTTTTATTGAGTCCTTTTTTCCATTTTTGTTTTCTATATATACTTTAAATAATGCTGTTAAAGAAAATTTCATTAGGGTTTTGTTTTCGATTGTGATAATATATAGATTAATTTAAACAGTATTAACAACACTGATTCTTCCAATCCTATATGATCCTTAGGGAAAGTTTAGCAGTTTCCTTTTTATAGTATTCATTTAAAAATTTTTAATCTTTGGTATCTCACAAACTTTGTTGTCATTGTAAATAGGATTTTTTTTTTTATTCAACTTCTTTTATTGTTGTTACTATTATTACTATTATTATTGTGATTTGGGTGAAAGTTTACAGAGTAAAATAGCTTTCCATTCAATAATTCTTACACATTTTATTTTGTGACATTAATTACAATCCCCACAATGTAACAGATTTTTTTCCCACTCCCTCCTTGTGTTTAACATTTCCCTTCAAACTTCTTTCCTATCCCTTCCTACCACCTTAGCTTTATCCCTGGGCAAATACCACCCTTTTTATCCTATATAAGTGCATATCTCCCTGGTGTTATTGTTCACCTTATAGGCCTGTCTATCATTTGGTTGAAAGTTGAGCCATTGGAATGATTTCAGTTGTAGGCCTGAGGGGTGTCTAAGGGCCATAGTCTCAGGAGTACCATCATTCTCTATAAGACCAGTCAGACTGGCCTTTTTTTGTTGTTGTTGTTCCTTTTTTTTCTCCCATTTTATTTATATTTCCTATTGTGATCCCTTTCAGAGCAATCAGCAGTGGTAGCCAGGCACCATCTATTTCTACTTGTCTTAGGGTCATAGATCCTGGGGTTCATATGGTCCATTATATCTTTGTACTAATTGTTTCCTTGTGCCTTTGTTTTTCTTCACTCTTTTTCACTCTGGATGGTGAGAGATCAATAGTTGCACCTTAGATGACTGCTCACAAACTTTAAGATCCCAGTCACTACTCATCAAAGTAGGATGTAGAACATTGTCTTTGGAGACTATGTAATACCAGTTGACCCTAGTGTTCCCCAAGACTATAGTCCTGAGCCCCCAGGCCCAGTGACTCATTCCCTTGAGATGTTTGGTTATAGCTAAGAAGTCTTCAAACTTTGCCCCCTGTATTCTCTTCTACATTCATGGATATATTTGCAGCATATATAAATACATATGTAGAAATATTTTCAGTCAAACCTACATATATTTGTAGGCATAGTCCCATTCTTTTTCCCACTCCTGTTTAGCTTGAGTATCTATGTATCCACCTGTAGATTATTGCTATTACTGTTATTGCAGAATTATGTATTTAATAGTATTTACCATTGTTACTGTCTTGGTTCTCTAGTGTCGCTCTAACATAAAATACCACAAGTGAATGGTTCCAACAAACAGGGCTTTATTCTCTTACAATTTAGGAGGCTAGAAGTCCGAGTTCAAAGTGCCAGCTCTAGGGGCTGGGTAAAGGCCCTTCAACCTTGGGGTTCAGCTCTGCCTCTTGCTCCCTGCCCACTGGAGCTAGAGGTGTTTTTTCACTCAGGCAGCTGCTGGCTCAAGGTTGCCAAATAAAAAAGCTCAGTCCCAGTATTACCAAACAACATGGCAGGTTACTAGTTCAAATCCATAGAAAGTCCCAAGATCAGCAGGAAATATAGCAGGCTACTGAATGAAGACTGGGGAACACACAGGGTCCAATTATACCACAAAGCTCAAGAGACCTTTCTCAATGCTTTTTCTTATACACTGGAAACAGATCACATCCCTAGTGCTGCTCCAGTAGATTCCACTATGAAGTTGATTACCATTCTTTTCATGAGGAGCAACATCCAGCTGGCCAACCACTCAAAACCAGGCCCAGCCAAGTTGACACACAACTTAACTACTACAATTACCTTTAACTCTTGTCCTCCTGACAATGTCTTCCTCTGCCTCAATCACTTGGTGTTGACCTCCCCTTATTGCTTTTCATTTCCCCCAAATTAATATGTGCCTACTCTTTGGTTAGTGATTTACATACCTTCCCCTGCTTCCCTTGATAACCTTCAAAAACGATGCAGTATGTAAAATTTTCTTGACTTTTTACAGTAGTGGTCTTGTACAATTTTTGTCCTTTTGAAACTGACTAATTTTACTCAGCATGGTCTCCTCTAGATTCATCCAGGTTATGAGGTGTTTTGCAGATGCATTGTTATTCTTTAACATTGCATTGTCTTACATCTTGTGTATGTACCCTAGTTTGTTTATCCACTCATCCATTGATGGGCATTTATGTTGCTTCTATCTTTTGCGGTTGTGAATAATGCTCTGATGAACATAAATGTGCATATTACTGTTCATGTCAAAGCTCTAATTTATGTACAATATATACCTAGTTGTGGAATTGCTAAGGAGCTCTGGTGGTATAGTGCTTAAGGCATTTGACTGCTAACCAGAAGGTTGGTGGTTCAAACCTATCAGCCACTCCATGAAAGGAAGACTAGGCAACTAGGCAATTGGATGCCCCATTGGAGGCACTCACTCGGTTATGCCAAGAGATTTGGAAGATAGCTACCTGGCCAACTGATTGGAAGAGATCCATATGTGTACCCATTCCAAAGAAAGGTGATACCACAGAATGTGGAAATTATAGAACAATATCATTAATATCTCATGCCAGTAAGATCTTACTGAAGATATTTCAAAAATGTTTGCAGCAGTATATTGACAGAGAAATTCCAGAGGTGCAAGCTGGATTCAGAAGAGGACATGGAGCAAGGGTTATCATAGCTGTTGCCAGATGGATCTTGGCTCAAGGCAAAGAATACCAGAAAGATGTTTACTTGTGTTTTATTGACTATGCAGAGGCATTTGATTGTGTGGATCATGACAAATTATGGATAACATTGAGAAGAATGGGAATTCCC
>NW_006921695.1:5776683-5795381 GCF_000298275.1 Orycteropus afer afer | reverse complement strand
GCCTGACACAAGCCATGATATTTCCAATCACCTGCTATGCATATGAGAGCTGGACAATGAATAAGGAAGACTGCAAAAGAGTTGATGCTTTTGAGTTGTAGTGCTGGCAAAGAATGCTGAAAGTACCATGGACTGCCAAAAGAACTAAAAGATCTGTCCTGGAGGAAGTGCATCCAAGATGCTCCTTGGAAGGGAGAATGGCCAGACTTCCTCTCACCTATTTTGGTCATATTGTCAGAAGGGACCATTCCTTGGAGAAGGATGTCATGCTTGGTAGGGTGGAGGGTCAACGAAAGTAGGGGAGGCCTTCAATGAGATGGATTGACATGGTGGCTGGGATGATGGGCTCAAGTATAGCAGGGATTGTGGAGCTGGTATGGAATTGGGCAGTGTTTCCTTCTGCTGTGCATGGGGTCACTATGAGTCAGAAATGACTCGACGACACCTAACAACACCAATAGCTAATGATCATGTGCATTTCTGCATCTGTTTTTGGCCACCAGACTGCCTTCTTTGGTGAAGTCTCTCTTCATGTCTTCTACCCAGTTTTTAATGTGAGTGTCTTTTTTTGCTGTTGAGGCATTGAAGTTTTCTATCAATTTTTGAGATTAATCCCTTACCCAATATCATTGCTTTTTTTTTTTTCCACCTAGTCTACAGGTTCTGTTTTTACTCTTTGGGTGAAATCTTTTGATGTGCATAAATGTTTAATTTTTAGGAGGTTCCAATGCCTAGTTTGTCTTCTGATGGTTGTGTGTTTTTAGTTATGTTTGAATTATATTTATTATTAGGAACTCTGGTAGCATAGTGCCTAAGGCACTTGACTGCTAACCAGAAGGCTGGTGGTTCAAATCCTCTAGCCACTCTTTGGAAGTCAGATAGGGCAATCTACTTCCATAGTGATACTGCCTCGGAAACCCAGAGAGGGGTCGCTATGTGTCGGGTCTCACTCAACAGCACATAACAACAAAATGTTTATTATTATGTTTCCATTTAGTTATGTTATGTATTTATGCTATGTATTACACCTCCTAAGTTTGCCCTTATATTGTCTTTCATAATTTTTATAGTTTTAGGTTTTATGTTTACATCTTTGATCCTTCTTGAGTTAGTTTTTGTATATGGTAAGAGAAATGGATCCTGATTTATTTTTCTGCCAACGCCATTTGTTAAAGAGAATATCTCTTCTTCATTTAATGAGTTTCAGCCCTTTGTCAAAGATCAGCTGTCTATAAGGGGATGGATTGTCTTCTGGGTTCTCAATTCTGTTCCATTGTTCTATGTGTCTGTTATTGTACTAATACCAGCCTATTTGGCTGCTGTGGCTGTACAGTAGGTTTTGAAACCAGAAAGTGTGAAGTTTCCTATTTTGTTCTTTTTTTTTTTTTGCTTATCTGGGCCCCCTTTCCTTTCCATGTAAAGTTGGTGATTAGCTTTTCCATCTCTTTAAAGAATGATGATGGATTATGGATCGGGTTTGCATTGTATCTACAGATTGCTTTAGGTAACATTTATATTTTCACAGTGCTGAGACTTCTTATTCATGAACGGTATATTCTTTCATTTATGAAAATTTCTTTTGGTTTCTTATAGTAGTGTTTTGCAGTTTTCTTTGTATAAGTCTTCTGTGTTTCTATTCAGATTTATTCCTAAATGCAGCTTTTTTTGGTAGTTATTGTAAATGCTATTGTTTTGCGAATTTCCTTTCAGAGTTCTCTCTGTTAGTATACAGGAATCCAATTGCTTTTGTATGTTGATCTTGTACCCTACTAGTTTGATAAATCCTTCTATTTAGTTCCAGTAATTTTCTTGTAGAGTCTCTGGGATTTTCCATGTATAGTATCATATTATCTATAAGTACAGTTTTACTTCTTCTTTGTTTATTTGGATGCCTTTTATTTCCCTTTCTTACCTCATGGCTATGGTGAGGGCTTCCAATGAAATATTGAATAGGAGTGGTGATAAAGGACATTCTTGTCTGGTTTTACAAGGGAAATGGTTTCAATCTCTCTCCATTGAGAATAATGTTGGCCATTGTGTGTGTATGTGTGTGTGCTTGTGTGTGCGTGCACATATACGTTTAATTATGTTGAAGAATTTTCCTTCTATTTCTATTTTGCTATGTGTTTCCTTCATGCATTGATGTTGGATTTTTTTCAAATGCCTTTTTGGCATCCATGGATATGATCATGTCCCTCCCCACCCCCCCTTGTTTTATTTAGGAGCTCTGGTGGCTTAGTGCCTAAGGCATTTGACTAGTAACCAGAAGGCTGGTGGTTCAAACCCACCAGCCACTCCTCAGAAGGACGATTGGGCAATCTGCTTCTGTAGAGATATAGCCTTGGAAACCCAAGGGGGGGTCGCTATGAGTTGAATCCGACTTGACAGCAGTGGGTTTTGTTTTATTTATGTGGTGGATTATACTGGTTATTTTTCTAATGTGGAATCATTCTTGTGTAACTGGTATAAATTCCACTTCAAAAAACCAGAAAACATCAAATGCTGGAATTTTCTTTATGAATCCCAGTTAGTCTGAATTATTATTATTATTATTATTATTATTATTATTATTATTTTTATATGGTGTTGGATCCTATTGACTAGTATTCTGTTGAGACTTTTTGCATCAATATCCACAAGTGATATTAGTTAATAATTTTCTTTTACATTTGTGTTTTTGCTTGATTTTGGTGACCAGTCTATGCTTGCTTCATAGAATGAGTTCAAGAGTATTCCATTCTCTTCTATCTTCTGGAATAATTTGAGTAGAATTGATGTCAGCTTGTCTCTGAGTGTTTGGTAAAATACACCAGTGAAGACTTCTGGACCGAGCCTTTTTAAGTCGGGAGTTTTTTGTTTTGTTTTGTTTTGTTTTTTAATGACCTGTTCAATTTCTTTTGTGATGAATCTGTTCAAAATTTCTACATCAGATTGTGTTAGTTTGGGTAGGAAATGTGTTTCTAGAAATTTGTCCATTTCTTCTATGTGTTTAAATTTGTTGAAGTGCATTCTTTTTCTAGTTTCCTGTTATTCTTCTTATATTAGTTGTTTGTATTGTGACATAGCCTATTTCATTTCTTATTCTTGCTGTTTGCATCTTCCCCTTCTTTTCCTTTCTTAGATTTTCCAGTGGTTTGTCAGTATTTTTATTCCTTTCAAATAACCTATTTTTAGTCTTGTTGATTCTTTCTAGTTATTCTATTTCATTTATTTCTGCTCAAATCTTTATTATTTCCTTTCTTCTCAGGACCATGGGATTTCCCTGCTGTTCTTTCAATAATTGTTGGAGATACTGAGTTAAGGTGCTGATTTTTGATTGTTCTTCTTTTTCGATGTATGTTTATTTCTATAAACTGTCCTGTGAGCACTGCTTTGGCTGTGTCCCAAAGATTTTGGTATACTGTGGTTTCATTCTCATTTGATTCAAGGAATTTTTTAATTTCATTTTTAATTTCTTCTATACCCAGTAGTTTTTAAGCAGGGTCTTATTTAATATTTTTGTATTCTATTTTTTTTTCTTGATCTTCCTGTTGTTGATTTTTCATTTTATAACTTTATGATTTAAGAGGATGCTTTGTACTGTTTCAAAATTTATTGAGGCTTATTTTGTGGGCTAACATATGGTCCATTTTGGGCAACGTTTCATGTGCAGTGGATAATAGTGGATATTTTGCTGTTGTTAGGTGGAGTGTTCTGTACCTATCTGTGAGCTCTAGTTGGTTAATTATATTGCATAGATCTTCTATATCTTTGAGTTTCTTTTTGGTTCTGTCCTTCATTGAAAGTGATGTGTTAAAGTTTCCTACTATTATTATAGAGTTTTCTATTTCTGTTTTCAATTCTGTTAATGTTTGCTTCATGTATTTTGGGGCTTTTTCATTGGATACATAAATATTTATTCTGGTTATGTCCTCTAGTTTTATTGGTCTTTTAGTCATTTTTACTGTTCTTCCTTTTATTTTTTACTAGTAATTGCCTTAAAGTTTATTTTATAAGAAATTAGCATTGTAACTCTTGCTCCTTTTTTTTATCACCATTTGTATGATATATTTATTTCCCCATTCTTTTATTTTTAAATTATTTTTGTCTTTGTGCCTAAGGTATGTCTCTTGTAGACAGCATACTGATAGGTCATGTTTTCTTATCCATTCTGCTACTCTCTGTCCCTTAACTAATACATTTAATCAATTTATATTTAGTGTAATAAAAGATAAGTAAGAATTTACTCATGTCATTTTGCTTTTTTTAAAAAAAAATATATACTTAAAATTGGTGATTTCTTTGTTCAGTATATTTTTCTGCACATAGATCATTTTGTTTATGGATTTTATTATCATTTTCACCATTACTATTTTTTTTGTGTTTCCTGGTACTCTGATTTTTATTTTAATGAGAATGTTTATTAATTTCTTTGAAGTTACCATATAATTTATTATTATGTTCCCAAGTTCAAAATAATCTATTCTATGTTGATATTGGGAGCTCTGGTGGCATAGTGCCTAAGGCACTTGATTGCTAACCAGAAGGCTGGCGGTTCAAACCCACCAGCCACTCCTCGGAAGGAAGATGGGGCAATCTACTTCCGTAGTGATACTGCCTCAGAAACCCAACGAGAGGTCGCTATGTGTTGGGTCCGACTCGACGGCACATAACAACAACAACAACAACATGTTGATATTATTTTGCCTCCCACTCTATATGGAGGACCTGTAACTATGTCAAGTATTCCCTCTTTTTTGGTTTGTAGTAATGGTTTATAAATTGACATCTCTGGTTCTCTATTTTCAGTCCTATAGGTTTATTTTATTTTGACACTTCTATATCTGGATTGATTTTTAAGTGATGTTGTATGTCTTAATCTCCAGTTGTTATCTGTCATTGTTGATTTTCTGTATGAAAGAATCCCTTTAACGTTTCTTGTAAGGTTGGTCTCATTTTTACAAATACCCTTAACTTCCCTTTATCTGAAAATGTCCAAATTTAACCATTGTATTTGAAGATAATTTTGCTGGATATATAATTCTTGCTTGGTAATTTTTGACATATCACCATAGCAACTGTAGATCCAGCTTTCCTCCAGGTTCTTGCTGTGCCATTATAGCAGAATCTTGAAACATCAGAGCAAGGTCTGTAAGAACTGAAGCTACCACCCCTCAGTTTATTTGTGTTCTGTCTACTGTTGCCTTTGGTCTTCCTGAATTTGCTTTTCCTAATATAGTTGCAATTTAATCTGTGAAAGGGATATGAAATGTAGCACTTAGATTCTATTTTATAGCCTTGTTCTTCTAAATGCAGCTTAAAAAAAAACACATTCTAATCTACTTCTGTAGTGATACTCCCTCAGAAATCCAAGGAGGGGTCGCTATGAGTCAGGTCCGACTTGAAGGCAGATAACAACACAACAAATCCACTTTTTATTTCAGCCTTGCACATTCTGGAAGCCCTCTGCTAATGTTTCTACTTGAGCAGTTATTGTCTCCAGAAGCATGTATATATATTTTTTTAATTGCAATCTATTGTCTCCTAGGTGATTAATTAGAAAGGACTGTTAATGTATGTTCAAAGTTACAGAAATACATCATCATTGTTCTTTCCATGAACAAGCACTGAACACTTAACACATGCCAGACACCGTGCTGCAGTGTGGGAGGAATACACCTATGAGCATATGAGCAGGCTTATCATTGCAAAGCTTTAGGGAAAAAAAAAAAAAAAAAAAAGCTTGATTGCTGACAGAAAAGAGGATGTGAAGCACTTTCTGATGAATATCAAAGACTATAGCCTTCAGTATGGATTACACCTCAACATTAAGAAGCCAAAAATCCCCATAAATGGACCAATACGCAATATCATGATAAACAGAGAAAAGATTGAAGTTGTCTTTGATTTTATTATACTTGGATCTTCAATCAATGGCCATGGAAGCAACAATGAAGAAATCAAACAACATATTGCATTGGGAAAATCTGCTGCAAAAGACCTCTTTAAAATCTCAAAAAGCAAAGATGTCACTTTGATACTAAGGTGTGCCTGATCCAATCAATAACATTTTCAATCACCTTATATGCATGCGAAAGCTGGACAATTACTAAGGGAGACTGAAGAAGAATTAATGTCTTTGGATTATGGTGTTGGCTAAGAGTATTGAATATACATGGACTGCCAGAAGAACAAATAAGTCTGTTTTGGAAGAAGTACAGCCACAGTGCTCCTTAGAAGAGAGGATGGCAAGACTTTGTCTCCTCTACTTTGGACATGCTATCAGAAGAGACCAGTTCTTGGAGAAGTAGATCATGCTTGGCAAAGTAGAGTCAGAAAAAAAGTGGAAGATCCTCATTGAGACGGATTGACAAAGTAGCTATGACAATGGACTCAAAATAGCAAAAACTGTGAGGATTTTTTAGGACTGGACAGTGTTTCACTCTGTTGTACACAGGGTCTCTATGAGTACTGTTTTGACAGCACCTACCAACAACAACAGCTGTGGAAGACACAGTGGCTGTACCAAAAGGATCAAACATGGCAATGATTTTGAAGATGGCACAGGATCACACAATGTTTCATTCTATTACACATGAAGTTCTTATGAGTTGGAAGTGACTCGATGGTACCTAACAAACAATAATAGTATAATGGAAGACTACCTTGTCCACAACGTTATTGGGCATTTCTGACCTCTCATTTCTTACTGAATGTTTTGAATCTCAAAGTTCAAAATTACAATGCTGGAATATGATCCCTCTCAGAATTCCCTCCTTGCTTCAGTTGCCACAACACTGATTCTTTTCTTTCTTTCTTTTTTTAAATTGTACCTTGGGTGACAATTTACAGAGAAAATTAGTTTTCCATTCAACAATTTATACACATTTTATTTTGTGACATTTGTTACAATCCCTATAACATAGCAGCACTCTTCTCTTTTCCCCTTCCTGGGTTCCTGTTTCCATTTGTCCTTCTTTCCTGCCTCTTCCTGCTTCTGAGCTTTGTTTTGCAGCAACTGCAGCCCTTTTGGTCTTGTGTGGCTGATTGCACTGAGAAGTGTAGTCATTTTTTGTATTATTATTTACTTTATAGTCCTGTCTATTGTTTGGCCAAAAGCTCACAGGCATGGATTCTGTTCCAGACTTGACAGGTTTCTAAGGGCTATAGCCTCAGGGGTTCCACTAGATTATCAGACCAGTAAATATGGTATTTTTTTGTTTTTGAATTTTTTTCTATATTTTCTTCTCCTTCTCTGTCCAGGACATTTTATTGTGAACCTGTACAGAGTGGTTGGTAGTGGTAGCTGGGCACCATCTAGTTCTTCTAGTTTCTGGACTGTGGCTCTCATGACTCATTAGTGATTTGAACTAATTGTTTTTTTGAGTCTTTGATTGTTGTAGCTCTTCTTTGCTCCAGATGATGAAAGACCATTCGTTGGATCTTAGATAGCCCCTCACAAAGTTTTAAGCTTCCTGTCACTACTCACTGAAGTAGGATGTAGAACATTGTTTTGGTGGACTATGTTATGCCAATTGATCTAGTTGTGCTCTAAGACTCTGACCTAAGTCTCAAAGCCCACTGAGTGATTCACTCAAGATATTTTGTTATGGCTAAGAAGTTTTCAGAACTTCATCCCATCTGTACTGTACAGTATCCTTAGACATATTTACAGCACATACAAATTCATATGGTTCTGATTCTGGTGCACAAAAGCTCAGCAGCAGAAGCACTAAGTAGAGACAGGAGGCAGGAAAGCACAGCTGAGATTGTTATGTTATGATAGGATAGGAGGAGAATGGGTAAAGATGAAAAGTAAAAAAAAAAAACCTTGCTCTGTCTCTTCTCTATATGAGTAAAGCATAGTTCTGTCCAATGCCTGTGTGTGTCATGTCTTTCTTGACCTCAGACCTTGGCTTGACAGAAGGAAGAATAGACATTGGCCAGTTGTACTAGTCTATACAATTTTAATGTTATCCTCCCACACATTTATTTATTCAATGCACAATAATACATTCAACAAATATAGATTAAGCAGCTCCTCTATGTTTTATCCTTTAAAAGATTGTATTCTAATACAGAGATGAGACAGCACACATTGAATATTATAAAGAAATAAATTGTACAGTATATTAGATAAGTACTAAAGAAGAATAAAAAAAAAGTAAAACAAAGTAAGAGCATCATGGAGTTTGGTTGTAGTCAGTACAGCCTCTAAT
This sequence comes from Orycteropus afer afer, assembly GCF_000298275.1. Classification (NCBI taxonomy): domain Eukaryota; kingdom Metazoa; phylum Chordata; class Mammalia; order Tubulidentata; family Orycteropodidae; genus Orycteropus; species Orycteropus afer. The sequence continues at coordinate 5,787,183 of NW_006921695.1, read as the reverse complement.
GATCAATATGCCAAGCATTATTGTATGTGGATTTGTCTATATATTATCTGATATAGGCAACCACTCTGCAAACATGGAAATAGAGGATAGAGAGGTTAGTAACAAGGTCACACATGGACAGAACTAGAATTAACATTTAGTACTGAAGACTCCCTGGAGCCAAGACTACTTAAAGCACTCCTCTGCTAACTGAAAGTTCAGCAGTTTAAATCCACCAGCTATACCTCAGGAGAAAGATATGGCAATCTGCTTCCATAAAGATTTACAGCCTTGGAAACTCTATGGGGCAGTTTGACTTTGTCATATAGGGTCATTATGAGTTGGAATTGATCAACAGCAATGGGGTTGGGTGTTTCTTTCTTTTTTTTCTTTTCTTTTTTTTGTCTTTTTGGTTTACTGCTGAGTTCTGGTAGCATAGTGCCTAAGGCACTTGACTGCTAAACAGAGGGCTGGTGGTTCAAACCCACCAGCCACTCCTCAGAAGGAAGGTTGGGCAATCTACTTCCATAGTGATACCACCTCAGAAACCCAAGGAGGGGTAGCTATGAGTTGGGTCTGACTCGATGGTACATAACAACAACAACAGCTGACTCTAAGACCCATGTACAGCTCCTTTAGAGCAGATTCAGGGAAATCAGGCAGAAAGCAGAGACTCAAGAGAATACAATAGTATAATTGGTGTAAGGCAGGTATATAGATCAAGGGCTGGCAAACTACTATTTGTAGGCCAAATCTGGCCTGTTTTCTGTTTTGGTAAATAAAGCTTTATTGGAACCTAATTGTACTCATTTGTTTCTCATATTGTCCGTAGTTGCTTTCAAACTGCAAAGGTAGACCTAGTAGTTGTGACAGAGGCTGTATGGCCTCCAAAGTATAAAACATTTACATCTGCCCCTTTACAGAATGTTGAGTCACTCAACCAAGGTCACACCCCTAAATAGTAGAGACCCACTGTCTATCTGTTTGTTGTACTGTGGTGGTGCATGTTTCTCTGATGTCCCAAACTCTGCCACATGTATTTCAAATACCATTAGAGTGGTCCATAGTGGATAGGTTTCAGTGGAGCTTCCAGATAAAGGCAGACTTGGAATAAAAGTCTGGTGAGCTACTTCCAAAAAGTCAGCCAATGAAAACCCTATGGATCGTAACAGAATATTGTCTGATATAGTGCTAGAAGATGAGCCCCAGGTTGGAAGGCACTCAAAATACATAACAGTGGACTTGAGCATACAATGATTGTGATGATGGTATAGAATTGGGCAACCTTTCCTTCTGTTGGGTGTGGTGTTGCCACAAGCCAGAGATGCAACTAACAACAAAAAAGGATTTGACCCTAAGTTACCTAATATAGAAGCTGTAAGCTTAGCCACTTAACTTGGCTGCCTCATATATGTATATTTATGCCAAGACCTTCTTGATCCCTGAGATATGCAGAAGACCCCAAGAAGAGCAGTGAAAGAGCTATGCTGCTAGATCAGAGGAATTTTCTTTTACAAGGACTGGAAAATCTGATAATAAGGGTTGCATGTTATTATAATATACCAATATACCTATAATTAAGTAAAGGTTCAGCTTATTAGCTTTAGACTTTTGCTCAGCATTTCTCAACCTTGGCTGTGCATTAAAATACCTTGAGGCACTAACAAGATATACCAATACCTAGTTGCATTCTAAGTCAATGAATTCAGTATCTCTGGGGTTGGGGCTCCAGGTATAGGTATTTGGTGAAAGTTCTTTCAGTGATACTAGCATGCAGCAAGGATTGAGAACCCACAATGAATTTAAAAGCACTGAGGCTGTATTTGGTTCTCCATAAATCACAATATTAGGCATTAGAGATGTGAACACTTTAAATTACTTGATCATTAATCAAGACTGTAAAACTGGATGCACTTGGATAAATGATTGTATATTTTGGATTCAATAGGAATCACTGACTGCTTTTTGGTAGCTTTAGCATTTTCCAGAGCCAGCATTCTGAGACTTTTAACATAGGTTCTACATCATTGAATTGGCTCATGGAGAAAGATGGGAGGAATTTCTTTCTGTTCTAGATTTCAAACTTTAGAATGCCTGCCAACCTAGAATAAAGGGAATATGTGTGTGGCTACCCTACTGGATGCTCCTATGTTGTTACACACCAGCCTGATGCTCTTTGACACACTGCATGATCTGTTTCAGTTTATCATGGAAAGAAATATTTGCTAATTCATAAGAAAAGCATAAGGATTTGGGCAAACCTTCCCAGCATTCTGATTGTAGATATGACACTGAACAGATCAAAACATCCTTTTCAATTCAAGCAAACTTAATATACAGCATGACCACTGAAGCTTTTTATTTTTATTTTTTCCATGATGGAACAGGCCTCGTGTAGACCAGCCATGGAGGACATATGTTAAAACCGTTAAGCCTCATTAGCACAGTATAGCCGTCTTGTCAGATATAGATGATGCTGAGATTTTCCTCCAGTCCAAGTGCACACATACACACACACACACACACACACACACATTAGTGAGAGAACTCAATTGGATACATCTTCAAGTTTATTCATAGCAATGAAAGGAATCATTGCATATTGAATGTGTGTGTGTCTGTGTGTGTATTTATTACTTCAGTCTCATTGTGTTTATTAATTTTAGGAGAAACACTGAGAAGTGACATGATGATATGTGTTACCTTTTTTAAAAAAAAGTCATATGGCATGAGTCATAGCTTCTTGTTATGACTGGCTGGCTGGCTCAGCATTTATATGAATTCCAGACGTGTTCCTTGCCTTTTTCTTTGGAGATACCCTAACATGAGTAATTTTATTTGACAACATCTGAACTCTTTACGCACCAAGAGAAAGAGTTGAAAAGATGATATAATTGATCTTTTATGCTTCTTATTTCTTTTATTGGATGGAAATAGTACACATGCAGTCAGAAATATGCTCTGTTCACTGGGTGAATAGAAGATGTCCATATTTGGTCTTAGTTTAAATATCCTTCTGTGCATAAATTTCCATCACTGTGGACCAGTAGAGAAGTCAAAGAAAAGCAGAAATTCTGGGACTTTGGCCAGAAGTTAAATGTGGCCATAAAAGCTCTTGGAGATGGCACTATGGGCCACTTTAGAACTCTTTGGGTAGGAAACTGGGTTTAAGCCAAAAGGTTTATCTTCTAGACTGTCCCCATATCTCCATATATGCTTTTATTTTTAAACCTGACCTCCTTTGCAATGAAGCTGGAAACCACCTCTTTCATGGCCATTGAACTTTGGAATTCTCCAGAATAGAAAGGCCAGTACAGGCAGTCTCCGAATTCCAACTGACAGACAACTCATACTTGACCTTTAACATTATTTAAATTTTCCCTGCTTTGAAATGATTGAACCAACCCTTACTCACAACAAATTCTTCATCATAATCACCTCTACTTGCTGCACATACAGGTTTTAAGTCACTGAAAAGGCCTTGAGCCTGTTCTAGCACTGGCCCAAACCCACTGCCACTGAGTTGATTCCCACTCATAACAACCCTTTAGGGCAAAGTAGAAGTACCCGATAGGGTTTCCAAGGCTGTACATCTATAAGGAAGAAGATTGCTTCATCTTTTTCCTGTGCAGCAGTTTCCACCAAACTTTTGGTTAACAGCTGAGTATCTCAACCATTGTATCCCCAGAGTTCCTTTTTCACATGAAAGTAAGGGTAAATAAGAGCTACCTGCATCTGCTCTGACTTTCCTACAAATTCTTTTGTAGGAATAGATCTTGTTCATAAACCAGGGACTTCCTGTACTAGAATTGAGACAAAATGCATTTATAAACAAGGGTGGGAATGTATCAAGGTCATATCTTGATGTTTTGATAAGGAGACTGTGAGATGATACATAACCTGTTTTTCATTTATTTCATAGAGTTGCTTAGTCCAACTCTAGGATGAAGATAAAGTGGCTACTTATAGAGGTTTATGGTGGAATATGGATGACAAAGAAGGGAGATTATGTGAAAAGAATAATGAGATGCATGACTGAGTGATAGCTGTCTTGTGGTCACAGAAGGCAATCAATCACAGACTTGCCTTGTATGATGGTCCTCAGTATGATAGTCAGTAGGCATGGTTCTATTTTTCTTTTGTATTAAATGTCCTCAATTTCTATTCCTCCTTCAAGAAGCTTCTAGCAGCTTTTGATTGCTTTCAACTTCTACCTAAAATTATTATCATTTTTGAACACTTAAAAATAGATCACATTTCTTTTTTTTAAGCTTTATTTATAAAGGTAATTTTGGAATTATAATTAAGAAAAATTACACTTCAGGAAATTAATTTTTCTAAAATTTACATTTTAGTAACATTTCTGTTTTTATCCCTTAATCATTACATTGAAGAAACAGTTTCATCTTTCTGAGTATTTAATAATGGTCCATCTGTTGAGAGAATATACGAGTCATTTAGTATTTTAAGACCAGGGCTTCAAACTGACTCCTCTCAGTTTACTCATGACCAACAAAGCAAAACTGGAATAGCCTCAAATTTGTAAAATGTGAGGGTACCGGAATGAAAATTGAATGGGAAAAATTATGGGTTGACACCATGCTAGAAACTAAATCTCCCTCTTAGAAAACAAGAGCAGTGTGTGTATTGATAGCAACCAAATCTCTTGACCATCAGAGTCTGAAAGAAAGGTCCTTGGCTCAAAGATGGCAGCCAGCTATGCTGCTTTGAATGTGTGTCGCTCTTCACGGTGCTGACAATAATCCAATCTCTTGTATCACAACAAACGAACACACTTTCGTCGAGTCGGATCCTACAGGCTCCTTAAAAGGCTTAGTATGCCTTTTGCTAATCTCCTATTCCAAAGCTTCAACCTGTAAAATTTCATGTTCTGGTTATTGTTTCAGTATACCTACATTTTTCAAATTTGGATCTGTTCCAGTTTCATGTGAGCCATGACTGAACGGGTTTGAACTGATTTGAAACCTTGCTTAGGACTACTCAAGACATAAAGTCAAGTAGGATTCTATAAGAACTGGCTCAATGTCCTAAGAAAATTACTATGTCTTCCAAAATATCACATTTGCCATATACGAGTAGCTATGATAAATTTCCATCTACTGTCAGTTTATACTGTGATGGTGTTCATTTCACTATGATGCTGGAAGCTGTGCCACTGGTATTTCAAACACCAGCAGGGTCACCTCTAGGGGTGGTTTCAGCAGAGTTTCCAGACTCAGACTAGGAAGAAAAGTCTAGTGATAGACCTTCTGAAAATTAGCCAATGAAAACATTATGGATCCCAACAGAATAGTATCCCACTCACTTGCTTTGGACACATAATCAGGAAAGATGCATGGCTGAGGGAGGACATCATGTTTGGTAAAGTAGAGGGCCAATGAGGGTGAGAAAAACCCTCTGTGAGATGGATTGGCACAAGAGCTACAACATGGGCTTAAACATGCTGGCGATTGTGAGGATGACACAGGAACAGAAAACATTTTATTCTGTAGTACATAAGTCATCATGAGTCAAAGTCAAGGTGATGGCAGCTATCTATCTATGACAAACAGTACTAAAATTAGTATCTTCTTAATTGGCTTCTATGCAATTTTCTTAGAAGGAATCTAAGACTTTTCTTGAAAGTAACAGCAATATATTAACTCTTTTGTACCTATCCTGTATTAATGTGAATATTTTGTATGACATTTGCATTTGAAGATATTTTTTCAAGCCTTTATTTCTTTCTAGTTTAAGCAGTTGCAAAGATTGAGGGGCCAAGTATTTTAAAATAAAACACTTTAAAGTGGAAGAATTGCTTATTATGGAAATATTGAGTTCATTCATTCTTTATATCTACCTAGAGAAGATCTTGAGTACTATAATGTATTATATTAACATATGTCTTTATGTAATTTAATTGTGTTGGTAGTCAAACCCATATTTGTACATGAAATAGGTCTCTGATCGTGCAAGTACCTTTTTTCTACAACACAAATGGTGGCTATACATGTGGACCTCACCAGACAGAGTACAGAGGAAGCAGATTGACTACATCTGTTCCAAGTGGTGATGGAAAAGCTCAATATCTTTAGCTAAAACCAGGGCAGGAGCTGACTGTGGAACAGACCATCAACCACTCATATGCAAGTTCAATTTAAAATTGAAGACAATTAAAACAAGTCCATGAGAGCCAAAATATGACCTTGAATATGTGTTGTTATTGTTGTTATGTGCTGTCAAGTCGGACCCAACTCATAGCAACCCCTCTTTGGGTTTCCAAAATGGTATCACTATGAAAGTAGATTGCCCAACCTTCCTGCTGAGGAGGGGCTGGTGGGTTTGAACCCCCAGACTTCTGGTTTGCAGTCAAGTGTCTCAGGCACTACTCTATTAGAGCTCCTTTCCCACCTAAATTTAGAGACCCTCTAAATAATAGATTTGATGCATTGAAAACCAATGACTGAAAATCAAAAGAATTGTGGGATGACATCAAGAACACCATCCATGAAGAAAGCAAGAAGTCATTAAAAAGATGAGAAAAGAAGAAAAGACTAAAATGGATGTCAGAGAGACTCTGAAATTGCCCTTGATAGTAGGTAGCTGAATCAAATGGAAGAAATGACAAGATAAAAGAGCTAAAGAGAAGATTTCAAAGAGCAGCTTGAGCAGACAAAGCCAATTACTATAATGAAATGTGCTAAGACCTGGAGTTAGAAAACCAAAAGGGAAGAACATGCTCAGCATTTCTCAACCTGAAAGAACTGAGGAAAAAATTTAAGCCACGAGTTGCAATATTGAAAGATTCTATGGACAATATATCAAATGATGCAGGGAGCATCAAATGAAGATGGGAGGAATACCCAGAGTCACTGTACCAAAAAGAACTGGTTGATGTTCATCCATTTCAAGAGATGGCATATGATCAAGAACCAATGGTACTGAAGGAAGAAGTTGAAGCTGCACTGAAGGAATTGGCGAAGAACAAGGCTCCAGGAATTGACGGAATACCCACTGAGATGTTTCAACAAACAGATGCCTCACTGGAGGCACTCACTCAGTTATGCCAAGATATGTGGAAGACAGCTACCTGGTCAACTGACTGGAAGAGATCTATATTTGCACCCATTCCAAAATAAGGTAATCTCACACAATGTGGAAATTACCAAACAATACCATTAATATCACATGCAAGTAAAATTTATTGAAGATAATTTAAAAATGGTTGCATTAATATATTGACAGAGAACTTCCAGAGGTGCAATCTGGATTCAGAAGAGGACGTGGAACAAGGGCTATCATTGCTGATGTCAGATGGATCTTGGCTCAAAGCAAAGAATATCAGAAAGATGTTTACTTATGTTTTATCAACTATGCAAAAGCATTTGATTGTGTGGATCATAAACAACTATGGATAACATTGAGGAGAATGGGGATTCCAGAACATTTAATTGTACTCCTGAGGAAACTATACATAGACCAGGAGGCTGTTGTTCAAACAGAAAAAGAGGACACTGCATGGTTTAAAATCAAGCAGAGAGTGCATCTTGGTTGTATCCTTTCACCATACTTATTCAATCGATATGTGGAGCAAATAATCTGAGAAGTTGAATTCTATGAAGAAGAATGTGGCATCAAGATTGGAGGAAGAATCATTAACAACCTGTGATACACTGATGATGTGATTTTACTTGCTGAAAGTGAGGATGACTTGTTGCACTTACTGATGAAGATGGAAGAATATAGTCTGCAGTATGGAATACATCTCAATATAAAGAAAACAAAAATCCTCACAAATGGACCTATAGGCAGCATCACAATAAATGGAGAAATGACTGAAATTTTCAAAGACTTCACATTGCTTGTTTCTACAATTGAGGTCAATGGAAGCAGCAGTCAGGGCATTAGACAATATGTGGCACCAGACAAGTCTGCTACAAAGGACCTCTTTCAAGTGTTGAGGAGTAAATATATCTCTTTGAGGACTAAGTTGAGCCTGACACAAACCATTATATTTTCAATCACCTCGTATGCTCGTGAGAGCTGGACAATGAATAAGGAAGACCAAAGAAGAATTGATCCTTTTGAGTTGTGGTGCTGGCGAAGAATGCTCAAAGGACCATGGACTACTAAAAGAACTAACAAATCTGTCTGGAGGAAGTGTCACTGAGATGCTCCTTGGAAGTGAGAATGGGCAGACTTTGTTTCACCTATTTTGGCCATGTTGTCAGAAGGGACCATTACATGGAGAAAGATGTCATGCTTGGTAAGGTGGAGTATCAATGAATGAAGGGAAGGCCCTCAACGAGATGTATTGACACAGTGGCTGTGGCGATAGGCTCAAGTATAGCAGGGATCACAGAGCTGACACAGGACCGGGTATTGTTTCGTTCTGCTGTGCTTAGGGTCACCATGAGTCAAAGATGACTCGACAGCACCTAACAACAACAACATGAGTCTGAATCAACTCAGTAGCAGTGTGTTTGGTTCTTTGTTTTTTAAATAACGATGTAGGAGTTCTGGTGGTGCAGTTGTTAAGTGTTCAGATGCTAACTGAAAGATCACAATTCAAATACATCCAGTGGCTCTGTGGGGGAAAGATGTGGTAGTATGCTTCTGTAAAGATTATAGCATTGGAAATGTTATGGGGTAGTTATTCTCTGTCTTATAGATTTGCTATAAGTAGCAATTGACTCAACTGCAATGGATTTGGCTTAATCAAGATATAGACTACATTTCCCATTCCCTTGATTCTTGGTGGCACTTGTGACTGCCTGGATGAATGGAATCCAATGGATGTGACATTGAATGACTTCCAAGACTTCCATCTGCATTCTCTCTCTCATCCTCTCTATTTCTGTATCAATATTTATCACCTTTCCTTTTCAGAACACTTGAGTCTGAAGCTCAGCCATCATTTGGTAAGGAAGGGTAGAAGCCACAGGTAGGTTCTCTAGTTGACAGTATCACACAAAATTTCAACAGAAAGCCACCATTAAATATCAGAAATGTGAGTGAGCAAACCCTCAGATGACTGTCAACCCCAGCTTTGAAGCCACCTGAACTCAATGAGTAGAGCAGAGATAAACTATTCTCCAAGCCCTACTGAAATTCAGATTTCTAAGCAAAGTAAATATGGTAGAGAAAGCTACTCCTTTTTTTTTTTTGTACCCTAATTGTAATTGAAGGAATGAGGTAAAAATTATAATCCAATAAACTATACTATCCGTTCAATTGTTGTCCAATAAACCACCTTAACCACAACATGTCTGTATTAAATGAGCATACAGGTGATTGTTCTTTACCTCAGGAATAGAGTTATGATAGATCTTTAGCTTTTTGTGGTACATTTCCTATGCTTGAAGACAATTAAAGATGAAATTATCTTTATAATTCATTCACCCACATTTTACAAATGAGGCTGAGACTTAAAAATTCAAAGAACCTGAAAAAAAATTATTCAGTTCAATAGGGGCACCGTCAAGTCTGCTGTTTTCAGTTATTGAGTTGACTCCAACTCATGGTGACCTCATGTACAGCAGAATTAAAAGCTGCCTATTCCCACACCATTTTCATGATCATTGGTATGTACGAGTTCATTATTGCAGCCACTGTGTACTTTGATTGCTTTCCAACATACAAGGTTCATTTTGCACCATTCTGTTGCATAATATTTTGCTGTGATTCACAGGATTTCCATTAGTGAGACCATGAGACATAAAAGGATTTTAGGAGTGAGACAATAGTTGATATGGTATAGTTAAAGTTAAGAGAATGGATCTTTCCAAGGTAGAACTTACAAAGAAAAAAATCTGAGTGATAGGTCTTTAGTTTTTGTTGTCAGTTGCCATTCATTCAGCTCACAGTCATGATAAGCTATGAACAACAGAATGAAACATTACTTTGTCCTGCATTGTCTTCATGATCATTGGTATGCTTGAATCCATTGTTGAGGCCATTGTGTATTTCAATGCATTCCAATCTATAGACAGTTTATGTTCCAGCACTATAGTGGACATCTGCTGCTGTGATCATGGACTTTTCTTTAGCTAATTCTCAGAAATAGCTTCCCAGGCCTTTCTTCCTAGACTTAGTTTAGAAACTCTGCTGAAACCTGTTTACCATGGGTGACCCTGCTGGTATTTGAAATATCAGTGGCATAGCTTCTAGCATCAAAGCAACACACAAGCCCCCACACTATGACAAACTGATAGATGGATGGTAGATAGTATTACAACCTCCATATTTTGCAACCACCACACACTTGACAGTGGAAGTTTCTTTGATTTATAGAAGTTTCTTCAGAGCTTCCAGACAAAGAAAGACTAGAAAGAAAAGCCTGACAATCTGCTTCTGAAAATAAACTAATGAAAACCTTATGGATCACAATAGTCTGAAATTGTTGTGTATAGGTTTGATTGGTGTTGATTGTGGATCCAAGCAAAACGAATTTCCTGACAGTTTCAGTCTTTCTCCATTTGTATTAGACTGGGTTCTCTGGAGAAACAAAACCAGTAAAGC
>NW_006921695.1:5770999-5776289 GCF_000298275.1 Orycteropus afer afer | reverse complement strand
AAATGATGAATCCAAGATCTCCAGGCCGAATGGTGGGTTGTTCACTCACAGACAGTTGTAGGCAGCACAACAGAATTTGGATCCATAGAAGAATCTCTCCTCTCCCAGGATGTCCACAGATATACTGGAAGCAGGCCACACCCCTAGGGAAACTCCCTTTCAACAGATTGGCCGCTCAAAACATAGTGATCTGATCCCATCATGGGAACAACCACACTATAACAGCTCAAACCACAGAGAATTGTGGTCCAGCTAAGTTGACACACAGCTCCAACTATCACACCATGTATCATGTAGTTGCTTACTCTACTTTGAAGAGGTACCTCTTCCCCAGTCTTATTTTGGGTGCTTTCTGACCTGAAGTTCTCATCTTCTGACACTATATCAGGAGGTGTTTCACTGTTACTTATAAGATTTTCAGTGGCCAGTTTTTTTCAGAAGTGATGGCCCCATCCTTCTTCCTGGTCTGTCCTAGTCTGGATGTTTCACTGAAACCTATCCACCAAGGATAACCTTATGGATAATTGTAATACCAATGACATGGATTCCAGACACATAGAAACTAGTTGTGAATGAGAAAGGACAGTGGGAAGAGGAAGAGAGGAAGTGGCTGAGCAAGAGCAGAGAAGAGCGAATTGTCATATCAAATCTGATTGGAAGATCCTAGTTTTACCATGATTTCAGAGTACAGAGTTAACCCATAATGGTTGGCTTAACCTGTGACTTATATTGGAAATTATAACACATATTTCTTTAGCAAATGTCACATGTCTACCCTTTTGCTCCTTGACTTTGAAGTAAACACGGGAAATTCAGAGTCTGTTTATATAGTAGCAATTGGAAGAAAAGTTTATTTGCCTTAGTGCAATAGAGGCCAGTCTTAGTGTTATAAACCTTTAAATTATGTATTCCATGAAGCTGCGGAGACTCCCCACGACTGATATATTTTCCTTTCACTCAGTGAGACTGATCTCTAACCATAGGATGTTTTCCTCCTAGAAGGAAACCGTTTACAATCATTTTTAGAAATCAATTTCATAACTACCATTGTAATTAGGAAATCCTGAATATCAAAGTTACATTGTTGTTGGGGGAACAGTTTGAGCCTATCTATTTTATGCTGTCTTCAGAAGAGGCAGAGAACAGGAGGGCACCATCTTTAATAAAACAACTTCACAAAGTTGCTGGAAGTTATTAAGTCATTCATCAACTTGGGTCTTTATCCTAGTGTGGAATAATCATTGTAACCCTCATGTGAAATCATAGCCTTGAACACCAGTCAAGAGTGTTATTTCCTTTGACTCTCCACCCTAGCTGTCAGCATTTTCATCTTAAAGTGACAGAAACACAGGAGACCATGCAATCCCATAAAAAGCAGGCACTTTTTGACCATCCCCCATGCCCTCGACTACATAAACACTTTCCAGCAGAGATAAAACAAAAAGTTAAACCAATGAATGGGAAAAGGGCAACCATTTCAAGAATGAAGCAAATTTATTCTTAAAGACACTGGCCTAGGTCTTGTTGAGTATGTAACAGTTGAGAAATTTAGCCCTGAAAGGTTGGCAACAGGAATCTTTCCTGCATTGCTCCCTAGGTGGGAAAATTCAAGTCAGTTCAGAATAAGTTTGAAGAAAAAAAAAAAAAAAACATGTTTTTCTACCATTTCCAATGAATTATGTTGTTGAAATGTGCTGCATTTGAAGTTCTGAAAAGTAATTCTGTCTCTCTAGGATACATATACTGATCAAAGAAGATAAAAATGATGATCTCCTATAGCTTTAAACTGCTATCTATTATGGAAAAATATATATATACATCTTCAGATGCAGTGGTCTTGTTACCACTCATTCTCTGACCTCTGTTGAAGCTACAAATTATAGTCCTAAAGGCTGCCCTGCAGATGATTTTCTGAACTTATGAGGAAAACAAAACAAGACAAAACAAACAAAAAAGGACTCAACATCCCAAATTTGCATTGATACGCTTCTTTTTCTTCCATTCCTTTTGTTGTACTGTTCCCTGATTCCTCCTCATAGTCACCGTCATTGGATCTTCCTTGACTTTTTCATCACGGAACTCCTCTGATAGCACCTAAGTACGATAGGAAAAGAAAAAAAAAAAAAAAAAAAAAAAACTCCCAAGCACTTTATTACAGCCAAAACCAAGAAAACAAACCCAGTGCCATCTAGCTGATTTCAACTCAGAGTGATCCATAGGGTTTCCAACTCTGTGTATCTTTATGGAAGCAGATTGCCTCATCTTCCTTCCACAGAGCAGCTAATGAGTTTGAACCACTGACCTTCTGGTTAGCAGTAAACTGCCTTAACCACAACTTCATAATCATTTCATGTCCTCAATCAAATTGACATTGAAAGACCAGAACTCCTTAAGTTGTTCCCGTATTTCAACTTAAAAAAGAGCAAATAAAAAGAGAATAGAAATAAAGTTGAGTCTTAAATCTTATCTCTTAGACTCTGAATTATTTTACCCTTCTTATGCAGTACCTGTTGATTTTATGAAGTCATTATTTTACGGTGGTAAGAAGAATTAGACTTAACAGACTGACACTAGATGATATAGTTTGGATTTGAAATAAGCCACTAGATCTATGGTGAGCAACCCATGGGGGTGCCCCTGGTCCAGTCTTAGATTTTATCACGATGTTAATTTTCAAATAGTTGGCTAAAATCAACATTTTCTTCTTAGTGTGACAGATTCAGGGAGCTCTGGTGGTGTTGTGCCTAAGGCATTTGACTGCTAACCAGAAGGCTGGTGGTTCAAACCCATCAGTCACTCATCAGAAGGAAGATTGGGCAATCTACTTCTATAGTGATACCACCTCAGAAAACCAAAGAGGGGTCGCTATGATTCAGATCCAACTTGATGGCAGTGAGTTTGGTTTGTTTTTGGTTTATGACAAATTCATAGTTGGGAGACAATGATTGTAATAGAAAAATGTGTCAAAGAATTGACACTCTTGTATACATAAAGTATCTCTCGTAGTTTTAGAACTGTAGTACATTGTTTCATCAAAATAAATAACTCACAAGAAAACAAAATGTGGTCCATGCTTCTTTTAATATTTTCTGAATTTTCTTTTGTAAAATAAACCTATTGCGAATGATGGCTCAAAATAACACAATCTTCAAATTTATGAAATTTTAGTCAAGTAGAGGTTGAATTTGGTACTTTTTATCATGCATAGTATTAAAAAATCTCAGTTTGGGGTTAGCATAGAAGTTCCCAAACTTTTGCAGACACACAGTTGTTGAAATATTTAAACATAAAAATGAATTAAAATGCAAAAAAAAAAAGGAAAAAAGTCCAAAAGATTATTTACTAATTCTGAGGACAATATGACAAAATAAGAAAGTTTTAACTAGCCGGTTTACATATATATATATATATATATATATATATATATATATATATAATTTATCCCTTTTATGAAAAAGATTACTGACCAAACTTTGATGTTTGAATAAAGATTTATTAGAACTGAAGCAAAGTCAATGACTCTCATGAGTTTTGACCTGTATTGGCTGTTTAGTGCTGGGAGGAAGAGGAACTCATGTGGCTTTATTCTGAGATTGCCCCTCTTAGAAAGACACTCAGCAAAACAGGAACTCATTTGAAGCAGCTGCAGGCCCTCTGTGTTCCCATCTGTTGGCTTGGACTCCATGTTTTTTGGCCAGCATGTCAAATTCATGGCTTCTGTTATCTTCTTCTTTCATGACAAAGGAAAAAATCATCAGAGTATCTCAGATCTCTCTCACTGAGCTTCAAAGGGCAAATAGAAGTCATATGGGAAAGTCTGCTTTCTGTTAGATCTTTTGTTGGTCTTTTCCTCTTTCAGCTTAAGATGAGCATAAGATTCTGCTCAATAGTAAGCCACAATGGATTCCTTGAGATGTGATAAAATCAAAATCTTATTTATTGTATCTGGGAAAAATTGGCATACGGCGACTAAGGGCTTCGTAATCATTCCATGTCCCAAATAAAATTGAAATTGAAAGACCTTGTTTCCCCAAAGATAATTTAGAAACATGTGTCCTGAGTTATTAGTAAGTGGTTATGTTATGTGATTCTTAGTTAAAGTGCATTTTTAACTTTTTAAGGGAGTTCTTTACCTATGATATAAAACTTCCCATGCAAACCAGCTACTAGAAAATGTTTTAGAAATAAGGAATAAAAATATATCAATTTATTAATTGTTTACTGATAAATGTGTTTAAAGTTTTGACAAATTTGAATTAATATGTCAGAATATTTGTAGATTCTGAGTACAACTTTAAAAGACCAGCATAATTAATGATTTTATGTACATTCTTCCTTTTGCAATTCAATGTTTATCTAAGAGAATGAAGTAAATGATTCAAAGTGTATTTAAAATATACAAAATATGTGATACATAAATTATATACATAATACACATAAATATTCAGAAGGAAGATGGGACAATCCACTTCTGTAGTGATACTGCCTCGGAAACCCAAGGAGGGGTGGCTATGAGTCAGGTCTAACTCAATGGCACATAACAAGAACAACAACACATAAATATATAAAAATAAAAAAATAAATTTGGTTAAATTTTCAGAAATCTAGATTAATATTAAGGATGTTATCAAGTTTGCCATCAGAGATTTTACCAACTTTTTTGATATTTTCGTTACTATTATTATAGGTACATACCTATAATTAATTAATTAATTAAAATTTAATTGATTATTTTATGAGAAATTTCATATATGCCAATTCTAAAGGAGTTCCTCATGTTTCTCAAACATTGTGCTTGGAAATTATTGGGGAAAACAATTCTATATAAACAAGATAATGCCCAGTTATATTTTTAAAGACCTTAATAGTAGTGAAATACCTTTTCTCCCTCTTAATGTTGAAGAGATTGCACTAAGATCAACATGCAGGAGCATGGAATCACTTAATTAGAATTCTGGAAGGACCCAGCAGAAAAGGATTTTAGTTTTGCTGGTTAGATGATATTCTGGAGTCAAGTTTCCATGCAATATTTTGATGTAGACAATGTCACCTGAAGTCCACATATCTCTTTTCTTTCCTCTTAGCTCTGCCTCACTTCGCTTTATCATCTCTAGTCCCTACCTGTGATGATCAAACATTGATTTAAATGCTGCTATGACAGTGCTTGGGAGCTCTGGTAGCATAGTGGCTAAGACACTTGCCTGATAACCAGATGGCTGGCGGTTCAAACCCACCAGCCACTCCTCGGAAGGAAGGTTGGGCAATCCTACTTCTGTAGTGATACTGCCTC
>NW_006921695.1:5755688-5770749 GCF_000298275.1 Orycteropus afer afer | reverse complement strand
AGGTGTTGTTGTTGTTATGTGCCATTGAGTCAGACCCAATTCATAGCAACCCCTCCTTGGGTTTCTGAGGCAGTATCACTATGGAAGTAGATTGCCCAAGCTTCCTTCTGAGGAGTGGCTGGTGGGTTTGAACTGCCAGCCTTCTGGTTAGCAGTCAAGTTACATAAAAACCAAAAACAAACTCACTGTCATTGAGTCAATTCCAACTCATGGAGACCCCATTGAATTTCCAAGTTGGTAAATCTTTATGGACATAGATTGCCCAGTCTTCTTTCTGTGGAGTGGCTGATGGGATTGTACTGTCAAATTTCTGGTTAGCAGTCAAATGCCTTAGGCACTATGCCATCAGAGTTATTTACAATCAATTGACCAAAATGAATGTCAGAAGAGTCTCTGAAACTTGCTCTTGAATGGAGAGTAGCTAAAGCAAATGGAAGAAATGACAAGATAAAAGAGCTGAACAGAAGATTTCAAAGAGCAGCTCAAGAAGACAAAGTCAATTACTGTAATGAAAGGCGCTAAGATCTAGAGTTAGAAAACTGAAAGAGAACACACTTGGCATTTCTCAAGCTCAAAGAACTGAAGCCTTGAGTTGCAATATTGAAAGATTCTATGGGCAAAATATTGAGTGATGTAGGAATCATCAAAAGTAGATGGAAGGACTATAAAGAGTCACCGTACCAAAAAAGAATTGGTTGACGTTCATCTATTTTAGGAGGTGACATGTGACCCAGAACCAATTGTATTGAAAGAAGAAGTTGAACCTGCACAGAAGGAATTTTAAAAAAACAAGGCTTCAGGAATTGATGGAACACCCATGGAGATGTTTCAACAAACAGATGTTGCACTAGAGGCACTTACTCATCTATGCCAAGAAATTTGTAAGACAGTTACCTGGTCAACCGACTGGAAGAGGTCCATATTTGTACCCATTCCAAAGAAAGGTGATCCCACAGAATGTGGAAATTATCAAACAATATCATTAATATCACATGCAAAGAAAATTTTTATGAAGATAATTAAAAAATGGCAGCAACAGTACATTGAACTTCCAGAAATGCACGCTGGATACAGAAGAGGATGTGGAATGAGGGATACCATTGCTAACATCAGATGGATCTTGGCTGAAAGCAAAGAATACCAGAAATATGTGTTTACTTGTGTTTTATTGGTTATGCAAAAGCATTCAATTATGTAGATTATAACAAATTATAGATACATTGAGAAGAATTGGAATTCCAGAACACTTAATTGTGCTCATGCTGAACCTGTACATAGTCCAGGATACTGCATTGTTTAAAATTAGGAAGGGTGTGTGCCAAGGTTCCATCCTTTCACCATACTTATTCAATATACAGGCTGAGTAAATAATCTGAGGAACTGGACTCTATGTAGAAGAACATGGCATCAAGATTGGAGGAAGACTCATTAACAACCTGAGATATGTAGACAACACAACCTTGCTTCCTGAACATGAAGATGACGTGAAGCACTTGCTGATGAAGATTAAAATCTGTAGTCTGCAATATGGACTACACCTCAACATAAAGAAAATGAAAATACTCACCGCTAGACCAATAATTTTGGAATGAAGATAGGGCAATCTACTTCCATAGAAAGTGTCTTGGAAACCCAAGTAGAGGTCACTGTGATTTGGAGACAACTCAATGGCACATAACAACAACAACAACAGATCAATAAGTAGCATCATGATGAATGGAGAAAAGATTGAAGTCGCTAAATGATTTGTATTACTTGGATCCACAACCAATACTCATGGAAGCAGCAATCAAGAAATCAGATGTTGTATGGCACTAGGCAAATCGACTGCAAAAGACCTCTTTCAAGTGCTGAAGAGCAAAGATGTCTCTTTGAAAACTAAAGTGTGCTTAACCCAAGTCATGGTATTTTCAATCGGATCATTTACATGTGGAAGTTGAACAAAGAATAAGGAAGACCAAAGAAGAGTTGATACTTTTGAGTTGTGGTGTTGGTGAAGAATACTGAAAGCATGATCACTGCCATTGAGTCAGATCTGACTCATAGTGACCCTTCCTTGGGTTTCCTAGGTGTTATCACTATGGAAGTAGATTGCCTGATCTTCCTTCCAAAGAGAGGCTCATGGGTTTGAACTGCCAACCAGACTTATGCACCACACCACCAAAGCTCCTGAAAGCATGATGGACTGCCAGAAAAATGAACACATCTGTCCGGGAAGAAGTGCAGCCAGAATGCTCCTTGGAAGCAAGAATGGCCAGACTTCCACTCATCTGTTTTGGTCATGCTGTCAGAAGAGACCATTCCTTGGAGGAGGATGTAATGCTTGGTGAAGTGGAGCATGAGCAAAAACGGGAAAAAGACCTTCAACAAGATGGATTGGCACAATGGCTGCAATGATGGACTCAGGAATAGCAAGTATTGGGAGGATGATGCATGACAGGGCAGTGTTTCATTCTCTGCTCTATATTGCATTGCTATGAGGCAGAGCCAACTCAAAGGCACCTAACTACAACAACAACAAAGCAGATTACCCTCCATAATGAAAGTGGGCCTCATTCACTTACTTGAAGGCCTTAAGGTCAAAAACTGAGATTTCTGGATGGAAAAGGATTCTGCCACAAGACTATAATATAGAAATCTTGATAGAGTTTTGAGGATGTACCTGACCTGCAGATTTTGGACTGGCCAATCCCACAATCAAATAAGCCAATTTCTTAGCTACATCTATCTATCCATCTGTCAGTCTGTCTTTCTATCTATCATTTATCATATATCGCCTGATGGTTCTTTTTCTCCTGAGAATCCTGACCCTAAACAAGAAGGCCTTCATGCCATTCCTACTGCCACTCATGGATTGGTTGGTCTTTGTGTGCATTTCTCCTGCTAGTGTCATTGTACTATCTAATACCGGTTCAAAAACTTTGCTTTGGGACCAGATATATTTAAGGAATTAGAAACTTTAAAATTTCAGCTTTACAATGATTGTATGATATTATTGTTGTTTTTATTAGGTGCCATCAAATCAGTTTTCATTCATAGCAACTCTGTGTACTAAAGAATGAAACACTGCCCGGTCCTGCTCCATCCTCACAATTGTTATGTTTGAGCCCACTGTTGCAGCCACTGTGTCAATCTATCTCACTGAGTATCTGCCTCTATTTTTCTGACCTTCAACCTTACTAAGTATAATGGCTTTCTCCAGGGACTGGTCCCTCCTGATAACGTGTCCAGAGTATGCAAGATGAAGTCCTATGTACTGGGCTATATGATACTATACCCAGTCTTTCAGATAAATATATTAATATCTCTATAATGCATGAGCTAATTGGGATAAAACAAAGTCTATGTATAACCTCAGATCAGATTATGACATCAATTTTTTAAAAAAATTGTTTCTTACATATCAGAATGACAAATACATGATATGGATTTATAAAAATGTCAACAGGAAAAAAAAAATTGAATGAGTTTGTGTGGTGGTTACATGAGACAATGGCACATAGATTTGGACCTTCCTCTTTCCAATTCTTTAAACCACATTTAGTTTCCCACCTTATCTACAGAGATGTGAACTTCAAACTTGCTCAGGTCGTGCAAGAAGCTTATTCTGAGGCAGTCAGTAATTGAACAGCCTAGGTTTGATACTGGCCACTGGATAATGTTGGGGTAGAGGGATGGTCAGGGAGATACTGGTGGTTCAATGGTAGAATTCTTGCCTTCCATGCAGGAAGCCAGGTTCAATTTCAGGCCAAGCTTCATGTGGAGCCACCACCTCTCTGTCAGTGGAGGCTTGTATTGTGCTGTGATGCTGAACAAGTGTTAGCAGAGCTTCCAGTCTAAGACAGACAAAGAAAAAATGCCAGGTGATCTAATTCTGAAAACCACCCAATGAAAACCTTATGAATCACAAAGGAACATTGCTCTATTCCCCAGCTGATCATGGGGCTGGTGCAGGACCAGGCAGCATTTTGTTTCATTGTGAATGAGGTCTCCATGTGTTGGGCCATGTAACGACATCAAAAACAGAAGGGTGGGCACTTTGGTTGTAATGTTCTGTGGTGTTGCTCAGTGAAATCTGGTCAAACCTCAGCGGAAATCATTCAAAAGTCCTGAAGAGGCTGAAGGAGGCCTTGTGAAGTTGGTCTTTTTTGCAAAGGTGGTGTTTGGGGGCCTGGATATGAGGAAGGATAGAATTGATGGTGAGAATGAAGTCTGCATCCACCACAATCAGAGTAGTGCCAGCAGTACCTGAAAGATCAATGTAAACCACATCAGGGGAAGAATTTAAGAGGTCAATCTCTAGAGTCACTATGGGCATGAAGAGAATTTTCAACTCAAAATTTAGACACTGTCAGTGGGAAAAGATGGGAAGCTACAGCTGCAGAATCAGGTCACCAGGAAGAGGGATGGAGAGCCCAGCCACCACTGGAGAGAAAGAACTGGAATGATTGCCAAAGAGAACATCTATTCTTCCTGTCTAGTGTGACCAGGGAAGTAAGGGACACGTAAACCAGGCCCCTGGGGGCAGGAAGCTGGACACATGGTCTTTGGAGGTTTTTTCCCAGTTCTGGTTTTGTGATTTCTAAGCAAATTTTAGGGAGGATGTAGCAAATTCAAGTTTCCACTGTCCAAAGTGAAGGATTTTTATGCCTAGGCTCTTTTGTTATGTGATTTTTAACTTTTCCGTTTCTGTGCTTCATTTTAATTGGTTAAGAAGCATGAAATGGAAGGAAACATGGCTCTACAAGCTTCTATCAGTTCCTGCAGCTCTTCCTCTGTGACATTCATATCAGATGGGCAAACCCAGAACAATGTGGTATCCTAACAACAGTTCTGCCAATTCAGAGAGCTCGCCTGCCTCAGGCAGATTCGACAAAGCAGGGAATGGCACTTATTTCAGAGACATTCATTTGTAGAAGACTCTGAGTATTTCAGAAACAGAACCTAGAAGCCCTGCCCATTTTATTTTAACTGAGGTTCCTACTGGAGCTATGTACATCTTAGACCACTTGAGAAGTACTATAATTTATAATGTGTAAGAGGCCAACTATATGATCAAAGACTAAGATGAGGGTCTTCTTGACCCAGAAAATATGAGAATGCTTCTTAATGGAAGTTTTTGAATTAAACTAATTTTTTCCCTTAGATAAAAATAATATGAAGGAAATTTCTCATGAGAAGATAATTTTACTTGTGCTTATTTTTACACTAACAATTTCTTCTTATTCTTTTGAGAATATTGCTGTATCATAAGTCCAGATTCTCCCTCTCTAGTTTGTAATCTGGTAGAACCACACTGAGTGGTGCCCTTACTATAAAGCCACTGAATTGATCTTTTCTCTTCAAAATCAACTTAAAGACCATTCCCACATCCCTTTCCAAGCAAATTACTTCCTCAAATTCTCTCCTAAATAGAAATTTAAGCTGGTAGGAGATCCCCATCATACCTACTATAAAACTTCCCTGTGACAATTTTGTAGGCACAGTAGTGAGAAAGAAAGTTAATAGCTAATCTCTCCTTTGAGCTACAGACTATATTTATTATGCAACAGTGGCTGCCAGCACTCTCCAGTGATCCTCTCGTGAAGTTTGAGACTTTTATACTTTCTCTTTGTGATATTCTGTTATCCATTTTATGTTTTTTATATTTAGAGAATATTTAAGAATCTGATTAACTTTTTGTACCCTTAGGTAGTGAAATCAACACACACTATTTGGCTATCTACCTAGAAATTATAAAGCTGAGAAATTCTTTTGATTCAATGTTAAGAAAGTAGAGTTGGTTTTGCTTCTATTTGTGCTTTTTCAAAATGAAATTCCTAAACTTTGGAGAGTTTCAAATTGGCTCTCTTAGAAATAGAGAAAACTGTATGGATCCAAGATTTGAAAATTCTTTGTAGCATCATAATTAGAAAACAGTATCTCCTTGCCTTTGGTTATGGAAAAGTTACAATCTAGCTTTCCTTTCTTATGGGATTCCTGTCACTTCTAATTTCTGTACCAAGTGCCAAAAAGGAATTGCAGAGCAAAATTATTGAGGACAAATCTTTAATCAAGTCTTGTCTATATTTTTATATTGTCTATATTTAACTAAAGCTCTTATATACTGGGAATCAAGTGATGTCTTGGGGACATACAGCTTGAAGTTCACTCTGTATATTCTATTTCCTTAAGTCTCTGCAGAATCCTATAGGCTGCATTTGGGACTGAGGACACTCAAAAGCACTCATTCTGTTTGGGATGAGATAAATTGTTTTATTCATCTGCTGCTCTGACTTGAACAGTTTTTTTCTGAATGAAAAGTTTAGATACAATTTGTAGTCCAGTGCCATAGAGACGGCTACAAAGAGCCTTGAAACCTGTCCAAAGACCTTCCTCAGAATGTTTCCTTAAGTGCTGAGCTGATCATTCCAACTAGTACGCCTGATGGAAACTGGAGAGATCTTTGCTAGACACAAGATGGCAGTAAAGCACCATCTAATCTTCATGATTTCATCACGTGGCTTATTGGAGTAAAAATTGAGTTGAATAAATTTGTTCTGAGTGATTTTTTTTTTTTTTTTTAGGGAATATGCACCATTTTGAGAATCTAATGAAAATGATGGTTATGTTTCACCCTAAACCAAAAAAGCCAAACCCACTGCCATCAACTAGATTGCAAACTATAACAACCCTATAGTCAAACCCAACTCATAGGGACCCCTCCTTGGGTTTCCAAGGCAGTATCACTACGGAAGTAGGATTGCCCAACCTTCCTTCCGAGGAGTGGCTGGTGGGTTTGAACCGCCAGCTGTCTGGTTAGCAGGCAAGTGCCTTAGCCACTATGCTACCAGAGCTCCTTCATTCCACCCTAGTCATTCCAAATATACATCTCTCTCAAAATATCTGATGAAGCCTTCCCATGGACTGTCAAGTTTACAAATATTTGCTTTTAGAGTTTGGTCATATGAAGACTAACCTATATTCTACATTTGAAAACAAATAGACAAAGAGAGCAAAATGATACAGAGTTCAGTAATCCAATTATCAAGGGAAAGAAAGAAAGACTCAAAAGTAGAGATCCACTTTTATAACATTCCATCTTCTGTCTTTAGAGGGAAGAATTATAAACTGAGAACCTTAAAACTATCTATTGTCAATTCTTAGCATTTTTCACTATAAGAGTAGAGATACATCAATTTTTTGAGTTATTATTAATATTGTTATTGATGGGCTCTTTGATTTTTTTAATCCTATGAATTAAGATTTACAAAAGTGCAAAGATCTACTCTTTTTTTAGTAATTTGAGTTAACAAACAAACAAAAAACCTCTATAGCCTTTCTTGGCTCCTAGAAGAGGAAACACAAACAAACAAACACAAAGTAAATTTGTTTACTTTTATTGTTGTTACTATTGGTTTTTTTTAGAAATACAGTGTAATATAGTCTCTCCACTCCAAGTCATCAATAGTAATTCAGTTGTATAGACACAGCCTAAATCGAAAGAAAATAGTGTTTAAAACAAAATAAAATTTCAAACAGAATAACATGTGGTTTCAATTAAAATTTTGTTATTTAGTTTTACAAATCTTAGTAAAAATCCTGAGGAATGAGTCCTAAGTCTGACACAGATCCAGATAAAGTTACTAGCTTCCATGATTGGTTTATGTGAAATTGGAGGAGAAAATGAGGAAAATAGAACAAGACAAGACACGAGGAAGGGGTAGGGGCATAGCCGATCATTGGAGAGTTCTGATTCAGAGTTACAAATTTCAAGTTGGCAAGAAACAAGAGGCCATTTCCCGGAAGTAAGGAGCCACCCAGGTTTTATACAACACAAGGTGGCAGAATTGCTCTTTTAAACTCACTGATCTTTAACATACTCAAAATTTAGAAATCCAAGTAAATAGCAACACATAGTAATGGCAGCCTTTAGGACACCAAACATCTACAAACTTTAAGATGATGTAACATGTAATGAAACCAAATGCGTATTATGAAAAGCTTATTACCTAGCTTCATGGGACTCACATAATAAAGGAAAGAAAAGTGAAAATCTTAATGATTAGCTTCATTTTAAACATGTGTTTACTAAGTTACTGGAGTCCCAGGGTAGTGCAAATAGTTGAGCACTTAACTACTAACTGAAAGTTTGGTGGTCCACATTTACCCATTGGTGGAAATTGAAATCCTACTTAAGAATACTAAACTTTTGTGTTTAGTTTAGTTTAGTTTAGTTTAGTTTTGCTTCCTTCTCTGCTTCACAGGGTTATTACTGTGAACCTATCATGACATAAGCATATAAAATGAATAGAATGGTTTGTAGAATATATCCTCAATAAATGCAAATTCCCTACCTCCTCCCACATGTCCCTCACTATCTTCACACCAAAGTGGAAAAATAGGGCAGTATTATAGCGACCCCTCCTTGGGTTTCTGAGGTGGTATCACTACCGAAATAGATTGCCCAACTTTCCTTCTGAGGAGTGGCTGGTGGGTTTGAACCTCCAGTCTTCTGGTTATCAGTCAAGTGCCTTAGGCAGTACACCACCAGAACTTCTCAGAGACTGTGAGGAAGATAAAATTTTTGAGAGCTGAAAAAAGGTCTAATGTCCCTAATTTTGGAGTGTGTGGAGTGGCTTCCTTCAGGCCTCCTTCTTGGGAAATTCTTAGATGAATGAGAACCCCCTTGGGTACCAATACACAGGTATTTTAAGACCAGCATCAGCTTCAGTCAAGGTGATCAATATGACCCACAATATGACCCACAGATCAATATGACTGATTGTTGGGAAAATCTACTAGGCATTTTCCCATCCAACCTGCCCAGGGACAGTGGTGGCAATGTTGGCAGTTTGTAAAATCTTAACCTCTTTTTCAGTTTACATGATCTACATACCAAATTCAAAAAAACAAACTCACTGCTTTTGAGTCGTTTCCAACTCATAGTGACCTCCATTGGGTTTCTGAGGCAGTAAATCTTTATGGAAGTAGATCACCCAGTCTTCCTTATGTGGAGCAGCTGGTGGGTTTGAACCACTGACCTTGTGGCTAGCAGTTATGGTGGTATAGTGGATAAGGGACATAATCTACATAGAGCAATGTAAAAACCTAAACCAAATCTACTGCCATCTAGTCTGTTCTGACACATAGTGACCCTATAGGATGGAGTAGAACTGTCCCATAGGGTTTCCAAGGCTGTAAATCTTTAAGGAAGCAGACTGTTTCATCTTTCTCCTGTAGAGTGACTGGAGGCCTTGAACCTTTTGATTAGCAGCTGAATGCTTTAATGACTACACCACCAGGGCTTACAGAGCAAAGTAATGCTGTTGTTGTTGTTGTTGTTGTTACCTGCTGTTGAGTCGGACCTGACTCATAGCTACCCCTCCTTGGGTTTCTGAGATGATATCGCTATGGAAGTAGATTGCCCAACCTTCCTTCCGAGGAGTGGCTGGTCGGTTTGAACCGCCAGCTTTCTGGTTAGCAGTCAAGTGCCTTAGGCACTACGCTACCAGAGCTCCAGAGCAAAGTAATAGATAAAAATGGTAGCCATGCAGGTGATGCCAACTCACAGCCACACCATGTGTGTCAGAGTAGAATTGTGCTTCATACAGTTTTCAAAGCTTGCTTTTTAGGAAATGGAACCCAGGTGTTTCTTCTGAGTTGTCCCTAGGTACGCTCAAACCTCCAAACTTCTGGTTAGCCACCACTCATCTTAACCATTGGCACTACCAAGAATTAAAATGAGAATGAGAATGTCATGGGTACCAATACAAGAGACAGCAATGCATTTTCCTCCAACTTGTAGTTGGTCAGTGAGTTTAGGGCCTCTTTTGGTCATCCCCTCACATGGGCCAGGGACTGCTTCTGCTAACTCCTCTGCTTCCTAACACTTACAGGGACTTTTGACCCATCCAGAAGGGAACAGGTGGGAGGCGGGTGTGGATTAGACAAGAAGACACTATATCCTAATATCATTTGACCAAGAAAGTTTCAGATGCCTCTGTAGACCTTTATCATTCCGGTGGGGAGCAAGGCTCTTTCCTTTGCTATTAATCTTTGTTATTAATGCCTGCCCACAATCAACAATCTTAATTACTCTCACCCCTTGTCCCCAGCCACATGAACTAGAACTAATATGTGTTATTTTGAATCCATCAATTAGATGGTATCTGGGGGGAAAAAAAGGAAGAAAGAGAATGCGTTTTGAAAATAGATTTAGGGTTCTTAATATGTGATGAATAGCTGCAAAAATGTTATACCTTTGGACAAATTGAGTTGTTGTTGTTCTTGTAAGATACAATGAGTGTGTATTTATCTCAAGTAACAGTGTATAACTGTCCCATAGGGTTTTATTGGCTGTAATCTTTACAGAAGCTGATTTCCAAGTCTTTCTCCCTCAGAGCTGGATGGGTTCAAACTGCCAACCTTTCAATTAGCAGCTCAAGGCTTAACTGTTGCACCACCCCCCACCCACCCATTGCCATGGAGTTGATTTTGACTCATAGTGACCCCCATTGGGTTTCCAAGACTGTAAATCTTTATGGAGGTAGATTGCCTCATCTTCCCCCTACAGAGCAGCTGGTGGGCTTGAACCACTGAGCTTGTTGGTAGCAAAATGTCTTACACATTATGCCACCAGAACTCCTTGTTACACCACCAGGGCTCCTTAAAAATAGATTTAGAATTGTTAATATATCACACCTGTGTATGGAGCATCATATATTGAGAAGTACAAAACCAACACATGGCTGTTGACTCAGATCCAACTCATAGCGACCCCTCCTTGGGTTTCTGAGGTGTTATCATTACAGAAATAGATTGTCCGATCTTCCTTCTGATTGATAATAGTTTTTTGTTGTTGTTGATCATTTTTGTTTTGTTTGTTTGTTTATAACATAAGGTAATTTGTATTTATATATACTAATGTCTTATTTTGTCACTTTGGTGTGAAGATGATAAGGGATACGTGGGAGGAGGAAGGGAATTTGCATTTTCTGAACATGTTCTACACACTGTCCTATTTATTTTATTCACTTTATGCTGTAATAAATTCACAGTAATAACTTTGTGAGGCAGAGGAAGAGCCCCATTAAATCTTCACAAAAGTTTTATCTTTATTAAGTAGGATTTCAACTTTAGCCAATGGACTTTTCCTCACTCCTATCCATGGTCAATTCTTGTTTTTAAAAAATATTTGTTGAATGGCTACTCTAAGGTTATTAATTTTAATAGTGTAAAAGCCATTTTTCTCTAGTACTGTACATTGGGCCTTCTATGAAAGAATATGTCTCTGCTGGCAGAATTTGAGACATTCACCAGTGGCTGATGAGGAAATAGTTTGAATGAAGGAAGAATTGCATGGGTCAGGACAACATTAATCATACCATTAACTTCCTTTCTTTCTTTTTTGCTTTTATTTTTGTGAAAACATACACAACATGACATTCACCAACACAACTTCCACATTTATAGCTCAGGGACATGGATGACATTTTTCATCTCTATACCATTAACTTTCTAGGTATAAAGTGAGCATTGTCCACATTAGTTATTTTGTTTAACACATTTTCTAATATCTTGCAGATTAATAGTTAATGAAATACAATTTTACCTATTTTAATAGTGAGGTCAATTAAATTTTGTTTTTTTTCTTATAAAGAATGAGCTTTCGTTGAAGAAACTCTTCAGTCTCTGAGCTATGAGTATATCTCTGGAGAATTCCCTTACATTCTAATTGTGCAACTTAAAAAATACTCATTTTCTCACTGTATCCATGAGTCAATATGAGTATAGCTAATATACAAACACCTGTAGTGGTTTAACAGGGTTTAACAGAACCTGAAGGGAAGAGAGAAGCTGATGAGTGTCTTCTGTGTGTTTTGCTTCGATTTAGATTATCAAAAAGTCTCAAGTAGAACAAAGGTACTTTTCAAATTTAATGCAACTTAGTACTCTAACAGCTCTGTTTAAGACTGAACACCTCCCTGAATTATGTTTTCCAGATTTTGTAGTTCTACAGGAAACACAGTTACCAAAGATTCTTGGTAAACACTATATAAATCATTTAGCTATAACTTATTCCTTGACATATTGCTAGAGTTTTTCTGCAAAACAATCATGTATTTCAAAATATGAGAGGTGCATTTTGAATTATGAATAAATATGAAATCATTTGAAGAAAATATCCTGAAGCCTGAATTCACATATACTAATTAGTCTTTTATCAGTCCAGCACACTTTGCCAAAAAACAATCTCCTGCTTGATTTTAGTGTTGTTTTTCAGTGAAGATCAGTTTTTGGATATCTTTCATGAAGAACTAGAAGGTAATATAAGGAAAATCAAATGGAATGAAGAGTTATTTGTTTATGACATGGAAAAGCACAGGACTATTATTTTGTCTCAAAGTAGACAATATACACATAGTCTTCTCTTCGTAGAATTCTAAGTGGACAAGATCACACATGTGATCACACGTTTCTCTCTGCTTGAATTTTTAACAAACAAAATTTCCTAATCTACCATAGCAATTATTCTGTATTTTTTTTTTTTAGAAACATCTATCCTTTCCTATTCACTTGGATTGCATTCAAAATACTGGTGTCTTAGGTTTATCTAGAACATGTATTAGAGCTTAAATTCTAAAACACTTGGTTTGTGGAAGGCTGTGGTCTGCAGTGGGTGCCCTAACTCCATTTAGAGGTTTGCCATAAACCTCAGAGGCCATTGGGTTCTTTCTATTAAACCAGCATTGTGGCTATGCATAAATAAGTTTTTTCTAGGACAAATCTAGGGAAGAACAGTTTGCCTTCAGAAAGAGTATGATTGAAAGTTGGCTATGCTCACACCAAGAACTAGGCAACTTGCCTGAGCATGTCCTTTCCTGATTTAAATTAAGGTTGGGGTCTTGGCATTATTTGGTGGCCACCTTGTGGCTAAATCTCAGACTGTATGGTTATGAATCACAATCTATCGGAACCACCACTGAGCCAGGTAGTTAAGTCCCAGAACCAATCCTGTAACGCTTTTCTATCTTCAATTTCCAATCATGGTCTTTTCTCTTTTTTTGTAGTCCCACCTGGAACAGTGACAGAAAATCTGCTACCAATCATGATTTTGTGATGATTCTTTCTTTTTTCAATTATATATGATTAGCTTCTTGGCCATGACTCAGTGGACTCCATTCAGCTTTCTGTACTATGTACATGCCAATGGTTTCCCTCATCCTGGATGATTGTATTTGTTTTGTCTTTGTCCTGTGCAAGGCTTAATAAAAGTGTCTGTTTTGAACCTGTTTGAATCTGGGGTCTCTGTTCCCCTATTACAGGTAACAGAACCAGTAAGATATCTATATCAGTATATATATATATATATATATATATACTGTATATATATATATCTGTGTCTATATCTATAGAGAGAAAGACTAATTTTGAGGAATTGGCCTGTGAAATCATGGAGGGGGGGGTAGGTAATAGCAAAATCTGTAGGTCAGTAACAAGCTGGAAGTTCAGGTAGTCTTTTGTCTAAAATGCATAGATCAGGCAATGGGGGAGATAAAATTCTGGCTGAATGTTCATTTATATTCAGTTGGCAGAATTCATCCTTGGGAAACCTCATGTTTTGCTCCTAAGACCTTCAACTGATTGGATGAGGCCCACTCACATTATGGAGAATGATATATTTTACTTTGGGCCAATTGCTTGTAAATGTTAATGTCTCTCTCTCTCTCTCTCACTGCCGTCGAGTCAGATCTGACTCAGAGCGACTGCTCCTTGGGTTTCTGAGGCAGTATCACTATGCAAGTAAAATGCCCGTCTTCTTTCCGAGGAGCGGCTGATGGGTCTGAACACCAGCCTTCTGGTTAGCAGTCAATAGCCTTAGGCACTATGCCACCACAGCTCCTAAATGATAATCACATATGAATATTTCATAGCAACATCTAGACTCATGTTTTACTCAACAACTGGGTACCATAAGCTAGCTAACATGACACCTACCAAATAATCATCAGAACTGATATGTTTATGAATGTGAAAAATAAAAAGCAAATACAAACCAGATAAATTATGGAAAAGAGGTAGAATAAGAACAAAAAAATGGTCAAAAGTCATAAAGGTGATTCTATAAAACAATTTCTTTGTTTCTGAAAAATACCTTAGGTGGTAAAGAAACATAATGCCTGAAATTTAATCTCAAAGGGTTAGATTTATATCTGTATCTGTATCTCTATTTTAAGAGAGAAGGAGGTAGGAAGGGAGAAAGGTACAGGGAATTACTGAGAGAGCAATTTGGGCAAAATGTTAATAATTGTTGAATAAGATTGAAGAGTATAAGGAACTCTCTTGTAACTTTTAGAACTTTTCTCTTATTTAGAACTTGTTTCCAAATAAAATGTTAATAGATAAAAAGAGTGGTATGAAGGCATATCATTGGTAGTTGAAGCAATGGTGTCACAAGGAGGGTGCGGACTGTACCAGGTCACACTGTAGAGGGAGGTGACATCAAAATAACTGTCTATAATAATTTTGTGTAGGGTTTCAGCCAAAATTTGTAATTTTTTATGAAAAGATTCCTATAGTTTACTATCACAACAAGAATATTTTTCATAAGCACAGCTTACATGTATCAATATGCCTACAAGGCTAACACTGTATGCTAATTTACTTTTTGAACTTTGTAATACACTCTAGTCAGAGTTGTCATCATTACTCAATTACAATGACACTTTGAATCACGTGGTTTTGTCTGCTTGCACTACAAGCATGTGCTATTGGTTTTGTTTCTGCCTGGTGTTTTTATAGTTGCCAAGTTTGTCAAATTTTCTGGTGTTTTAGCTACAATATTGTGGTAAGTAGTATTTGTGAACCTATAGCAATAACCTTTTTTTTAATTTTATTGTGATTTGAGTGAAAGTTTACAGAGCTAATTCATCTTCCATACATTGGTTCACATACACTTTGTCTCATGACAAGCTATAACTTTTTTTTTTTTAATTTATTGTGATTTGGGTGAAGATTTACAGAGCAAATTCACTTTCCATACAGCAGTTCACATATACTTTGTCTCATGTCATTGACC
>NW_006921695.1:5719708-5753195 GCF_000298275.1 Orycteropus afer afer | reverse complement strand
AAAAAGAAAGCAAAAAATAAAAAATTGGTGGAGGACTGGGTAGGGCACCCAGGCTCTGTCTGAGCACACAGACTGTGATGGTGTTTCTGTGGACCCAGAAGATAGGTGGGAGTGGGGATGGCCACACCTCCATTCACCAAGTGGGTGTAGGGTGTAGTAACAAGAAGAATGTCATACCTTTTCAGTCTTGCAAGCCCCGAGTGTCCTTGGGGTTGCTGGAAACAGAACGTATTCTTAAGCCCCAGAGATCTGTGAGAGTGCTGTCTCTTTAAATATCCAAATTAGTCAAGCTGCTTTTTAAACCTACAAAATGGTGGCACCCTCTGGACTGGCAAAAGTCCACAGCTCAGCCCTCCTTTCTCTTCACCTTCTCTGTTTGTTCCCCAGCCACCATGCACAATCCTCCATGCAGTCCCTGACTAGTAGGGTAATTTTTAGGTTAATTCTTAAGTCCTACCACCACAGGAATCTGCGAGAGTGCTGTCTCTTTAAATATCCAAAATAGTCAAGCCGCTTTTTAAACCTACAAAATGGTGGTGCCCTCCAGATCGGCAAAAGTCCACAGCCCAGCACACCTTTCTCTTCACCTTCTCTATTCCCCAGCCACCATGCACAGTCCTCCATGCAGTCCCTGGCTAGCAGGGTGATTTTTGGGTTAATTCTTAGGTCCTGCCACCACTCGGGAATCTCCAAGCCGTCTGTGCCTTCAGGGTCATCAGGTCGCTGCCAGACCGCAGCTCCATGTGTCTCCTTTTTTGGTATTTTCACTCAAATTCTTCTGTTAGTTGGGGTTTAGTCCACTTTTGTATCCTTTCCTTCAAGGCTCAGGGGTCCAAGATTATCTTCTGTGTCTGTATTAATTTGTTTCCCTTTTCTTTGTTGAAGAGGGTCTGTGCAGTCCTTCTGCCTAGTCCGCCATCTTGCCGGAACTCAGCTATAACTTTTTTGAAATGAAATTGTAACTGAACAAAAAGAAGTAGAAAAATCAAAAAAGGCTTCTGCTCAGTTACTAATAAGGTTATAAGTAATAATGTTGTCATTCAATGTAGAAAGACTTTACAAAACAATTTTGTTTGGTGCCAATATCTGGCTTAGTAAATTCCAGGGATGAAGGTGGGTTTCTTAGGGTTGTGTGTGAGCCAGGGCTTGGTGTCTCCAAAGCCCGCCTTATTCTCTCCGAGTCCGAGAATCCTCAGGTGGGAGGCCACAAACAGTTGCCCAAGCCCCTATTTCGCAGATGGGAAAATAGGCCCTGTATGTTCATGGAGGGAGCTCTGGTAGCATAGTGGCTAAGACACTTGCCTGCTCACCAGAAGGCTGGCGGTTCAAACCCACCAGCCACTCCTCGGAAGGAAGGTTGGGCAATCCTACTTCCATAGTGATACTGCCTCGGAAACCCAAGGAGGGGTCGCTATGAGTCAGGGCTGACTTGACGGCACATAACAACAACAACAACATGTTCATGGAACATGTAGTGAGGTAACGACAGAGGCCAGGTCTCCTGGCTCTGGTGGGATGCTCTCTGTACCACCCAGATGTAGGGTGTGCCTGTGTGCAGGGGAGCTAAGGGGTAGAGTGCTGCATGTATGCTCAGAGGAGAGTCTGTGGACATGAGAAAAGGAAGTGAAGGCACAGGGGACCTTAGCATGAAGCTAAGGGTGCTGGAAAGGCTGTTGTTGCTATGTGCTGTCCAGTTGGACCCCACTCAGTGACCCCTTCTTGGGTTTCGCAGCCGGTATCACTATGGAAGTAGATTGCCCAACCTTCCTTCCCAGGAGTGGCTGGTGGGTTTGAACTGCCAGCCTTCTGGTTAGCAGTCAAGTGCCTTAGGCACTATGCTATACCAGAGCTCCAGCTGGGAAGGCTACTGGTAGTCTTCTTGGTGGGAGGGCAAGCCAGGTTGACATCAGGAAACGTTTCTGGTAAATAGGTCAGAGATGTCAGAAGAAAAGGAAACCAACCTCCAAATCTCCAACAGTGTGCTGGGTTTATTATCTTGAACTAAATAAGTGCTCACTTTTATACTTAAAAAATAATTGTTAGTATTCATATAAGAAATAGTATACTTAAGCAATTTATAACTACATTTATCACGTAATATTCTATGACTAAAACTGATAATAAACATTGCTAAGGATTTTGTATGTATGGCTTGGTATGTGAAGTAGTCCATGGGGAGGGGAGTGATACCATGAGTTACCATTCTGAGTGACACCAATCTTAGTGACATCACTGAGCTGAAGTTCTCCTGTGTGTATTGTCAACAAAAATAAAAAGTAAATTATTTGAAAAGAAAATATTTGTAGACTTTCAAAAGGAAAAAAATTCTAATCAGTAGAGATCGACATTAAATTACATTAAATATAAAATGAAAATAAGCATATTGATTGCCAAATTTGACTGATTTTTCTGTAAAAGTAGTCCCTGACTTTTGAAGGGATTCTCCAATCCAATGACTTGGTTGTAAATTGGTTCGGACATAAATTCAATAACTTTTTTTTTTTTTAGTTTTCATGTTATTAACTTTTAGTATCAGTATCTTTATAAATCGTATATTTATTTATCTTTGGAGGTTGGCATAAGCATGATAATATTAGCAAATTATGTGCTGAAAGATTGCATGCAGTGCATATTACAAACAATGGGATGTAAAAAAAAAGAAAACAAAAGTTGTAAGTGTGGTTCATTGTAAATGGCATACATCCTAAATCCGGGATTACCTGTATTTATATATATCATTTTTTAATAGCTACTTTCTTTATATGCCATAAAGACCTGCATTAAATTACCGATAATGTAGGAAATTCTAGGAACTAAGTTTACAAACTATCTTTGTATGCATTTTGAATAATAATGGTATGTATTATCAACTCAACTCACCAGAAAATATAGAAAATACATTTAAAACTTCTGCTGATCTCCTTTTTATATATACAGTCAAATTAACTCAACTTAAATTTTTTAGAAATTACATACCACTTTAAGAGCTCTGGGGGCGTAGTGCCTAAGGCATTTGACTGCTAACCTGAATGGTGGCAGTTCAAACTCACCAGCCACTCCTTGGAAGGAAGGTTGGGCAATTTACTTCTGTAGTGATACTGCCTTGGAAACCCAAGGAGGGGTGGCTGTGAGCTAGTCACTCCATGGCAGTGATTTTATTTACTACTTTGATTGCTTTTAGTAGTGTATAAGAATATCAATTTTTTTCTAACACTGACTATTACTCTTATTTTAATTTAACTTACATTTTTGAGTATGAATGATGTTGAATGTTTCTCATTTTAATTAGCCATTTGATGTTCTTTTTCTATGGATTTTAGTCAATTTTCTATTCAGGTTTAATACTTTAAAAATAATTTTATATAACATTTTCACATTTTAGAAAATCAAATTTCCTATTAATATTTTAGAAGTCAAGCTTGGATAAACCTAATATTGTGTTGCTAGTTATTAAACACAGAACTGAAGATTCTTCACTCTGTTTTTTTTTTTTTTAATTCTCAAGTAATTGTTTGTAAATCTAATTTAGAATAACACTGGGGGCTAACTTTATGGCAGCTAACAATAGCAACAACAGGGTAACTTTCAAGTTATGAAATCTTTACTTAAGAAAGATCTTAAACTCTATTCTAAGGAAAAGATTAGAATAACAAACAAAGTGAACTTAAAAGAGGACAGAGTCACACGTGACAAAAAACCTTTGGAGTTAACAGAGTAAATGTTAGTTGATGGATAGAATGAAAAAAAATTATCAGCAATTAAGAATGAAGATAATAGATAAAGAATAACTTGTTTATTTCTTTTTCTATTTTTCTTAAGGGGTATTTTACATTTTTTCTTGATTTGCAGAGTGCCTAACACATTTGACTGCTAACCAGAAGGCTGGTGGTTCAAACCCATCAGCCATTTCTTACAAGGAAGGTTGGGCAATCTACTTCCATAGTGATACTGCCTTGGAAACCCAAGGAGGGGTGGCTATGAGTTGGATCTGATTCAACGGCAGTGTGTTTGGTTTTTTGGTTTACACATTAATAATATTAAACTTTTGATTGCATTATGTATTGCAATTTTTTTTTTTTTTTTTTTCTGAATTTGTCTCTAAGTTGTATTTCTAGCATATTTGATGTCCAAAAGCTCTTTATAGTGGTTAAGGTTGTATATCAACTTGGCTGGGTATGGTTGAGTGGCTGGGCAGCTGGATATAGTTATTCCCCATGGTGAGACTGGTAATTAACTCCATGGTAGAATCTGCTGGAGCAGCTGGGTAGCTGATTTAAGGATGTGAGCTGCTTCCAGTATGTAAGAAGCAACTTCGAGGAAGGTCTGCAGCTTATGGCACGCTTGGACCCTGCTAGTAGCTGAATCTCCATTCAGTAGCCTCCCATGCCCTGCCGATCTTGGGGCTTTTCCTGCACTTGAATTATTGGCCTGCTGTGTTGTTAAGTAGTATCAGGACTGTGCCTTCTTGCTTGTCACCTTTGGATTTGTCAGGCTCAGTAGCCAGCAACTGTCTGAGTGAAGAAAAGCCTCCAGCTTCAGTGGGCCAGGAGCAGGAGGTGAAGCTCAAACCCAAGGTTGAGGGCCTTTCACCCAGCCCCTAGAGGATGGCATTTTGAACTTGGACTTATAGCCTCCAAAATTATAAGAGAATAAACTCTTGTTTGTTCAAGCCATTCCATTTGTGGTATTTTCTTGTCAGAGTGGCACTATGTAATCCAAACAATCTTCATGCAGCTTTTATGTAGTTAAACTTTATTGTTGTTTTCAGAATGTGCCCCTTTTTGTGAAAAGAAAGGTCCTTATCATTTAGGTTAAGATAAAAATTAGTGTGCCTTCATAAAACCCTCCAATTCTAGTTTGTTTCTACCCTTTTCTTCTGCTATATTTAATTTAAAAAATCTTTCTGGAATTTGTATTCCTTATTATACATATTAAGGAGATCTGTTGGGTAGTGGATAAGGCACTTGGTTGCTAACCAAAAGGTCAGTGGTTCAAACCCATCAGCTGCTCAGCAGAAGGAAGATGGGGCAATCTACTTCCCAAAAGATTTACAGTCTCAGAAACTCAAAGGGGGTAACTATGAGTTGGAATTGATTTGATGCCACTGAGTTTGGTTTTGGTTTTAGTTTGCATATTATTCTATGACTTTAATTTTTGTCTGTAGTTTATGACTCTGAAATCTGTATCTCCTATCTTCACCCAGCCCTAACTGTGCTTTCAAGATCTATACACCTATTTTTCATAGACATAACTTCTCAAATATAATCACGTGCTTTTTGGTAAGCTGACTCTTCTATTTCCACCTTCTTCCCTCCCTCTTTTATCACCTTCCATTGCACAGCCATGTCCCCTATCCAATATGCCACCACATGGAACTATCTTGATTGTTACCTTTGTGATATTTCTCAAATACACTACCTGTCTGGATTTGAGCTCTAGTTCCTATAGTCTCCTTTCCCTCAATTTTAATTTCCATAGCAATTCCTGCTACTCTCCTGCTTTTTGTTAGGTTATTGAGTTGATTTTGACTCACAATGACCTCAAGTGACATAGTGAAACTGCCCCCTAGGGTTCTCTTGGCTGTAATCTTTTCCTATGTAGATCCCATGGAGCTACTGGGTGGATATGAACTGCCAATCTTTTGGCTAACGGTAGAGTACTTAACTGTTTGTACCACTAGGCTCCTTACTTTCCTGCTAGAATCTCTTCTACAGTTTTCTACAGCCCTTTAGGACTGTGGTTATAAGTTGAAAGCATAGGAAAGAACCCTGCCAGTATACAGTTTTGTGTGAAGCAAACTTTAAAATAAATTGAATTTAGATGTTTTTAGAATGTCACATAAAGGTATTTTCTGCACAAACTCCACTTCCTGCTTCCAATTGTCCTACTTGGCTTAATTAAAACATTTATTATAATTGCTTTGTCCTCACAAGAACTGAAGTTTGAAACTCTTGCTTTAGTATAAATTGTAAACTTCTCTATCTGGCTTCAAAGGCCCTGGATAGTTTGGAGTCATCTCAGTCTTTCTGTCAACCACTTTTCCTTTCACATTCTTTTTACATCTAATCTTCCAGCCATACTCAGCTTCTTTCAGGTCCTGTCCATGCTGTGCTTGCCATTTCAGTCTTCACATACGCCGTCTCCCTTCCTGGAAAGTGCTATGTCTACTTACTCATATCTCCGCTTCACGCTTACCTCACTTTGTGTAGCAAGTTTAACTATCTGGTTTGATAGATTTACTCTACTATGGATTCTCATTGTAATCTGAGCTTCTTTCAATAATGTCATTTGCATCTTTGGAAATTCTTGTGTAATTATCTGTCTTCCTCACAAGACTATATGCTCTGTA
The DNA here is from genome assembly GCF_000298275.1 of Orycteropus afer afer. Lineage (NCBI taxonomy): Eukaryota > Metazoa > Chordata > Mammalia > Tubulidentata > Orycteropodidae > Orycteropus > Orycteropus afer. Next base: position 5,746,846 of record NW_006921695.1, on the reverse strand, counting down.
AAACCAGATGGCAGGCGGTTCAAACCCACCAGCCACTCCTCGGAAGGAAGGTTGGGCAATCTACTTCTGTAGTGATACCGCCTTGGAAACCCAAGAAGGGTTCGCTAGGAGTCAGGGCTGACTTGACGGCGGATAACAACAACAATCCCTTAATACTGTGTGTATGCATGTACACATACATAGATGCTTCTGTCATTTTAATAAAAAAAAAAAAAAAAACTTTCAAGTTGAATGCTGCCTGAAGAAATTTCCCTGTGACACAGGTACAATTTCACATGTTATTTCTCACCACTTGCACAAACACATGTCCTTCCTTGCTCCTTAAACAAAAGCAGACAAAAAATTCAAACCTGTTGCTGCTGAGTTGATTCAGATTCACGCTGTCAGTTTGCGCTTGATTACTAACCAAAACGGTGGTGGTTCAAATCCACCCAGCTCTGCCATGGAAAAATTCCTGGTGATCTGCTTTTGTAAAGATTCAAAGCAAACCAATTCCACTGTCATCGAGTCTTAAAGATTATAGCCAAGAAAACCCTGTGGAACAGTTCTGCTCTGTAACACTGGGTTCGCCATGACTCTTGCCCCTTAACAGCATTCTCTTTTCCAGCTGCAGCCACTTAGGGTTTTACTGTTTAAGGATTTCTTAACCTCTTTGGTGTGAATTCCATTCCCATAAATATTTTCTTTCTTTATGTTCCTTGGAGCTACCGTGCAAATTACTGAGAACAACTATTATTATGATTCTTATTAGCAAATATAAGTGAGAAAGTGAGACCCAGAAGAAGGTGTAAGTTTGTAATAGCAATAGGAAGAACTCAATTTCAGACTTTTTGATTCTTAGTTCAGTGTTCATAATATGACATCACACTACTATCATAATATTCAAAGTGTTTACTAATGGACTGAAATTTGAACGATACATTAAAAACATGAAATGGATTTGCCCTCCAGTCGTTTTGAAATCACATAATATTGTTGAAGGGACAAGTGTTGGTTTTTCTGCTCTAACTGGGTCACATGCATGACCTGTGATTAATCCAAAAGCTCACAACTTTTGGATAAATTCTGACTCGTAGCAACACTGTAGGATAGAGTAGAACTGCCTCATAAGGTTTCCAAGACTGTACGTCTTGAAAGAAGCAGACTGCCATATCTTTCTGATGGGTTTGGCTAATGGGTTTGAACTGCAGACTTTTCAGTTAGCAACCTAGCACTTAACTGTTGTGTCACCAGGCTTCTGACCTATGATTAGAGGACATACAAAAACATTAGCAACAAAGATAATTACTAAAGCATTCATATCTATTTGACATGACCCATTTTGATGTTGTAATTCTTTAATTTTTAGCCTTCACAGTATGGGACCTGTCTCTGGTTTGTTGGTCCTTATGCTCTTTGTGGTTTAGAAAATTGAAAGTGGCATCTTATTTTCTCTACTCAATGCTGATGACATTTATTGAACACAACCCTGAAAAAAAAAAAAAAGTAGCCATATGCTTTTGGTTTACCAAAATCTTACTCAAAGAAAGTGTTGAGTATGCAAAAAGGATACTTTTAAAATACAAACACAGTTATTTTTAATTAGTGGAAATGTCTTTGGCACTAAGGAAAGGGTTCACATTTCTTCATATGTGAAGTAATATATTAACATGTTCTGGACTCTTTTACTTAAACAAACAACAACAACAACACCACAAGTTTTCCACTTTCCTATGAGAGTAGGGAAGACTTAAGCTTTAATTTCTAATATTTAAATTATCTGAGAGAGGAAATCATCATTCAGTTAAATCTGTTCCTCATTACAAGAGGATTTACGTGACCTTAATTCATATTTTCAAGGTCTTTTTCCATGTCACTGTAGTCATGCGCTCTCCAGGAGCCAGAGCACCAAAGCATCACACATCATTATCTGAATATTCAAAAGAACTCAGAAACAGTACCTGTTCAATATTTTTAATGATTCATAATACAGTAATTGGGAGCTCTGGTGGTGCCTAAGGGATCAACTTGACAGCAGTGAGTTTTTTTTTTTTTTTTTTTTAACACAATAATTATTTTGTTCATCCACCAACTTCATTTACTATCTCTGTAATGTTGTTGTTGTTATGTGCTATGAAGTCAGACTTGACTCATAACCACACCTCCTTGGGTTTCTGAGGCGGTATCACTATGGAAGTAGATTGCTCAACCTTCTTTCCGAGGAGTAGCTGGTGAGTTTGAACTGCCAGTCTTCTCTGTAAGATGATTCTTATATTAACTTTGGCTTCATATATTTCTATATTTGCAAAATTACAGGAATTGATCCTTCTTACTTGTTACTCCAAAGAAAGCAACTCATGAAACAGGCAACAAACAACATGGTTAGACCAAAATACCTAGTACTAAATCTTGCTGAGGTTACAAATCAATATTAAGCAGAAAGCCACTGGGGGTCTGATTGAGCTTGCTCATTAGATGGTTTATGAAGGAAGACTGCTCATGGAATCTAGTAGCATACTGTTATCAGTCAAGTAACTTGATGTCTGCAACCCATGTGCTTGTGTTGATTCAATAACCCTTCATCTTTTCTATGGTTTGACTGTTTTTGCCTCACCTAAATCATCCATTCCAATCTGTGGGTCATTTCCTTATCTCAAGACCTTTATTTTTAGACATTATAGGTTGTTGTTGTTGTTAGGTGCCATTGAGTCGACTCTGACTCAAAGTGACCCTACAAACAGGAGAAAGAAACACTGACCAGTCCTGTGACAGCCTTACAATCCTCGTTATACATGAGCTCATCTTTGCAGTTACTGTGTCAATCCATCTCATTGAGGGTCTTCCCCTTTTTGGCTGACCCTCCACTTTACCAAGCATGATATCCTTCTCCAGGGAATGATTCTTCCTGACAACATGACCAAACAGTCGAGATTAAGTCTTGCCATTCTTGCTTCCAAAGAGCGTTCCGGATGCACTTAATCCAGAACAGATTTGTTAGCTCTTCTGGCAGTCCATGGTACTTTCAGCATTCTTCACCAACACCACAATTCAAAAGCATCAACCCTTCTTCAGTCTTCCTTATTCACTGTCCATCTTTCACCCGCATATGAAGTGATTGAAAATACCATGGTTTGGGTTAGCCACACCTTAGTCTTCAAAAAGATATCTTTGCTCTGCAACACTTTAAACAAGTCTTTTGCAGCAGACTTGCCCAGTACAATATGCCATCTGATGTCTTGAATACTACTTTCATTAGTGTTGATTGTGGAACCAAGTAATATGAACTCTTTGACAACTTCCATCTTTTCTCCATTTATTGTGCTACAGCTTATTGGTCTAGTTGTGAGGATTTTCATTTTCTTTATGTTGAGATATAATCCATACTGCAGACTGTAGTCTTTAATCTTTGTCAGTAAATTCTTCAAGTCATCCTCAAAGCAAAGTGTGTCATCTGCATAATGCAGGTTATTAATGAATCTTCCTCCAATCCTGATGCCACATTCTTCTTCATGTAGTCCAGCTCCTCTGATTATTTGTTCAGCATACAGATTGAATAATTGTGGTGAAATAATTCTGGCACACTCCCTTCCTGATTTTAAACCATGCAGTACCCCCTTTTTCTGTTTGAAGGACAGCCTTCTGCTTCATGTACAGGTTCCTCATGAGCACAATGAAGTGTTCCAGAATTCTAGTTTTTCTCAATATTATCCATAATTTGCTTTGATCCACACAATCAAATAAAACACATGCAAGTCAATAAAACACATGCAAACATCGTTCTGGTATTCTTTGCTTTGAGCCAAGATCCATTTGACATCAGTAATGATATCTTTCATTCCACATCCTCTTCTATATCCAGCTTGGGTTTCTGGAAGTTGCTTGTCAATATATAGCAACAACTATTTTTGAATTATTGACAGCAAAATTTAATTTGCATGTGATAATAATGATATTGTTTGGTAATTTCCACATTACGTGGGTTCACTTTTCTTTGGAATGGGTACAAATATAGATCTCTTCCAGGCAGTTGGCCAGGTAGCTGTCTTCCAAATTTTTTGGCATAGATGAGTAAGTGCCCCCAGTGCAGCATCTGTTTGTTGAAACATCTCAATGGGTTTCCCTGGAGTCTCATTCTCTGCCAATTCCTTCATTATTGCTTCAACTTCTTCCTTCAGTACCATTGGTTCTTGATCATATGCAACTTCCTGAAATGAATGAACATTGACCAATTCTTTTTGGTACAGTGACTCCTTCCATCTTCCTTTGATGTTTCCTGCATCATTCAATATTTTGAATGATCATAGAATCTTTCAATATTGCAACTTGAGACTTAAATTTTTTCTTCAGTTGTTTCAGCTTGAGAAATGCTGAGCATGTTCTCATTTGTGGTTTTCTAATGCCAGGTCTTTGCACGTTTCATTATAATAATTGTCTTTGCCTTTTAGAGCTGCTCCTTGTAGTCTTCTGTTCAGCTTTTATAAAAACAAATATAATAATATAATATATATATAAAATATATATATATATATAATATATATATATATATATTATATATATATATAATAATAATAATATAAAAACCAGTTGCCATCAAGTCAATTTTGACTCATGGTGATCCCATGTGTGTTGAAAGAAAACTTTGCTCTACTGAGTTTTCCATGACTGATTTCAGAAAGTCAATGACCAGACCTTTTTCTGAGGTAACTCTGGGTATACCTGAACCACCCAACCTTTGTCTTAGTACCTCAGCATTTTAACTGTTTGCACCACCCAGAAGCACAAATAAGTTGAAAATAAAAGGAAGTAAAATTCATGTCATGGAAACATTAATCAAGAGAAAGCGGGAGTAGCTATATTAATATCAGATGAAGTAGATTTCAGAGAAAAGAGAATTATTAAACAGAGAAGGACATAACATAATAATATGAGTTATTACATGAAGAATAGTGTTTCTACTTGTGTATGCACCAAACAAGAAATTCAAAATATGTAGAACAAAAGCTGATGAAACTGAAAGGAGAAGTAGACAAATCCACAATTAAATTTGGAGACTTCAGCACCCATTTCTCATCAACTAATAAATCAACTAGACAAAAAATCAGCAAGGATGAAGAAAAATGCAACACCATCATCCATGAGTATTTAATCAACACCCCAAAACAGAATATACACACCAGGCAGTGTTCCATTTTGTTGTACATAGGGCTGCTATGAGTTAGAGTTGACTCGATGGCACCTAGCAACATGAACATATATCAAGACAGACCATTCCCTAGACTATAAAGAAAACCTAAACAAATTTAAAACAATGAACCTCACACAGACTATATTCTTTGATGTACTTGGAGACTAAACAATATACTTCTAAATAATCTAGGAGCCAAAGAGGAAGAAGTTACAAGGGAAATAAAACAATATTAATGGAATGAAAAATGAAAATGTAAGATATCAGCCTTGGTGGGGCAAAGTTAAATTTATGATGAAAGGAAATTTATAACACTAATTACATACATACATTGGGAGCTCTGGTGGCATAATGCCTAAGACATTTTGACTACTAACCAGAGGGCTGGCAGTTCAAATCCACCAGCCACTCCTTGGATGGAAGGTTGGGCAATCTACTAGAAAAAATATTCAGATCAATAATATGAGCCCTCACCTCAAGAACCTAGTAAACTAACAGCAAAATAAATCTTAGAAAGCAGAAGAAAAAAGAATAGAAATCAATAAAATTGAAAGAATAGTAAAAATAGAGAAAAATGAATGAAATGAGGATATGGTTCTTTGAGAATTCAGTAAAACTGACAAAACTTTAACCAGACTGACAATGAGAAAAAGAGAAAGAGAGAGAGAAGACACTAATTATCAATATCAAGATTGAAATACCAGAACATACAAATTGCAGAAATCTAAAAGATAATAAGAAAATACAACAAATAATTCCACATAAATAAATTTGACAACTTATATGAAATGAGCCAATTCTCAAATAGCGTAAACTGCCGTAGCTCATCCAACATACAACAGATAATTCAAGTAGCCTTGTAACTATTAAAGAAATTGAATTTGTAACTAAATTCAATTTGAAACTAAATTCCTAAAAGAAGAAATCTTCAGATGGTTCACTAGAGAATTCTAATGAATATTTGAAAATTTAACACCACATTCTACATAATTTCTCCAGAAAATAGAAGGATAAGGAACATTTTCCAGTTTATCTTAGAACACTATTATTATCCTGGTACAAAGCAAAAAACAAAACAAGCCAACAAATGAAAAAGCAAAGAGAGCACCAAAAATGGAAGCTAAAACCAATATCTCTCCTAAAAATAGATGCAAATGTATTCATTTGACATCTTCAGGCAAAAAGAAAGAAAGAAAAAAAAAAGAAAAGAAGGAAATTATACCTTAACAAACAAACAGAAAACCCTTTAAATGGATCATGGACTTAAATATAAAAGATGTAAAACTATTAAACTTTAGGGGAAAAGAATAGTTGAAAATCTTTGGGATCAAAGGCTAGACAAACAGTTCTTCGATATGACACCAAAGCCATGAGTCATGAAAGGAGAAATTAATATTGAAATTCATTTGTATTTAAAACAAATTTCTCTGCAAAAGACCTTGTTAAATGTATAAAAAGGAATAAATATTTGAAAAGCACATATCTGACAAATTTTTTCTGGAATATATAAAGAACCCTTAAAAGTCAGAAAACAAAATAAAGTCTTTTTAGAAAGTTGACAAAATACATAAATAGAAATTTAACTGAAAACAATATACAGGTGACAAATAATATATAAAAATATGTTCAATGCCATTGAACTATGAGAGAAAGGCAAATGAAAACCACAATGAGATAGTATTATACAACTATTGTTGTTGTTAGGTGCCATCTAATCAGCTTATAGTGATCCTATGGCCAACAGAATGGAACACTGCCCAATCCTGCGTCAGCATTATAATCCTTGCTATACCTGATCCCTTTGTTGAAGCCATTGTGTCCGTCTTGTTGAGGGCCATCCTCTTTTCTGCTGACCCTCCACTTTACCGAGCATGATATTGTTCTCCAGGGAACGGTCTCTCTTTTGACAACACGACCAAAGTAGGTGAGATTAAGTCTGGCCATTCTGGCTTCCAAGGAGCATTCCAAATGCACTTCATCTAGGACAGATTTGTTTGTTCTTCTGGCAGTCCCTGACACTTTGTGCATTCTTTGCCAACACTACAACTCAAAAGCATTAACTCTTCTTTGGTCTTCCTTATTTATTGTCCAGCTTTCATATACATATGAGGCAAAAGAAAATACCATAGCTTGGGTTAGGTGCACATTAGTCTTCCAAGAGACATCTTTGCTCTTCAGCACTTTAAAGAGGTCTTTTGCAGCAGATTTGCCCAGTAAAATATGTGTTCTGATTTCTTGACTGCTGCTTCCATTGGTGTTGATTGTGGGACCAAGTAATATAAAATCTGTGACAACTTCAATTTCTCCATTTATTGTGATGCTGCTTATTGGTCCAGTTGTGAAGATTTTCATTTTCTGTATGCTGAGATGTAATCCATACTGCAGACTGTAGTCTTCAATCTTCATCAGTAAGTGCTTCAAGTCGTCTTCACTTTCAGCAAGCAAAGTTGTATAATCTGCATACTGCAGGTTGTTAATGAGTCTTTTTCAAATTCTGATGCCACACTCTTCTTCGTATAGTCCAGCTTTTCAGATTATTTGCTCAGCATATAGATTGAATAAGTATGGTGAAAGGATACAACCCTGATGCACCTCCTTACTGATTTGAAACCATGCAGTATCCCCTTATTCTGTTCAAATGACAGCCTCCTGGCCTACATATAGGTTTCTCATGAGCCCATTTAAGTGTTCTGCAACTCCGGTTCTTCTCAGTGTTACCCATAATTTATTATGATCCACACAGTCAAATGCCTTTGCATAGTCAATAAAGCACAAATAAAAATTTTTCTGGTATTCTTTGCTTTCAGCCAAGATCCATCTGACATCAGCAATGATATCCCTCATCCTACATCCTGTTCTGAATCCAACTTGCATTTCTGTCAATATATTGCTGCAACCATTTTTGAATTATCTTGAGTAAAATTTTACTTACATGTGATATTAATGATATTGTTTGATAATTTCAACATTCTGTGAGATCACCTTTCTTTGGAATGGGTACAAATGTGGATCTCTTTCAGTCAGTTGGCCAGGTGGCTATCTTACAGAATTCCTGGCGTAAATGAGTGAGTGCCTCCAACATCGCATCCATCTGTTGAAACTTCTCAATGGGCATTCTGTCAATTCCTGGAGCCTTGTTCTTTGCCAATTCCTTGAGTGCAGCTTTGATGTCTTCCTTTAATACCATTGGTTCTTGATCATATGCCACCTCCTGAAATGGATGAACATTGACCAAATTTTTTTTGGTACAGTGACTCTGTGTATTCCTTCGATCTTCTTTTAATGTTTCCTAGATCATTCAATGTTTTGCTCATAGAAGTTTTCAATATTGCAATTTGTTTTGTTTTTGTTGTTTGCTGTCGAGTTGGACCTGACTCATAGTGACCCCTCCTTGGGTTACCAAGGCAGTATCACTACGGAAGTAGATTGCCCCATTTTCCTTCTGAGGAGTGGCTGGTAGGTTTGAACCACCAGCCTTCTGGTTAGCAGTCAAGTGCCTCAGGCACTATGCTACCAGAGCTCCTATTGCAACTCGAGGCTTACATTTTTTCTTCAGTCCTTTCAGCTTGAGAAATGCCAAGCATGTTCTTCCTTTTTGGTTTCCTAACTCCAGGTTTTTACACATTTCATTATAATAATTAACTTTGTCTTCTCAAGCTGCTCTTTGATATCTTCTGTTCAGCTTTTTTATCTGTCATTTCTTCCATTTGCTTTAGCTACTTTCCATTCAAGCTCAAGTTTCACAGTCTCTTCTGACATCCATTACATTTTTTTCTTCATTTCCTCTCTTTTTAATAACCTTTTCCTTTCTTCATGGATGATGTTCTTGATGTCTTTCCACAATTCCTCTGGTTTTCAGTCACTTGTGTTCAATGAATCAAATCTATTTTTTACTTGGTTTCTAAATTCAGGAGGGATATAATCAAGGACATATTTTGGCTCTAGTGGACTTGTTTTAATTGTCTTCAACTTCAACTTGAACTTTCATATAAGAAGCTGATGGTCTGTTCCACAGTCAGCTCCTGGTCTTGTTTTGGCTAAAGATATTGAGCTTCTCCATTGCCTCTCCACAGATGTAGTCTATCTGATTCCTGTGTACTCTATCCAGTGAAGTCCACATGCATAGCCACTGTTAATGTTGTTGAAAAATGGTATTTGCAATGAATAAGTTGTTGGTCTTGTGAAATTCTTTCATGCAATCTCCAGTGGTATTTCTATCATCAAGGCCATATTTTCCATTATCATCAAGGCCAGTGATTCTTCTTAGTTTCCAACTGTTGCATTCTAATTACCAGTGACAACCAACATATCTTGATTGCATTATGGTCAATTTCAGACTGCTGAAGTTGGTAAAAATCTTTAATTTCCTTGTCTTTGGCTTTGTTGGTTGGTGCATAGATTTGAATAGTAGTAGTATTAACTGGTCTTCTTTGTATGTGTATGGATATTATCCTATCACTGAGGCATTGTGCTACAGGATAGATCTTGAAATATTCTTTGTGACAATGAATGCTGTACCATTCCTTTTCAATTTGTCATTTCTGGCATAGTAGATTATATAGTTGTGTGATTCAAAATGGCCAAAACCAGTGCATTTCAGTTCACAAATGCTTAGGGTAATGATCTTTATTTATTGCATTTCATTTTTGACAACTTTTAATTTTCTTAGATTTATATTTTGTATATTCCATGTTCTAATTATTAATGGAGGTTTATAGCTGTTTCTTCTCATTTTAGGTCATGCCATATCAGCAGATGGAAATACCAACAGCTTTACTCCATCCACATTATGAAGGTCAGCTCTATAATGAGAAGGCAGCTCTTCCTCAGTCATATTTTGAGTGGTTTCTGACATGAGTGGTCATCTTCTAGCCCTATATCATACAATGCTTCAGGGCTATTCATCATGTTTCCAATATTATATCAGGCAGTGTTTCACTGCTATTCATAAGGTTTTCCACTGGCCAATTCTTTGAGAACTGGATGATTCTTTTCTTCTTCTGAGTCTGTCTTAGTCTGGAAGCTCCACTGAAACCTGTCAACCATGGGTGACCTTGCTGGTATTTGAAATACCAGGGGCATAACCTCCAGCTTCACAGCAACATGCAAGCCACCACAATATGACAAACTCACAGACAAGTGGTAGATACCACTATTAGATTGGCTAAAATTAAAAAAAAAAAAAAAAAGAAAAAGAAAGAAAGAAAGAAAAGAAAGTGACACCACAAAATGTTGATGAGGATGGAAATAAACTGAGATAATCATATATACCCACTCCTCATCTGTCAGTTTGTCATATTGTAGTGGCCTGTATGTCATTGTGAGGCTGGAGATTATGTCACATATTTCAAATACCAGCCGCATCACCCATGGTGAATAAGTTTCAGCAGAGCTTCCACACTAAGAGTGACTTGGAAGAAGGAAGTACCCATCTACTTTTTAAAGGATGGGCAAGTGAAATCCTTATGAATAGCAGTGAAACACGGTCTGATGTATTACTGGAAAACTTTCTGAGTAGACCTGAAACTTTGTGCAATATAGTGTCAGAAGATGAACCCCTCAGGTCAGAAGGCACTCAGATTATGACTGGAAAGAGTTGCCTCCTCAAAATAGAGCTGACGTAAATGATGTGAATGGAGTAAATCTTTCAGGACCTCCATTTATTGATGTAGCATGTCTCAAGATGAGAAGAAACAGCTGCAATCATCCATTAATAATCAGAACATGGAATGTATGAAGTATAAATCTAGGAAAACTGGAAGTTGTCAAAAGTGAAATGGAACACTTAAAGATAGATGTTATCCTAGTAATAAGTAAGTTAAAATGGACTGTTTTTGGCCATCTTGAATCAGACAATCACATGATCTAATATGCCTAGAATGACAAATTGAAGAGGAATGGTGTGGCATTTATCATCACAAAGAATGTTTCAAGATCTGTCCTCAAGTACATTGCTGTCAGTGATAGGATAATACCTATACGCATACAAGGAAGACCAGTTAATACTATTATTATTCAAATTTGCATACTAACCACTAAAGTCGAAGATGAGGAAATTGAAGATTTTTACCAACTTCTACAGTTTGAAATTGACCAAGCGTGAAATCAAGATATGTTGATTACTACTGATGATTGGAATGCAAAAGTTGGAAACAAAGAAAAATCACCAGTAGCTGGAAAATATGGCCTTGGTGAAATGACCCTGGAGATCCCATGATAAAATCTTACAACACAAATGACTTACTCATTGCAAATCCTTTTTTTCTCAACAACATAAGTGTTGGTGATACACATTGGAAGAGATTCACATATGTACCCATTCCAAAGAAAGGTTATCCCATAGAATGTGGAAATTATCAAACAATGTCATTAATATCACATGCAAGTAAAATTTTGCTCAATATAATTGAAAAACAGTGCAGGAATATATTGGGAATTTCCAGAAATGCAAGCTGGATTCAGAAGAGGACATGGAATTAGGGATATCATTGCTGATGTCAGATGGATCTTGGCTGAACACAAAGAATACCAAAAATGTTTACTTGTGTTTTATTGACTATGCAAAGTCATTTGACTGTGTGGATCATAAAAAATTATGGGTAACACTGAGAAGAATGGGAATTGCAGAACACTTAAATGTGCTCATGAAGAAACTGTACATAGGCCAGGAGGCTGTCATTTGAACAGAACCAAGCACTGTATGGTTTAAAATCAGTAAGGGGATGCATCAGGGTTGCATAAGTTTCACCATACTTATTCCATTTGTATCCTGAGACGAGCTGATGCTTTTGAGTTGTGGTGTTGGTGAAGAATACTGAAAGTACCAAGGACTGCCAGAAGAATGAACAAATCTGTCCTGGGAGAAATGCAGCCAGAATGATCCTTGGAAGAGAGAATGGCCAGACTTCACCTCACCTATTTGGTCATGTTGTCAGAAAGGACCATTTTCTGGAGAATTATATCATGTTTGGTAAAGTGGAGGGTCAACGAAAAATGGAAAGGCCCTCAACGAGATGGATTGACACAGTGGCTTCAATGATGGGGTCAATCACAGCAAGCATTGTGGGACTGGAGCAGTACTGTGCAGTGTTTTGTTTTGTTGAACACAGGTCACTGTGAGTTAGAGCCAACTGGACGGCACCTAACAACCACAGTCATATATGTACATTGCTGATGGTAATTTAAGACAGTGCATCCACATTGGAAAAGAGTTTGATAGTCTCAAGATACTAAACATGAGTCCACTATTGCATTCATATTGATATTGGCAGAAGTGAACATTTATTTCCAAAATATCTAAACTTATTTTCACACAAAAATGTGTCATGAATCTTTGTAGTGGCTTTATTCATAAATACCCAAAGTCTGTAATCAGTCCAGCTGTCCTTCAAGAGGTGAATGATTAAACAAATTGTGGTACATTCATGTAAGGAAAATAAAATGACAAACCATTGATAATATAACAACTTGGATGGACCCCCAGAGAACTACGCTGAATGTGAAAAAAAAATGCTAAATGATTATGTACTGTGTTATTTCATTTATATGACATTTTTAAATGACAAAATTATAAGGAATGGGGAAAAGATTAGTGATTGCCAGGAGTTAAGGAATGAAAGAGGGAAGTAATTTGTTTATAAAGGGACAATCTGAAATGTAGTACTTATGGTTTTGTGTCAGCTTGCCTGGGCTGTGATTCTGAGGGCTGGGCAGCTGGATATTATTCCCCATGATGAGATTGTAATCACCTCCATGGTGCAGTCTGCTGTGAGCAACTAAGTAGTTGGCTTCAGGGTGTGTCTGCTTCCATAATATAGGGAGAAACTTTGAGAAAGGTCCCTAGCTTTTTGGCATGCTTGGACCTTGCATTTGACTGTCTTCATCCAGTGACCTGCCATGTTGCCTGTCGATTTCAGAATTGTTCCTGGACTTGAACTAATGGCCTGCCAAGTGCCTGTTGATCTTGAGATTGTGACATTTTACATGCCAGTCTTGGGTTCATCAGCCTCAGCAGCCAGCAGCTGCATGAGTTAGAGAAGGATCCAACTCCAGTGTTCAGGGAGTAAGAGGCATAACCTCCACCTGGCCCCTAGATCTGGCACTCTGAATTTGGACTTCTAGCCTCCTAAAAAGGAGCTCTGGTAGCATAGTGCCTAAGGCACTTGACTACTAACCAGAAAGCTGGTGGCTCAAACCCACCAGCCACTCCTCGGAGGGAAGGTTAGACAATCTACTTCCATAGTGATACTACCTCAGAAATCCAAGGAGGGGTCACTATGAGTTGGGTCCAACTCAACAGCACATAACAACAACAACAACAGGCTCCTAAACTGTAAGAGAATAAATTTCTGTTTACTAAAATCATCCACTTTTGGTATTTCTGTTATAGTAGAATGAGAGAACCACAGCATGAGAAATCATTGTGGTGAAGGAAATATTTTGTATCTTGTATCAGTACAAATATCCTAGTTATTATATTTGCTAGAGTTTTGGAAAATGTTACAATTTGGGGAAATTGGATAAAAGTACATTGGATCTGTGCCTATTATTTTTACAACTGTACATGGATCTACAATTATCTCAAAGTGACAATTTTAGTTAAAAATAAGCCATTATAATGAATATTGTTATGTCTAGTTAAAATGCACTACTTAATTAAAAAACAAACAAACAGACAAAAAAAAAAAAAAAAAACCTGTGTCTTTCTATAGAAGATTATGAGGGCAGAATCCATGTCTGTTTCCTGATGAATTCTTAGTTATAAGCAGTGTGCTTATATCATTTTTCAAGTAACTATTTGTTTGAAGAATGAGCACATTAATTTCATAGAAGGTCGTCTTCCCTAAGACTGCCTGGAAACTAATGGTTTTTGTCTTTGGGCATATCAAGTCAATTCTTACAGAAGCAAGTCATCGAGTCTTTCCTTCACAGAGCTATCAAGTGGGTTTGAACTGCTAGTCTTCCAGTTAGCAACCAAGCTCTGAACCATTGTGCCCAAGGGTTCCTTAAGTGATGGTATGCTTTTAAAATGTACCTTTGCTTGGTCCTGAATTTATCTTATCTCAACAACATGCTGCATCTGAGCTCAGTGTCTTTATTTTGTTTCTCAGGTCATAGAAATAAAATGATCATTTTGCTTCCTTTTTTTTTTTTGGTTAAAAATATGTTGTGATATTTCCTAGGTAACAATCTCCTAAATTCTAGAATGTGCTATTCTAGAGGGCAAAAATTCTTATGTTTTATTCATTGCTATGTTGTCTAGCTTAGTGCCTAAGGCACTTGACTGCTAACCAGAAGGCTGGCGGTTCAAACCCACCAGCCACTCCTCGAAAGGAAGATGGGGCAATCTACTTCCGTAGTGATGCTGCCCCGGAAACACAAGGAGGGGTCGCTATGAGTCGTGTCCGACTCAATGGCACATAACAACAACAACAACATATTGTCTACTACCTAAAAAAAAAAAAAAATGATGCTTTGCCAGAATTTAATACATATTTAATGAATTTATCAATGTATGCATGAATGAAACATTAACACTTCTCTTGTGTAACTCAGATTTTGGCTTATTTGTTCAATAGATAATTTTGATAAATTCTTTATCAGATATATAATTAACAAATATTTTCTCTAATTATGTAGGCTTTCAGTTTATTTTCCTGATGGTGTTCTTTGAAGCAAAAATATTTTTAATTTTATTGAAGTTCAATTTTTTTTTCCTTTTATGTTGTTAAGGAAACGTTTCCTAACCCAATGTAACAGATATTTACTGCTCTGTTTCTTTTCCCTAAGGTTTGTATGGTTTAAACTCCTATGTTTAGTCATCTGATTCATATTGAGTTAGTATTGGTGTGTGGTGAGAAGTAGAGGTCCTCACCTAACTTGTACCATGTGGATGTAAGCTGTGTCAACATCATTTGTTGAAGACACCTTTCACCCCATATCTTAGTTTCCTGGTGATGCTGCAATAGAAATACCACAAGTGAGTGGCTTTAAAGAACAGACATTTATTTTCTCACAGTTCTAGAGTCTAGAAGTCAGAATGAAGGCCTCAGCTGTGCCTACTCCTTTCCTGTAGGTGGTCCCTACTTGGCTTGTAGGTGACCCTCCATGGCTTCTGTCTTGCCCATGAGTATGTGTTTGTCCTTGTTTCTATGCTGCTCTTTATATAGCACACAGTGCTTATGTTTAGAATCCACCCTACATTGGCCTGATCTCCATCTGTTGATTGATTACATTAATTTGCATGATAGAATGTGATTACATTAAATTACATCAGATGTATGGTAATTACATTACATCCACAGGTATAGGTGTTAGAATTCCTATATCGATGTATTTTTGTTGTTGTTGTTGTTAGGGTGGGGGGAGGACACAATTCAATCCATAACATCTAGGATATGTTTTTTTTTTTTTTTTCTGAATGGTTCTCATTTCTACTCATCATCTTCATTCATCTAGGATTACAATGTTATTTAATTCTACTATGAAGTTAATGTTTCTTTTAGCAAGGTTTTCAAAAGAGAAGAAAGAAACACATGTGCTATCTTAATTTTCTTCTTTTTTTTTTAATAAGAGAAATGAGACCATTTAATTCATTTTTTTACTAACATACACACTTTTATTGTTGTTTCATTTTAAAATTTTTCTTTTGTTTACTATTTTCTTGTATTTTATTTTTAGAAATATCTGTAAAGTTTTTCATTTACTTTCTGTTTAGTTTTTAGGAAAGTATAAATCTGGCTATAAATCTTTATCTTATGTTTCCCAGCTGAAACAGTATCTATTGATGTTATTCACTCAAAGAGTTTGTAATCACTCACAATCAGTGAGCCAGTTATGGTTCAGTGAAGAAAAGAGGAGTGCTCTAAGTATTTCAAAGAGAACAGGATTTAATATTGGGAACTAGATACTTTAAAAATTATAGAAATACCCAGAAGAGCAGAAGGCTATATTGTTTTTCAGGAACATATTTTTGCTACTGCAGAAAACGGGTGACTAAAGAAAAGAATATGGAATCTGTATACTGAAAATATTTGTTTTTGTAGGAATCTGTTTGTCAGCCAACACTGCCACAGGGAGGCGGTCTACTTCTTATTCCTGCTTTCTAAATTGTGCTTGATAGAATTTTCTATACAGAGAAAAGATGCAAGGAAATTATGGAAATGTAGTTTTTAGCTTTCCAATCTATCTTAATAGACATTAGAGGAAATACATGGTCTGATAGCCAATGTAGAGTCAGCAAGTCAGTGCTAGGGCAGAGTGTAGATCTTTTTTGATTCCTAACACATTTCCTCTTAATAAAACCACTATTGCTCCTCTTAGCTTGCAAAGCATAATTTATATCAGTCACAGTCTTTTTGTATTTTCCTCCATCACTTACTTAGTGTCTTTCATTTTTTTCTCAAAGGCCATGTAAAAATTTCTCAGAACAGCAAAACTTCAAGTATTCCACAAGCATTTGAAAAATAGCGTACAGCTGATATTCAGGTATTTCACCCTATTTAGGATTATCTGCCTATTTTCCTTCACTTTTAGTAGATAGAGGAAAACAGTTTTGTTTAGCAAATTTAATGTATTATATATATGAACAATTTTCTTATGCAAAAAGTTTTATTGAAAGAGATAGATTTTTGCTTTCTTCTTTCTACATGCCCATGCTTTATTTTTTCTAATAATGATGTAAAATTTCCAAGTGTTTTCTGTGGGCAACAATGATATAATTACACAATTTGTCATTGACTAAGCTTTAAGTCAATGTAATATTCTGTTCATGTTATCAGGAGGGACCAATCCCTGTAGCAGGATATCAAGTTTGGTAAAGTAGAGGGTCAATTAAAAAGAGGAAGACCACAAAAGATAGACTGGCACAGTGGTGCAACAATGGGCTAAAGCAATACAAAAATTGTCAAGATGGCATGAAACTGGGTAGTGTTTTATTCTGTTGTACCTAGAGTTGCTATGAGTTGAAAATGACCCAACAGCACTTAACCAAAACAGGCCTTAAGTCACAATGCATTCTGAAACATGAACCATATGGCTATTAGTAAATTAGCAAAATGGCCATTCTCAAGTTTTATTTCTGCTTCAAGGAGAAAGAAAGTTAGTGCCTTTATTTTTTTTTTTCCTGCAAGGAAAACACATTCCTATTTTTAAAAAGTACACTCAACTCCCACAAAGACAACTTATTTATGTGACATTTTATTATGACTTAGCTTGAAAACTGCTTTTTTAATTTTAAAAAATGCTTTAAAAAATAATTAAAAAACTGACTTTGATCTAAGAGTGAGTATATGCTACCTGTTAAGTTAAAAAAAAAGTCACTTATTTATAGCATATTTTTCTAGTTTTGGTGTTCTTTTAAACTTTATCAATGTAACTACAGCCTGAAAAAGACCACCCTAAAAAGTACAAAACACATTTCATATATTTTAAAATATTAAGATAAAAGTATGCCTTATTGTTGAAGGAAATCTTACTTTGAAAACTAAGTTCTGGAAATTATTTTTAGGGGAGGATAAGCAACTAGTTTTTAGAAATGTGTCAAGATAAAAACTGGATATGTTTGGAAATAAACACAGTGATATTCTTGAAATAATGCCTGTAAATGTCATACGGCTTGTTTTTTTATATTAAAAAAAACACACAATATATTTTGCTGATAATGTGAAAAGTAATACACTGGGTATATCACACATTTTGAGCTCTAGGTTATATAAGACATCATCTGTCCCCAATTTAACTTATTCTCATGAGTCATGTATTTGTAAGCACTTTCTGTAAATGTATTTAACAACATGAAGATTTTACATCAACATCAGAGTTTTAATAAAATGAGTGACAAAATGGAAATGAAATTTGATTTTAGATTCTGAAAGACATAATTACCATGGTACTACAATTTTACTTTGATGAAGAATTGAAATGCTCAAAATAAGATGTAATACAATAGAAAGAACAGCATGAACAGACATATGCACACCTATGTTCATCGCAGCACAATTAATTATAACAAAGGGATGGAAACAACCTAAATGCCCATCAACAGATGAATGAATAACCAAATTACGGTACATTCACACAATGGAATACTATGCTACATTAAAGAACAATGAAGGATAAGCAAATCATCTCACAACATGAATGAGCCTGGAGGACACTATACTGAGTGAAATCAGTCAATCGCAGAAGGGCAAATACTGTATGAGCCCATTACAGTAAAAAGACAAAGAAGGGTTTGCTTAAGAAAGGGAATTCACTTTGTCGGTTACCAGGGTAGGGAGGGAAGAGGCGGGATTAATTTCGGGCTAGTTGGAGGCCACATGCCGAGGTGGGTAAGGGGAAAGATTCTGTGATCACCCTGATAACATTAGGAAAAGGGAGGACACTGAGTTGTGCACATAAGATATAGATGACAGATGCTAATACCAACCAGTATATTCACAATACTGCATTACCATCAACACCAAACACCATCTACAGATAAACACATAAACATCTGAGAAGATCAGATGTAGGTTAGTGAACAGGATTATACTCTAGACCAAGGATAGATTCAGTGGGGGCTAATCTTGCACAGATACCAGTGATACAAAATACCCACAATCCTTATAGAAACAACAGAAGACAGACAGAGTAATCCCTCACAGACAGTCAGACACTGGGGGAGAGTGGTCCAACGAATCTGCTGACTCAGGACCATAGTACTGGGGGACACCAGACTCAATTGGTGCAACAAAATATATAAGAATCTTGTTCCTCATCCTACACTGTCGAGTAGTGACTGGGGTCTTAAAAGCTTTCAAGCAGCCATCTAAGATGCAGCTCATGGTTTCCTATCATAGGAAGCGAAGAAGAGTACAAAAAGCCAAGGGAATTTGGAAGCAATCTGCCCTAGGACATGATTGACCTTGAGACTAAATGGTGCTCAGCTACCAGTGCCACCCACTTGGGAAAGGATCAAAACTGGAGATCCTGGATAGAGTGGGAAGAAAATTGTGGAACAAAATCCAAAAACACAATAATGACCAGAATTACTGGTCGAATGGAGCCCGGTGAGACCCTCAATAATATAGCCCTGGGATACATTTTGGGCCTCGAATAAAACTCAGTTTCAGGGTCTTCTTGTTACCTATTGCTGCTCTGACAAGAATATACCACAAATGGAATGGCTTTAACCAACAATTTATTCTCTAGCAGTTTGGAGGCTTTAAGTCCAAGTTCAAAGTGCCAGGCTCTGGGGGCTAGGTGAAAGCCACTCAACCTTGGGCTTTAGTTCTGCCTCCAGCTCCTGGCCCACTGAAGCTAGAGGCTTTTCTTCACTCAGACAGCTATTGGCTATTGAGACTGCCAAGCCCAAGGCTGACAAGTAAAAAGGCACACTTCCGATATTACCAAATCACACAGCAGGCCATTAATTTAAGTCCATTGTAAGTCCCAAGGTCAGCAGAGCATGGCAGGCTGCTGAACAACACAGCTACATGCAGGGTCTAAGTGTGCCATAAGCTACAGACTATCCCCAAGGCTTCTCCTTATATATAGGAAGCAGACCACATCCCAAGGGCAGCTACTCAGCTGCTTGTGGTAGATCCCATCATGGAGTTAATTGCTAGTCTCATCATAGGGAATAACTACCACCAGCTGCCCAGCCACTCAACCAGGCCCAGCCAAGTTGACATCCAAATTTAACTACCACACAGGGGCTGGCTCTCAGTCCAATAGTAAACAAGATGTACACTCAGACCACTGAACCCAGGCTGATACACCCACATACTCTAAGGAAATGCATCCCTTGGAGCAGTTGACCACGGGGCACCAGAGGGGCAACATTCTCATGGACGAAATGCAGGACACACAGGAGTGCATAACTATGAGGGGCACCGGGAGTGGTGGTTTAGTGGTCAGGGAGGGGAGAAGACTGGGTTAGGGCTGGGGAAAGAAAAAACAAATAAGAAAACAATAGAAAGAGAAAACAGTTTTACACAACCAAGACAGCAAATAAAGTTGCATTTCTTATATAACACTGACCCTTTATGTCTATATCTCTCTATGTATTTATATCTATATATATACTTATATATATATTTTATATTTATACGAATCATTCTTATTATTAGTTTAGCATTCAGAATAAATAATATAAAATATCAAACATCCTAACTTCACAGATATTTTTGTCTGTTTATATTGTATAATAGAAATCAGTCCAATTACACATGTAAAGAATTTAACCTCTTCTGTCGAAAGCAAACCTCCCCAAAATATATATTATTCACTGAACTTCATTTTACACACATATACACACATATGGAATACTTACGTGGTGCAAATGCTTAAGTGCTTGACGACCAGCTGAAAAGTTGAGGTTTAAACTCATCCTAAGGTGCCACATAAGAAAGGCCTGACAATCTGTTTCTAAAAGGTCATAGCCTTGAAAATCCTTGGAGCAGATTTATCCCAATGTCATGGTGACATTGGGTCACTATGAGTTAGAATTGGCTAGACGGCAACTAACAATAAATATTCGTGTGTGTATTCCTTCTTCTTTATAGCAGAAATTTTTTTAAAAAAAGTTTTGTTAAGATTCTGCTTTTCCCCAAATAGATATTCCCAAATTGCATAGCTTTAATTTAGATGACAGTATCAAACTATTTTAAGAACTACATCTCAAAATGATATAAATAGCTTAAAGGCAATAGAAGTTTATTTCTAGATTACACAATATTTCAAAATGGCTCATTTTCACAAAATGTTTCAGGATCCCAGGTTCCTTCCAAATCGTGGCTCTACTTTTCATTATATTGGCATCTAGCTAGTACTAGAAGACATGGAATGTTCAAGAAGCGAATCAATTTATGAAAACTTTTTGCCTGGAAGTGAATATCATTTCTGTTATTACTTTGGAGAGAACTAATCACCTGACTACATCTGCATGTAAACAGAACACATACATGTACTCCTCAACCAGACTGCTGCTTCTGGGCTTAATAAGGAAAGGAAAAAACAGCTATCCCACAGTCCATTTCTCTGATTGCCAAATGTACTCTTAGTTCTTTGGGTGTAAAATGTGCAACTTTTTTCCATTCAAAGAACACACCTCTCTCCTACATAATAAACATCCCAAATTCTGAATAAGTCACTGCATCCAGCTCCAAATCTAAGATCTCTGGGTGATATACAATCCTTTCCATTGTCCAGCTGTGGTTTCTGACAGTTCAGTAAATCTCTTAATTAAAAAGAAAAGCTATTCATTTTATGGCTTTCCCCTATGCCAAATTACAATGGAAGAATGCTGAAATACTCTAAAAAAGTCCCACAGCAGTCACTACTCCTTGGTGATATTCTTCTATGCAGGCATCATAAATATCCCCTGTAGCAGATGATGGATTATGCTCTATATTTGCTCGTTAAGAATGGCTCTCTTGTCCATTGTTCCCCATGGCCCTGGTTTCACCTCCAGAGTTTCTATCTTAATCCATTTTCCTCCATGACATCATTTGAAGTGGACTTTAAGGACTCTGACTTCTTGAGGACTGGCAAGTTTTCACGGATGACTTCTTGCTCATTCATGCTTGGGGGCCCAAGTGCTAAGGCTTGCTCATTAGTCACAGACTTTCAATGTTCAAACTCATAATTTCATTGGCAACACATCTCTTTCAAAATCTTGGTAAGCTTCAGAAATACTTGTTTCTAGTCAGTTTATTATGCCTGAAATCATACTCAAAATTTTCTTCTTGACATAGTTCTCAAGCCTGCATTATAATTTTGCTTTCCTGCCTTTGTGCTTGCTTCTTTAAATTTAATGGGGACCATCATAAAACCATCTAAAACAATCATCTTGGGTGGGAAAGGATTGCCTTTAATCTGACCTTTGCAACAGGTCTGAGTTCTTTTTTTCACTGAAGAATCTTAATGGTCTCAGGAGAGCAAATGCTGAGTAAACTCCAAGAGCTGCTGAGTTGTCCAGCCTTGCAAGATCATTAATTTCTGTTTATTGGTTAGTCATATATGATAAAATCTTGTTCTTTAAGTGAAAGTAGTACATAAAAGCCAAAATACACTAACATTTAGGCTATTTCAATAATTTCTTTAGAACTAATTTTTAGGTATTCTTCCTTTGGATATATTGTACGCAACAGTGTAACTATATATTTTGCCACTACATAACATAGGTCTCCAACTTCCCAACCTACATCATCGATTGATTTATTTTCCCACTGCCTAACTGGTATGTTTATGTACTTTAGCTATTTTATTTGTCTGTTTTTTTTTAAATAGGAATATAAAGTCTTCTCACTTATTGACTAATCCTCTTAACTGACATTTTGCATTATGGCAATAGTGAAAATCTACTACACAATCATTTTGAATAATGACATACATCTGGCAATAAAGGTCAGGCCACCCAGATAATAATATTGGCTGTGATGGTTAAAGTTATATGTCAACTTGTCTAGGCCATGATTCTCAGTGGTCTGGCAGTTAGTTATATAATGATGTAATCTGGCAGTTATGTAATGATACAGTCATGATCCATTTTGTGACCTGATATGGATATCTTCCATTTTTACATAATGCCAATTTTGTATAACCACTTGATCTTTGTAACCTAACTTTTGTTGATAAGTGAGGAGTGGGTGTACTTCCCTTTAAGGTGTCAAATTCTCCATTAGTAAAGATATACTAAACTATGATAAAACATGTGTGCAAAATGTATAATGACTCATCACTGGGGTTTATTCTTCATCTTCTCAGTACAGTAAGGTAAGTATTCTTGATCGTTGGGAGTACTTTTTTATATTGTGATTCAGAAACCCAAGCTTCTCCCATTTTAAAGTTCTGCTATTCTCTGGGATTTTCATTATTCCCTTCTAGCTTGTAGAAGGAGACAGAGAGAATAGAAGATGCATAACACTTGCTAGCATTGGGCAGAAAATGGCACAAATCATTTCTTATTTCACTGGCATGCAAAAATCACAGTGTTAGGCTAAGTGAAAGGTGGGTTTGGAAATGGAAGCCATAACTTCATTAAGAAATTACCAGCTACTGGGGGAGCTCTGGTGGCGTAGTGCCTAAGGCGTCTGACTGCTAACCAGAAGGCTGGAAGGTCAAACCCACCAGTCACTCCTCGGAACGAAGACTTGGCAAGCTACTTCCATAGAGATACCACCTCAGAAACCCAAGGTGGGGTCACTATGGGTCGGAACTGACTCAACAGCAGTGAGTTTTCTTTCTTTTCTTTTTTTTTTTTTATATATATAGCAAAAATGGAGCAGAAGATTTTGGTGGATATATGTCCCCGCCTCATTATCTAATTAACATTTTTATGTATCTTTATAGTTTACAAAACACTTATATATATACATCAAAATATAATGTCACAATCTTAGCATTTTATAATACAGGAAAAATTCCCTAAAGATAAATTGATGATTTGCTCAACATGATATAACTTGTAAAAATGAAAACCTACATATGAACCCAGAAGTTCTCTTTGCAAATTTCTTTCTTTTCTCCCTTAGACCTTTTTTTTTAAAGAAATAATGCAAAAGGAAAAAAGACTGTGTTTGACATAATTCAAACTTTGAAATGAGTATCTTCAAGTAATCTAATAAATATCTAAAAGCAGTTTTGTCAATGGAACATAGCCAAAAATCTCAGATAGTTTAATATTTTATTTTCTTTATAATATTAATGTCAGAGGATCTAATCCTATTAGCTAATTTAATTTCAGTGTGGTTTTTCTTTCACAGTTTCAAAATGGACCAAAATGTCTTCAAATACAACTGTTTTACTCTTAAGGAAATTATTTTTTGTGAATTGTAATGCAGGGTTCATATTTTACATTCTCTGAACAGTAGATATATTTAGAGATATATTTAATATTTTAAAATCCACATCCCTAAAGCATAATATGCACTAGAAAATTATTTCCTATTAGATGGTCATTTATTCCTTTCCCTTATTCGTTAAAAGTCATTGAGAAATAATTATTTGAAAAGAGACTCTGGACTGTTTCAAGGCTGAAAGGACACAAAAAGAAAGATCAAAGAAGATAAATTTTATTTTTATTTGTGCTTTCCCTTTAACCAAACAAATATATTCAGCATTATGGAAACATTTATTTGTTTTCTCTCTTCCTGACCTATATTCAGCTCCAAGTCTACTAGACATTCATAGAATCATAAAATTTAAAATTGGAAAAGAATTTTGAGGTCATGTCACTCAACCTCCCATCCAATTTCAGCGGATTTTCTTAATATAGTTTACAAAATAGCTAATGGAATGTAGCCTCTTTTTTATTTTACAGATTATGCAATTTCAGCATGTTTCCTTGGCCAAACTATTATTGAGATAACTTTCTAACTTCCTTGGCATGGTTGGGACAGCACTGATGCCCTGCCCCTCCATTTAACAGTGCAATGGCCAATCAGCTCTTTATTTTTGTGAGCAAAGTCGTGTGAATTATGTGGCTCTTCTAAGTTTTTTTTTTCATTGCAAATTATCTGAATATAGCCACTAACTATGTGGAAGTGATCTTTTCTAATTTATTAGGAACAAAATGTAGTTAATGAGATACACAGGGTAATCTTGTTCTTTCTTTTCTTTTTTTTTTTTTTTGGTGGTGTTATCATGACTCAATGATTATTTGCTAACTAATGAAAGAGAAATGAAAATTTTAGTAGTTTATTTGCACAATCTGTTAACATGATGAAATTTGCATTTTACATAGCTAATTGCCTACTTTTAGGCTAACACTTGCTTTTCATGTGGGGAAATTAAAATTCTTCCACAGATAACTGTGTCTTCTCCAGACTAACTCAACTTTACTTAGATATTGTGGGTTTGCCTAATTGATCAAACTGAAATTGACAAATGTTAATTTACAAATGCTCTGTAATAGTGGCTTTATTAATTTGACAGTTTCCTATGCAAACAAAGATTGGTCTTAGATTTTTAATATCAAACATGCTTTGAATTTGGCCATCAGACATAATACATGATAACAGATTAAGTTACATTTAACATGAATTCAAACTTTTGTACAAATTCATTATTCTAGTATTTTTCCACAATGAGTTTGGGAGATGAAATTTATTCAAGTTATGCAACAACAGAATAGCTTCTACATTGGGATTTGTGGCTCACTGTCTGAAGCATGGTCTAGACAATAGTAAATTTTGAGCAGGCTGCAAATAATAAATTGCCAACTTGAACACTGATTTAGCTGAAATATTGCATTTTTTATTTCAATGTTACATTCCATTCGATTGTACTAAAATACTTGACATCGAAATAGAATTCTGGTGTTCTGATTTGGTGATCTAGCTACGAGGTTATGTTGCTTGGATGCAACCCAGAGAAACTTGAAGCATGCCCAGAACTCTGAGCAAAAATCATTTGACTGCAAACACTAGTCTAGCTTCTTTCCTGTTTGCTCCATATTAAATACCAGAGTGAAAAATCCAGTATACAATGAGACAGATTCTTCCAGTTATAGTTTGCAACCTAGAAGTTAGTTTGGCTATCTTGATAACTGAATTAATTCTTACAGTTCACTAAAGACACTAAAGAGATCATTTATTAAAAGGCATGGATTAAAAAGTTACATAATTTTCTACCAGAAATTTTGACAAGTTAAGTAAAGTAATTATTTTCCTGTAAGTTTGGATATGAAAAAATAATTTAGTAAATGGTTCATTCATTTACTCAACAAAGAATAATAGTAACATACATGCATTATTCTAGGCATTGTTAAAAATGTAAAACGGTGATTGCTGTTAGTAGCTCACAAATCAAGTTCTGCTCATGGCAACCTTATGTGTAACAGAATGAGATGTTGTCTAGTCTAGTGGCATCCTCATGATCATTGGTATGTTTGAGTCTGTTGCTGCAGCAATTGGGACAATCTCTCTCATGGAGGGTTTCTTTCATTTTTTTAAAATTTATGTTGTATTTAGAGTCAATATACTCTAAATATGACATAAATAAAAAACATGATAAGGACACTGGGAATAAATAAGATACTGTTAGAGAAAAGAGCAAGGCATCTACTCAGAGAGGTTATATAGAATAGGCCAGAAAGTGGAGTGAGACCAAGACTCAATCTTGAGTGATTTAAGAATCACTTTCAACATTGTGATTAGCTAAGTGAAGATCTAGGGTTACAGGTGAGGAGATACAACTCAAGGACGCCCAGAGTAGCAGGTCGGAAGAGCAGGAGAAAGGGGATAAAAGCCAGGAACCCGGACAGAAGAGCAGTCAGCACCAGGGTTACAGGTGAGGAGAGGAAACTCAGGTCCGCCCAGAGTAGCAGGCTGAAGAGCAGGAGAAAGGGGATAAAAGCCAGGAACCCAGACAGAGGAGCAGTCAGCACCAGGGTTACAGGTGAGGAGAGACAACTCAGGGATGCCCAAAGTAGCAGGTGGGAAGACCAGGAGAAAGGGGATTAAAAGCCAGGAAGCCAGAGACAAGAGCAATCAGCTGAAGGGATTAGGTGAGGAGAGGAAACTCAGGCCCACCTGGAGTAGCAGGCAGGAAGACCAGGAGAAAGGGGATAAAAGCCAGGAACACAGACAGAAGAGCAGTCAGCCGCAGGGATACAGGTGAAGAGAGACAACTCAGGGACGCCCAAGGTAGCAGGTGGGAAGAACAGGAGAAAGGGGATTAAAAGCCAGGAAGCGAGAGAGAAGAGCAATCAGCTGAAGGGATTAGGGGAGGAGAAGAAACTCAGGCCCACCCAGAGTAGCAGACCAGAAGAGCAGGAGAAAGGGGATAAAAGCCAGGACCCGGACAGAGGAGCAGTCAGCCCCAGGGAAAACTCAGGGACACCCAAAGCAGCAGGCCAGAAGAGCAGGAGAAAGGGTATTAAAAGCCAGGAAGCCAGACAGAGATACAGTCAGCCACAGGGACCTAGGTGGGGGTGAAACGAGAGGTCTCCAACAGCAAGACAAACTTGTCTGTTGGTTTGTCCTACT
>NW_006921695.1:5706211-5715428 GCF_000298275.1 Orycteropus afer afer | reverse complement strand
GGCTGCGATGATGGGCTCAAGTATAGCAGGGATTGTGGGGCTGGCACGGGATCGGGCAGTGTTTCGTTCTGCTGTGCATGGGGTCGTTATGAGTCAGAAATGACTCGAGGGCACTTAACAACAACAACAACAACAACAACAAGTGAAGATCTTAAGGATAAGTAAGGATTGGTAAAATGGAGGGGAAGTATATTCCACACAGAAAAAAATAGTATCTGTAAAATTTAGAGGACAGGAAACAAGTGGCTTAGTTTCTAGTGCCTCTATAACCAAATATAACAAAGTGGGTAGTTTTAAATAACAGAAAAGGATTGTCTCACGGATCTGAAGTCCAGAAGTCCAAATTAGGGCATCAGCCCCATTAATTCCTCCTGAGTTTGTTGAGAGAGGAGTTGGTCCATGCCTATTTCCTAACTAACTTCTCGTGCCTGCTGGCAATCTTTCATGTTCCTTGGTTTATAGATGCATCTTCCACTTTGTTCTCTACTTTTAGAAAACATCACTCAGAATGGATTAGGATGCACCCTACTCCAGTATGACTTCATGTAAATCTAAATGATAACATCTTCAAAGACATTTTTTATTTCCACACAAGATCACATTCATAGTTACATAGGTTAGGACTTCAACCTGTTTTGCAGGGCACAATTCAATCCATAGCAGCATGATTCCTTATGGCCAGAGGAGCAGAGTGGGGCGATGAGAAGTTAATGAGAAATGAGCAAGGCTAGAACATGAAACATATTACAATATTGTCTGCTTGTTTAAGATCAATAATAAACTATAATTCAAGATATAAATTAGGCATAATCTGTAGTCAGAAAATCCCTATATTGCGAACTACTTAGGCTTCAGAATTTTACCTAGAAGATCATTGGTTGGCACAGATTTTCAGGTTGGATTCATTCTTGAAGCCAGCAGAAAAAGAGAAGGAAGTTGAAAGTGAGGATGTTATGGCTGTCAGAGGTAGGACCAATTCTGGAAGGCAACTGGGTTGCAGGTAAACAGGAGTTTGGGGCCTCTGCAACATGAGGAGTGATAACTTGTAGGTGATTGGTGTAGCAAAGAGTTAAAAGGGCTTCCCAGAAAGAAACTTACTGCTCTCTTAGACATTTTTTTATAAACTAGGGTGCTATGCATAATCTCAGTTTATAAAAAAATTATCCTCTTATGTCTGTAAAATGGACTAATTATTAAAACCCACACATGAAACGAGAAATAAAGAAATAAAGGAAATCAACCTGAAATTTTTATAGTTTTACTATTATTATTATTATTTTAGAAAGCAATTTATAATTCACAGTACCAAAAATCTGTTGCCATCAAGTCACTTCTGACTCATAACAGCACTGTCAGACAGAGTAGTAGTACCTCATAGGGTTTCTAAGGCTATAATCTTTGTGGAAGCAGACTGCCACATCTTTCTCCCATGGAGTGGCTGAGTTCAAACTGCCAACCTTTCTGTTAGCAACTGAATCCTTAACCACTGTGTTACCAGGGCACCTTTATAATTCATAGTACTTAATCTAATTACATAAATTTATATTGTTGTCAATTTTATTTTATTTTATACATTCTAAAATACAATAAATATATTTTTATAGATATACTTCTTTATAATCATAAAGGCTCAAAATTGTTTCTTTAACTTAATCAAAGTTTTGAAAGAAAAAGTAAAAATACCCTTATACATTATTGAGAAAAATCATAGTAGAGGTCAGAGAATTTTGGACCATGTGTAAGAAGGAATGAAGTTGAGTCCTGATTTAAAATACTCTGTGTGAGTTTTCTTATTTGTAAAATGGTATGACTAATATATGTCTCACTTTCCTCACATACTATTGTGAAGACTAAAATTTATAAAAGATATAACATTTGAATATTGCTTTACATAAAGTAAAATAATTTATTTTAGTCATGTTCAACCCATTAAAGTTATGTAATATTTGAAATAGTCCATTTTTGTAAACATGATTTTGATGTTGTTGTTGTTGTTAGGTGCTGTCAACTTGGCTTTGACTCATAGCAACCCTTGTACAAGAGAACTAAACACTGCCTGGTCCTGTGCCAGTCTCACAATTCTTGCTTTACTTGAGCCCACTTTCAAGCTGCTGTGTCAATCCATCCTGCTGAGGGCCTTCCCCTTTTTTGCTGACCCTCCACTTTACCAAACATGGTATCATCCTGGGAATACTCCCTTCTGAGTAAATGACCAAAGTAGGTGAGATGAAGTCTGCCCATTCTCTTTTCCAAAGAACATTCCAGCTGTGCTTCTTACTGGACAGATTTGTTCATTCTTCTGGAAGTCTATGGCACTTTTAGTATTTTTCGCCAATACCACAGATTGAAAGCATCAACTCTTCTTCAGTCCTCCTTATTCTTTGTCCAGTTTTCACATGTATATGAGGCAATTGAAAATACCCTGTGTTAGGTGTACATTAGTCTTCAAAGAGACAGCTCCATTCTTCAACACCTCAAAGAGGTCTTTTGCAGCAGATTTGCCCAGGGCAGTACCATACCTGATGTCTTGGCTGCTGCTTCCATTACTGTTGACTGTGGAACCAAGTAATATGAAGTCTTTGACATCTTCAATCTTTTCTCCTTTTATTATGATGCTGCTTATTGGTCCAGTTGTGAGGATTTTCATTTTCTTTATGTTGAGATGTAACGAATACTTCAGACTGTAGTCTTTAATCTTCATCAGTAAGTGCTTCAAGTCATGCTCACTTTCAGCAAGCAAAGTTGTGTCATCTGCATATTTCAAGTTGTTAAGGAATCTTCCTCCAATCTTCATGCTACGTTTTTCTTCATATAGTCCAGGTTCTCAGATTATTTGCTCAGCATAGAGATTGAGTAAGTATGGTGAAAGGATACAATCTTGATGCACTCATTTCTTGATTTTAGACCATGCAGTGTCCCCATATTCTGTTCGAATGACAGCCTCCTGGTCTATGTGCAGGTTCTTCATGAGTACAATTAAGTGTTCTGGAATTCCCATTCTTCTCAATGATAGCCATAATTTGTTATGATCCACACAATCAAATGCTTTTGCATAGTCAATAAAACATAAGTAAACCTCTGATATTGACAATGATATCCTTTGTTCCACATTCTCTTCTGAATCCAGCTTCCATTTCTGGAAGTTCTCTGTCAATATACTGCTGCAACGGTTTTTGAATTATCTTCACCAAGATTTTACTTGCGTGAGATATTAATGATATTGTTCAATAATTTCCACATTCTGTGGGATCACCCTTCTTTGGACTGGGGACAAATATGGATCCTTTCCGATCAGTTGACCAGGTAGCTGTCTTCCAAATCTCTTGGCATAATTGAGTGAGTGCCTCTAATGGGGCATCTGTTTGTTGAAACATTTCAATGAGTATTCTGTCAATTCATGGTGCCTTGTTCTTTGCCAATTCCTTCAGTGCAGCTTCAACTTTTTCCTTCAATACCATTGGTCCTTGATCATATGCCACCTCCTGAAATGGATGAAGACAATCAGGTCTTTTTGGTACAGTGACTCTGTTTATTCCTTCTATCTTCTTTTGATGTTTCCTGCATCATTCAATATTTTGCCCATAGAATCTTTCAATATTGCATGCCAAGGCTTCAATTTTTTCCTCAGTTCTCAGGTTGAGAAATGCCTAGTGTGTTTTTCCCTTTTGATTTTTTATTTCCAGGTCTTTGCACATTGTATTTGTAATTGGCTTTGTCTGCTCGAGGTGCTCTTTGAAATCTTCTTTTCAGCTCTTTTATCTTGTCACTTCTTCCATTTGCTTTAGCTACTCTCCACTCAAGGACAATTTTCAGAGTCTCTTCTGGCATCCATTTTGTTTTTTTCTTCCTTTCTCATCTTTTAATGACCTCTTGTTCTCATCATGGATGATGTTCTTGATGTCATCCCACAACTATTCTGGTTTTCAGTCATTGGTGTTCAGTGCATCAAATCCATTCTTTAGATGGTCTCTAAATTAATGAGGGATATATTCGAGATCATATTTTGGCTCTCATGAACTTGTTTTACTTGTCTTCAACTTCAAATTGAACTTGCATATGAGCAGTTGATGGTCTGTTCTGCAATCAGCTCCTGGCCTTGTTTTGGCTAAAGTTATTGAACTTTTCCATTGCCTCCTGCCACAGATGTAGTGAATCTGATTCCTGTGTATTCCATCTGGTGAAGTCCAGGTGTACAGCTACCATTTGTGTTGTTGAAAAAAGGTATTTGCAATGAATACGTTGTTGGTCTTGCAAAATTCTGTTATGTGGTCTTCAGCGTTATTTCTGTCACCAAGGCCAAATTTTCTAACTGTCAGTGATCCTTCTTTGTTTCCAACTTTTGCATTCACCAGTGGTAATCAACACATTTTGATTGCATATTCAATCAATTTCTGACTGCAGAAGTTGATAAAAATCTTCAGTTTCCTCATCTTTGGCTTTGGTGGTTGGTGCACAGATTTGAGTAATCATAGTATTAACTGGTCTTCCTTGTGGGAGTACGGCTATTATCTTATTATTGACAATATTGCATTTTAGGACAGATCGTGAAGCATCCTTTGTGATGATGAATGCCACACCATTCCTCTTCAAATTGTCATTCCCGGGATCATATGGTTGTCAGATTCAAAATGACCAAAACTGGTGCATTTCAGCTCCCTAATGCCTAGGGGCTCTGGCAGAGTAGAGGAGCTCAGGTACCGTAATGCCTAAGGGACTTGATTGCTAACTAGAAGATTGGTGTTTCAAACCCACCAGCCACTCCTCAGAAGGAAGGTTATGCAATCTACTTCTGTAGTGATACCGCCTCAGAAACCCAAGGAGGGGTCGCTATGAGTTGGGTCTGACTTGATGGCACATAACAACAAAAACAACAACAATGCCTAGAATAACAATCTTTATGTGTTCCATTTCATATTTGACAACTTCTAATTTTCCTAAATTCATACTTCATACATTCCAATTTCTGATTATTAATGAGTGTTTGTAGCTATTTCTTCTCAATTTGATTCGTGCCACATCCACAGAGGGAGGTTCCAAAAGCTTTTCTTTATTTATATCATGAAGATTCATTTTACTTTGATGATGCAGTTCTTTCCCAGTCATATTTTGAGTGCTTTCTGACCTAAGGGGCTCGTCTTCCTGCACTGTATCAGACAATGTTTCAGGGCTATTCATAAATTTGCACAGTAGTTTATCAGACAGTGTTTCTCTGCTATTCATAAGGTTTTTCTTGGCCAATTCTTTGAGAAGTGGATGGCTTTTTTCATTTGCCTAGTCTGTCAGCTGTGTTGAAACCTGTACACCATGTGCAACCTTTCTGGTATTTGAAACACTGGTGGCATAGCCTCAAGCCTCACAGCAACACACAAGCCACCACAGTACGACAAGCTGACAATTTTAGCTGTTCAAAACCTCTCTACCCTCCCCTTACATGGATACTGGGCTCTGTCCTCTCTGGCTTTTCCCCAGCTTCCAGCCCATAGAATCTTTCAATGTTGCAACTTGAGGCTTGAATTTTTTCTTCAGTTCTTAAAGCTTAAGAAATGCCAAGTATTTCCTTCACTTCTGGTTTTCTAACTCCAGGTCTTGGCATATTTCATTATAATAATTGACTTTGTCTTCTTGAACTGCTCTTTGAAATCTTCTGTTAAGCTCTTTTATCTTGTCATTTCTTCCATTTGCTTTAGCTAATCTCCATTCAAGGGCAAGTTGCAGAGTCTCTTCTAACATCCATTTTGGTCTTTTCTTCATTTCCTGCCTTTTTAATGACCTTTTGCTATCTTCATGGATGACGCTCCTGCTGTCATCCCACATGTCATCTAGGTTTTAGTCATTTGTGTTCAATGCATCAAATCTATTCTTTAGATGGTCTCTAAATTCAGAAGGGATATAATAAATGTCATATTTTGACTCTTGTGGACTTGTTTTAATTGTCCTTAGCTTCAGCTTGAACTTGCATATGAGAAATTGATGGTCTGTTCCATAGTCAACTCCTGGCCTTGTTTTGGCTGAAGATGTTGAGCTTCTCCATTGCTTCTTTCCACAGATGTAGTTACTCTGATTCCATGTACACCATATGGTTTAGCCACCGTTTGTGTTGTTGAAAAAAGGTATTTGCAATGAATAAGTTGTTGGTCTTGCAAAATTCTATCATGTGATCTCCAAAGTTATTTTTATTACAAAGACCATATTTTCAAACTACTGGTGATTCTTATTTGTTTTCAACTTTTGCATTCCAATCACCAGTGATAATCAATTCATCTTGATTGCATATATCATTGATTTCATACTGCAGAAGTTGATAAAAATCTTCAATTTTCTCATCTTTGGCTTTGGTGATTGGTGAATAAATTTGAATAATTGTAGTATTAACTGGTCTTCCTTGTAGGCATGTGGATATTATCTTATCATTGACAGTGCTGTACTACAGGATAGATCTTGAAACATTCTTTGCTATGATGAATGCCATGCCATTCCTCTGCAATTTGTCATTTCCAGAATAGTAGATAATAGGCTTATCTGATTGAAAATGGGAAAAACCAATCCATTTCAACTCAGTAAAGCCTAGGATATTGATCTTTATGACTTCCGTGTCATTTTTGACAACTTTCAATTTTTTAGATTCATACTTCATCTATTTCATGTACTGATTATTAATGGATTTTTGCAGCTGTTTCTTCTCATTTTGAGTTGTGCTACATCAGAAAATGGAGGTTTTGGTAGCTTTCCTCCATCCATATCATTAATGTCAGCTCTAGTCTGAAGTGGTAGCTCTTTCCCAGTCATATTCTGAGTGCCTTCTGACCTGAGGAGCTCATTTTCCAGCACTATATTGGACAGTGTTTCAGAGCTATTCATAAAGTTTTCTGTTAACATATAAGATAGTGTTTCACTGCTGTTCATAAAGTTTTCACTAGCCAGTTCTTTGAGAAGTGGATGGCTCCTTCCTTCACCTGAGTCTGTCTTATTCCAAAAGGTCTGCTGAAACCTGTCCACTATGGGTGACCCTGCTGGTATTTGAAATACTGGTGGCATAGCCTCCAGCCTCAACAGCAACACAAGCCACCACAGTATGACAAACTGACAGACAAGTGGTGGATGATTTTGATAATGTTTGCCAATTTTTGTTATTTAAACAAAGAATAATTTAAAATGGCTTTTGTATGTCAGATTATTATTGCTGATTAAGCAGAATATTATCACATTTACTTTTTTTTTCTTTTTTTCTTTCCTGATCTCCACTGGAGACATTAAAAAAATAAAGACCTATGTTGTCAGAGAGAAGTATGATTTCAATCATTAAAGGATACTATAGAAAGTAAGACAGTTCATCCCACAGAGAGCAAGGCATGGAGACCCTATATTCTTATCAGGTCAGAGTCTGAAAACAGGAAAACTGATTGAAAATTTGAGTACAGAAAGATTGAATTCACCAATGTTCTTTATAATTCTTTACCCAACACAATCATGCCAACAGAGTGTGAAGGAAAGCAAAATCTCTGTAGCAGGTCTCCAGGCAAATTGTGTTTTACTTTCAGAGGTTTCAAAACTGTATAAATATTCTTACGTTGGTTCCTTGCTTTTCATTTTGAATACTACTGAGAGGGAGTATTGAGTGGTTTTTGCCATAGAATGTGAAAATGTGATTTATTTTGTAAGAATCATCACTAAATTTTTGAGTTGATTACAGTCCTTCAGAAGTAGTACCTTCCACAATTTCTCCATCAACTTATGCTAATAATTTCTGAGTCCTTTACAAATATTCTAATTATCCTTTGGCATATACAGTGAAGGGAGAGCCCCACTGGTGTAGTGCCTAAGGCACGTGACTGCTAACCAGAAGCTGGCTGTTCAAATCCACCAGCTACTCCTCGGAAGGAAGGTTAGGCAATCTATTTCTGTAATAAGACTGCCTCAGAAACCCAAGGGGGGTTGCTATGAGTCAGATCCCATGTGATGGCAGTGAGTTTTGTTTTTTTTTTTGGTATATACAGTGATACAAGAGGCAATCACTGTTTCCATTTTTTAAAATACATATTTAGAATGATTTAGCAAGCTGAGACTATTGTGCATTTTAAGGTGAAAAAACACCCAGATTGTCATTCAAACTGTTGACTTGGTCTTTCAGAATTTGTGATAATTTTCCATGAAGTTTAATCCTGTTTTTAAAAGATTCGTGTCTTTAAAAATGAACAATATACTGAAAAAGGATATATGTGAGTTAAGAGCTTTCAGAATAGTCTTTGTTGACCTAATGAAAACAATAAATATTACTGAGTGTGGTGTGGCAGTGGACTAGAGGAATTCTGTCCACAGCCTCACACACATATATACAACTGTTTATAGAAATTGAAAGTTGAGAGAGGGAAAGCCTTTCCTTGGGCTCATTACCATGAATTTGGACTTCTAGCCTCCTGAACCGTGAGATAATAAATTTATTTTCCTTAAAGCTACCTACTTGTTGTGTGTCTGTTACAGGAGTACTAGGTAATTAAGACCCAATCCACATTTTCAACTGAAATGCATTTTAAATGACTCAATTCTCTAATATTGGTGATTCTTAGTGTTTCTTCTGTTGTTGGTTTCTTTTTTCATTGCTCACTTTTGTCCCAAATTTCACCAGAGTCATGCAGAAATTCAATCCATAGTCCAGTGTTAATAAAAATCAGCAGAAGGATAAGCCAGGATATCATTGTCATGAACTATTTAGGATAAATGACATTTTGACTTCTTATTTTTCCCCAATAAAATCTGTGATATATTTTTAGGATCACTATGGTTTGAGGAAGCTTTACTAAACTGGGAAGAAACTATAAGAAAAGAAATACTTTGTAACAAAGCAGTTGAATTTAGTTGTTAGAGATAAGGTCCTTGTTTGAAAAACTTTGGTTTATGATCATAACTCATGCCATAAAAATTTCAAAACCAATATTTGTTTCCATAACTTTTATGTTGTACCAATAACATGAACTTGATACTTCAGTTTGTCTTTTTAAAAATATTTTCCTGCTTACTGACTGCCAGTGAAAAGAACTTGAAGTACATATGTACAATGCTTGAACAATTTCTCTTAGAAAGATCAGCACGAGGCTGGTCCCCATTAGGCGGAGGTCAAAGATGTCCCAAATGTCCAAACTACCATGCCACTCCATCATCTCAGACATTAACCCCTCCTCCTCCTCCCAGTAATTTCCCCAGTCTTAGGGTTCTGAATTTC
>NW_006921695.1:5704202-5706042 GCF_000298275.1 Orycteropus afer afer | reverse complement strand
CTGCTGTCCCAAATCCAGGGGTGAGATGACGATAAGCCAAGGATCAAAGCTGGAGCAAGAGGCAAGCGAATCTTCCCAGGAGATTCGTAGGTAAAACCCTCCGGGAAGCTAAGGGTGGTGATTTTCTTTATACCCTCCAGCAAGGCAGGACTCAAGATACATTCCACTTGTGTTGTCCCAACAGAATTAATCTAAATCCCATCACAGAGTCGATTGCCAGTCATTGTAGGGAATGACTACTACCAGCTGCCCAGCCAAGTTGATACCTGACCTTAACTACCACACCACCCCAAACAGGCATGGATAATGGGATTTACGAAACACCACAGAATGGAGGACAATGGCTAGAAGGGCCACATCAAGCAATTCACTGCATACAACTTTTACTTTTTGAAACAAAATTTTATTTTGGGAAACTTCATTTTCCTGAGGATGAGCAAGCATCTACACTATTGCTGATGAGCCTAACACAGGAAGAGATTCTAACTCAAACAATGATAGTGGATAGCAAGGCTAGAAGATGGAATCAGTAATATAGCAAGATTTCATCACATGTTGAGGGCCAACTAAGAAGAAGGCCCTCAGTGAGATGCATAGGCACAGTAGCTGCAACGATGGGCTCAGGTATAGCAAGAATCATGAGGTTGGCGCAAGAATGGGCAATGTTTCATTCTGCTGTGCATAGTGTCACTATGAGTCAGAGACTACTCAATGGCACCTAACAACAACAATGACAGCAACAACAACATCATATATTAATTTCAGTCAAATCACAATTTCATTGGACCTGTGTATTCTCATTTTTGTAATATGGAGTCATATTTTACCTACAAAAAGCAAGAAATTACCCCCTGCCTGTTATGGATTGAAGTGTGTCCTTCAAAAAGAAGTGTGGGAAGTCTTCCTAATCTGATACCTGTAAATATGATCTTGTAGAGAAACAGGAGGTTTTCTGTGTTAAGTTAATGTAGTCCTAAACCTAATTACTTCTAAAAATAGTAGATAGACTGTGACATATACAGGGGAAGATAAATGCAATGCAAGGACCTGTGTACAAACACCGAGGAACACAAATAATTCACAGCAGGTATCAGAAACCAGGAGAGAAGCCCACAGAAGGAATTGAAGTAGCCAAGACCCGAACATGAACTTTTAGCCTCCAGAACAGTGAGAAAATAAATTTCTGTTCTCTAAAGTCATCTACTTGATATTTTTTTGTTGTTGTTACTGTTTTTGTTTGTTACAGCAACATTAAGTAACTTAGATAATCCTTTTTTCTCCTAAAACAATTTTTATGAATTGCATGAAAAGCACTGAACTAGATTTATGGCTGATATGGATGTGAGTCACAGAGAAGAGCATAGTCGTTTAGGAATTCCATCAGTATATAGGACAACTGACCTCATGAAACCTTTAGTCCAACTGGGACAGATGAGGTAATAGGCAATAAGAAGCAAATAAAC
Organism: Orycteropus afer afer; assembly: GCF_000298275.1. NCBI lineage: Eukaryota > Metazoa > Chordata > Mammalia > Tubulidentata > Orycteropodidae > Orycteropus > Orycteropus afer. Next base: position 5,704,579 of record NW_006921695.1, on the reverse strand, counting down.
TTAGAAAATGCTTATCTAGTCATATTGAAAAAAAATGCTGAAACATGTTTTAAAACTATATAAAATTTAAGCTAAACCTAGATCCAAAATCTGGTCATCAATAGCTATCAAATATATAGAGATATATCTCATATCTCATATCTAATACATTATATATGTATATGTTGTTGTAAGGTGTTGTTGAGTTATCTCTGACTCATAGTGACCTTATGTACAACAGAATGAAACACTGCTTGGTCCTGTCCCATCCTCATGATCCCTGCTACACCTAAGCCTGTGGTTGCAGCCATTGTGTCAATCCATCTCATTGAGGGTCTTCCACTCACTTTTTCACTGACCCTCCATCTTACCAAGCATCATCATTATATATATATATA
>NW_006921695.1:5698405-5701967 GCF_000298275.1 Orycteropus afer afer | reverse complement strand
CCATTAATAATTGGAACATGGAATGTATGAAGTATGAATCTAGGAAAATTGGAAGTTGTCAAAAATGAAATGGAATGCATAAAGATGGATATCCTAGGCACTAGTGAATGAAATAGACTAGTTTCGGCCACTTTGAATCAGACAACCATATGATCTACTATGCTGGGAATGACAAATTAGAGAGTAATGATGTGGCATTCATCAACTCAAAGAATGTTTCAAGATTCATCCTGTAGTATTACACTCTCAGTGACAGGATAATAGCTATATACCTACAAGGAAGATCAATTAATACTACTATTTAAACTTGTGCACCAACCACCAAAGCCAAAGATAAGGAAATTGAAGATATCGACCAAATTCTGCAGTCTGAAATTCACCAAACATATAATCAAGATGTGCTGATTATCACTGGTGATAGGAATGCAGAAGTTGGAAAATATGGTCTTGTTCATAGAAATAACTCTGGAGATCATATGATGGAAATTTGTAAGACCCATGATGTATTCATTGCAAATACCTTTTTCAGCAACAAAAGCAGTGGCTACACACGTGGACTTCACCAGATGGACTACAAAGGAATCAGACTGCCTACATCTGTGGAAAGAGGCAACGAAGAAGCTCAATATCTTCAGCTAAAAAAGGCCAAGAGCTGACTGTGGGACTGACCATCAACTGTTCATATGCCAGTTTAAACTGAAGCTAAAGACAATTAAAATGAGTCCACAAGAGTCAAAATATGATGTTTATTATATCCTTCCAGAATTTAGAGACTGTCTAAAGAAAAGATTTGATGCATTGAACACCAATGATTGAAAACTAGACAAATTGTGGAATGATAGCAGGAACATCATCCACGAAGAAAGCAAAAGGTCATTATTTTGGTTACCTACTGCCACTCTGACAGGAATATGCCACAAATGCAATGCTTGTACAAACAGGAATTTATTCTTTTACAGTTTGGAGGCTTTAAGTCCGAGTTCAAAGTGCCAGACTTTAGGGATTGGGTAAAAGACCATCAATGTTGCAATTCAGCTCTGCCTCCTGCTCCTGGCCCACTGAAATTAGAGACTTTTCTTCACTCAGACAGCTGCTGGCTGCTGAGACTGACAAGCCCAAAGTTATCAAGTAAAAAGGCACAGTCTTGATGTTACCAAATCACATGGCAGACCATTAATTCAAGTCTATTCAAAGTCCCAAGATCGGCATAGCGTGGTAGGCTACTGAACAACGACAAGGCTACATGCAAGGTTCAAGTGTGCCATAAGCTAGAGATCATTCCCAAAGTTGTTTTTTATATACAGAAAGCAGACCACACCCAAAGAAGCTACTTGGCTGCTTGTGGTAGATCCTACCATGGAGCTGATTGCCAGTCTCATCACGGGGAATAACTACCACAAGCTGCCAAGCCACTCAACCAGGCTCAGCTAAGTTGACACATGACCTTAACTACCACTGTCATTAAAAAGACAGAAAAGGAAGAAAAGATCAAAATGGATGTTAGAAGAGACTCTACAGCTTGCCCTTGAATGGAGAGTAGCTAAAGCAAACAGAAGACATGGCAAGATAAAAGAGCTGAACAAAAGATTTCAAAGAGCAGCTCAAGAAGACAAAGTCAATCATTATAATGAAATGTGCCAAGACCTGGTGCTAGAAAACTGAAAGGGAAGAACACACTCAGCATTTCTCAGGCTGAATTAACTGAAAAAAATTCAAGTCTTGAGTTGCCTATTGAAAGATTCTATGGGCAAAATATTGAAGGATGCAGGAAACATCAAAAGAAGATGGAAGGAATACACAGAATCACTGTACCAAAAGGAATTTGTTGATGTTCATCCATTGCAAGAAGTAGCATATGATCATGAACCAATGGTATTGAAGGAAGAAGTGAAAGCTGTACTGAAGGAATTGGTGAAGAACAAATCTCCAGGAGTTGATGGAATACTCATTAAATGTTTCAACAAACAGATGTTGCACTGAAGGAACTCACTCATCTATGCCAAGAAATTTGGAAGACAGCTACCTGGCCAACTGACTGGAAGAGATCTATATTTGTCCCCATTCCAAAGAAAGGTGGTCCCATAGAATGTGGCAATTATCAAACAATATCATTTATTTAGGACACAACTAAATCTTGCTGAAGATAATTCAAAGATGGTTGCAGCAGTATATTGACAGAAAACTCCCAAAATGCAACGTGGATTCAGAAGAGGATGTAGAACAAGAGATACCATTCCTGGTGTCAGATGGATCTTGGCTCAAAGTGAAGAATACCAGAGAGATGCTTACTTTTGTTTTATCAACTATGCAAAAGCATTTGATTGTGTGGATCATAACAAATTATGGGTAACATTGAGAAAAATAGGAATTCTAGAGCTCTTAATTTTACTCATGAGAAACCTGTGCATAGACTAGGAGGCTGTCATTTGAACAGAATAAGGGGATACTTACATGGTTAAAATAATGAAGGGAGTGTGTCAGAGTTGTGTCCTTTCACCATACTTATTCAATCTGTATGCTGAGCAAATAATCTGAGAAGCTAGACTATATGAAGAGTAGTGTGGCATCAGAATTGGAAGAAGGCTCTTTAACAACCTGAAATATGCAGATGATTTTGCTTCTGAAATTGAGAATGACTTGAAGCACTTACTGATGATGATTAAAGATTACAGTCTGCAGTATGGGTTACATCTCAGCATAAAGAAAACAAACATCCCCACAACTGGGCCAATAAGCAGCATTATGATAAGTGGAGAAAAGATTGAAGTTGTCAAAGATTTCATATTACTTGGTTCCACAATCAACACCGATGGAAGCAGCTGTCAAGAAATCAGATGACTTATTGCACTGGGCAAATCTGCTGCAAAAGGCCTCTTTAAAATGCTGAAGAGCAAAGATATCTCCTTGAAGACTCAAGAAAAAAAAAAAAAACAAAGTCACTGCCCTGGAGTCAGATCTGACTCATAGCAACCCCTTCTTGGGTTTCTGAAGTGATATCCCTATGGAAGTAGATTGCCCAACCTTCCTTCTAAGCAGTGGCTGGTAGGTTTGAACCACCAGCCTTTTGGTTAGCAGTCAAATGCCTTAGGCACTATGCCACCAGAGCTCCTGCTTGAACACTAAGGTAATCCTAACCCAAGCCATGGCATTTTCAATTGCCTCATATGCATGTGAGAGCTGGACAATGAATCAGGAAGATCAAAGAAGAGTTGATGCTTTTGAGTTGTAGTGTAGGCAAAGGATACTGAAAGTACCATGGACTGCCAGAACTAACAAATTTGTACTGGAGGAAGTGCAGCTGGAATGCTCCTTGTAGGTGAGAATGGACAGACTTTGTGTAACCTACTTTGGTCATGTTGTCAGAAGGGACCACTCCCTGGAGAAAGATAACATGCTTGATGAAGTGGAGGGTCAATGAAAAAGGGGAAGGCCCTCAACAAGATGGATTGACATAATGGCTGCAATGACATATTCTGCTATAGCAAGTATTGTGAGCCTGCCACAGGAGTGGGTAATGTTTCATTCTGTTGTACATAGGGTCACTATGAGTTGGTGCTGACTC
>NW_006921695.1:5693050-5698110 GCF_000298275.1 Orycteropus afer afer | reverse complement strand
TTTTCTTGTATTAAGCTAATGTTTTCTTGTGTTGTAATTTCCTTACAACCAAGTTAGTAAATGTGAATTGTTTTGTAGCAATACATTTGTTTGGAATTTAGAAATGAATATAAGATATTTTATTTCTTAGAAACTGTGTCAATTTAAGAAAAAAAGAAAATGAACTGAAAAAGAAACATAAGTAAATATTCACAATTATTAAAAAAGTAATAGAAAATGTAAATGTGATTTGTAATTCATTTAATTTCCTCTTAAGTCACAATAAGAGGAATTCTTCAAATTCCTCTGGAGGAAGGGAACATGAATAAGCATATTTCTTATATTTAATGACGCTTGGCCCAAATAAGACAAATGTTTTTTAATATTAACTCAAAACTATATGACTGCCAACTACTGGCAATTGCACATGGCAAAATAAGTTTAGTGGTCAGAAAGAGGATTCCAAGTCTCACAGTTGTACTAAATGTCAGGCTATGTCTGTAAAGCAAGAGCAAACACTACTTTGGAATAATAAACTGTCTGGTATTCTTAAATATCTTAAAAGCACACTGGAATAATAATAATAATAATAATAAAACCTGGTATTAATCCTATTGTTTGAAGTAACCTCCAATTCATTACTGAATGGAAATAGTAATTTGGTAACTATGGTAAATCCCTGAAGCAATTGGTGCCTAGGCCAACCACGCCTTTTCAGTTTGCTGTATAAAATGACAGTCTTTCAGATAAAACTTTAGCACTATGACTAGAACAGAATATAACTTCCGGGAATGTTAGCTGTTGCACTACTATGACTAAGGTCCCAGTCTCAGAACAGGTCTAAAGAAGAAGTGAGGAATAATTACACTATTCTGCATGGAAATAGAAAACTAAGAGATTTTATTTTTAATCTGCTAAAAATTGTAGCCAAAAAAAAAAAAAAAAAAGAGTTTTGTCAGGTCAGGATAAACAGAGAATCAATATTCTCTACATTTCTATAATTTAAGGTCAATTTATATAATTTCTTATGGCCAGGGACGTGTAGTAAAACAAATAGAGAAAAAAGATATATATTGTTGTTAGTTGCCATTGATTTACCTCCAACTCATAAGGGCCTGTGACACATTCACCATCTTTGATATGTTTGCTCCCCTTGTTGTGTCAGTGCATCTCATTGGGCGTTTTCCTCATTTTCACTGACCTTGTACCAAACATGATGTCCTTTTCTAGGGCTTGATCTTTTCTGATGATGTGTCCAAAGTAAGCGTAAATCAGTTTTACTATCCTTAGTTCTAAGGAGCATTTCAGTTTTACATTTTGTAAGACTGGTTTATTCCTTCTTCTGGCAGTCTATGGAAGATTCGATACTCTTTGTCAATCCCCCACCCCACTGCCATGGAGTCCGATATAACTCATAGCGACCCCTCCTTGGGTTTCCGAGGCAGTACCACTCCTCGGAAGGAAGGTTGGGCAATCTACTTCCGTAGTGATACTGCGTCGGAAACCTAAGGAGGGGTCACTATGAATGGGATCTGACTGGATGGCATATAACAACAACATCACTATGGAAGCAGATTGCCCAACCTTCCTTCGGAGGAGTGGGTTTCACAAACCTTCTGGTTAGCAGTCACATGCCTTAGGCACTATGCCACCAGAGCTCCCATTGTAATTTAAATGTATCCATTCTTTTTCTATCTTCTTTTTCATTGTCAGTCTTTCACATGCATATGAGGCTATTGAAAAGATCTTGGCTTGGACCTGTAGAACTTAAGATATCCTTTGCTTTTTAGAACTTTAAAGAGGATTTTTGCAGGAGATGTGCCCAAACTAACTTGTCATTTGATTTCTTGTCTGCTGCTTGTATGAACTTTGATTTTTGATTCAAGAACAGTTGAACATATGACAGTTTTAATTTTATCTTGTATTTATACTCAAATATATTTAATACACGGAAACAGATGGAAGATCTGATCAAGCCATCCAAACTATTAATTGGTTCAGCACTTTTATTTATTTTACAGTTGGCAAACAGGGTATTTTATTAATTCAGACCAAAAGTTGATCATGTAGTTATGATAAAATGAATTCTTCCTACTACTGGACATTTTACTTATATGAAACCAAATCAGTTCCTGGGATATTTTATACTATAATAATCTAATACTTAAGTTTTATGATGTGGAAAAATTACGTTTTATTGAGAAGAAAAATACTTGAACTTCCTACATGATGACATTCTGTTAGAACAGAGCTACAAAAAACAATATTTATGTTTAAGCAAGCCATAGCTGGACCTTTGTGTTGTTGAGTCTTATTCTCCATCTAAGTAATTGGATGATGTAGTAGTTAAAAAGCAGAATATCAATCAATTTGTTTCTTAAGATAGGAACTTAATTGTAATTTTATTTTATTGTTGCACATCTTCATTTCCATCTTTGCTTTCTCATTTCTTGGGGGGTAAGAAGGGGTAATTTTGGTTTTATAGATGATTAAGTTCTAGAATTTGACTTAAGGGGAAATAGGAAGTATATGTGGTGCAAGTTGTCTGTGATCGTCTATTAACCTGTAAGTTGGCAGTTCAAACCCACTCAGTAGAATTGCAGAAGGAAATCCTGGCGTATGCTTCCACAAAGGTCTGCTGTTAGCTGTTGCCACTGAGTCAATTACTTATGGCCATGCTATGTGTGTAGAGTACATATATACTCCATAGATTTTTTTCAAGGCAGTGACCTTTTAGGGGAGCTCTGATGGCATGGTGCCTAAGGGATTAGACTGCTTACTAGAAGGCTGGTGGTTCAAACCCACCAGCTTACTCCTCAGAAGGAAGATTGGACAATCTACTTCTGTTGAAATACCACCTTGGAAACCCAAGGAGGGGTCGCTATGAGTCAAATCGACCATAGTGAGTTTTTTTCTTTGGTGACTTTTTGGAAGTAGATTGCCATATATATATGCCATATATAATTATATATATGCCATATATAATTATATATATATATATATATATATATATATATTTGTTTGTTGTTGTTGTTGTTGTTGTTATGTGCCGTCGAGTTGGACCCAACTTATAGCAACCCCTCTTTAGGTTTCTGAGGCTGTATCACTATGGAAGTAGATTGTCCAATCTTCCTTCTGAGGAGTGGCTGGTGGGTTTGAACTACCAGAACTACCCCCCCACATATATATAAATATAAATATAAATATAAATATAAATATAAATATTTATGCCTAAAGCATTTGACTCCTAAACAGAAGGTTGGTGGTTCAAACATATATATAACATGCTGGAGGCACTCACTCAGCTATGCCAAGAAATTTGGAAGACAGGCAACAGATTGGAAGAGATCCATATATACACGCATTCCAAAGAAAGGTGATCCCACAGAATGTGGAAGTTATCGAACAATATCATTAATATCACACACAAGCAAAATATTATTGAACAGAATTCAAAAATGGTTGCAGTGGTAGATTGACAGAGAACTTCCAGAAGTGCAAGCTGGATTCAGAAGAGGATGTAGAATGAGGGATATTATTGCTGATGTCAGATGGATCTTGGCTGAAAGCAAAGAATACCAGAAAGATGTTTACTTGTGTTTTACTCACTGTGCAAAAGCATTCAATTGTATGGATCATAACAAATTATGGATAACACTTAGAAGAATGGGAATTCCAGAACACTTAATTGTGCTCATGAGGAACCTGTACATAGAGCAGGAAGCTGTCCTTTGAACAAAACAAGGGGATACAGCATGGTTTAAAATCAAGAAAGGAGTGTTTCAGAGTTGTGTCCTTTCACCATACTTATTCAATCTGTATCCTGAGAAAACAATCTGAGAAGCTGGACTATATGAAGAAGAATGTGACATCGCGATTGGAAGAAGTCTTATTAACAAGGTGTGATACACAGATGACAAAACTTTGCTTTCTGAAAGTGAGGATGACTTGGAGCACTTACTGATGAAGATTGAAGACTATAGTCTGTAGTATGGATTACACCTCAATATAAAGAAAACAAAAATCCTCACAACTGGACCAATAAGCATCATCACGATAAATGGAGAAAAGATTGAAATTGTCAAAGACTTCAAATTACTTGGTTTTACAATCAATACTAATGGAAGCAGCAGTCAAGTCATCAGACTGTGTATTGCATTGGGCAAATCTACTGCAAAAGACCTTTTTCAAGTTCTGAAGAGCAAAAATGTCTCCTTGAAGACTAAGGTGCATCTAACCAAAGCCATGGTATTTTTCTATTACCTCCTATACATGTGACAATGAACTGAAGAAGAGTTGATGTTTTGAGTTGTGTTGGCGAAGAGTACTTGAGAGTACCATGGACTGCTAAGAGAACTAAAAAAATGTGACCCAGAAGAATTGCAGCCAGAATGCTCTTGGAAGAAAGAATGTCCAGACTTCATCTCACCTACTTTTGTCATGTTGTCAGAAGGACCATTTCCTGGAGAAGGATATCATGCTTGGTAAAGTTGAGCATCAGTAGAAAAAGGGGAAAGCCCTCAATGAGACAGATTGATTCAGTAGCTGCAATGAAGGGCTCAAGTATAGCAAGGATTGTGAGGCTGTCACAGGACTGGGTAGTGTTTCGTTCTGTTGTACATAGGGTCGCTGTGAGTTAGAGATGACTTGACAGCATGTAACAACAGCAACAATATAAGCTTCACTGTTTTTTCCTCTCTAAACACACTTAAGAGATTTGATACTGAGAGTGGTTCTGTTGTTGTTGTTGTTAGGTGCTGTTGAGTCATTTCCAACTCATAGGGACCTCATGCACAGCAGAATGAAACACTGCCCTTTCCTGCGCCAGGGCCATGATCCCTGCTATACTTGAGCCCATCATCGCAGCCACTGTGTCAATCCATCTCGTTGAAGGCCTCCCACTCTTTCATTGACCCTCCACCCTACCAAGCATGGCATCCTTCTCCAAGGAATGGTCCCTTCTGACAACATGACCAAAATAGGTGAGATGAAGTCTGGCCATTCTCGCTTCCAAGGAGCATTTCGGGTGCACTTCCTCCAGGACAGATCTGTTACTTCTTTTAGCAGTCCATGGTGCTTTC
>NW_006921695.1:5691632-5692320 GCF_000298275.1 Orycteropus afer afer | reverse complement strand
ACCTCTGGAAGTTCTCTGTCAATATACTGCTGCAAACATTTTTGAATTATCTTCAGTAAGATCTTACTTGCGAGCAATATTAATGATATTGTTCTATATTTTTCACATTCTGAGGGATAACCTTTCTTTGGAATGGGTACAAATATGGATCTCTTCCAGTCAGTTGGTAGCTGTCTTCCAAATCTCTTGGTGTAACCAAGTGAGTGCCTCCCATGAGGCATCCATTTGTTGAAATATCTCAATGTGTATTCCGTCAATTCCCGGAGCCTTGTTCTTCGCCAAATCTTTCATTGCAGCTTTGACTTCCTCCTTCAGTACCATTGGTTCTACATCATATGCCACTTCCTGAAATATGAAGATCGACCAGTTCTTTTTGGTACAGTGACTCAGTGTATTCCTGCTATCTTCTCTTGATGTTTCCTGTGTCATTCAAAATTTTGCCCATAGAATCTCTCAATATTGCTCCTTGAGGCTTAAATTTTTTCTTCAGTTCTTTCAGATTGAGAAATGCCGAGTGTGTTCTTCCCTTTTGGTTTTCAAATTGTTTTTGTCTGCTCAAGTTGCTCTTTGAAATCTTTTGTTCAGCTCTTTTATCTTGTTATTTCTTCCATTTTCTTTAGCTACTGTCTGCTCAAGAGCAAGTTTCAGACTCTCTTCTCTCATCCATTTTGGTCTTCTCTTCTTTTCT
>NW_006921695.1:5618924-5690906 GCF_000298275.1 Orycteropus afer afer | reverse complement strand
GCCAAAACCAGTCCATTTCAGCTCACTAATGCTGAGCATATCAATCTTTATGCATTCCATTTCCTTTTTGACAACTTCCAATTTTCCTAGATTCATACTTCATCCATTCCATGTCCCGATGATTAATGGGTATCTGTAGGGCTGTTTCTCTTCAATTTGAGTGGTGCCACATCAGCAAATGGAGCTCTAGAAAGCTTTACCTTATCCATATGAGTAAAGCTGGGTTTACTCAGATGATGCAGCTCTTTCCTAGTCCTATTTAGAGCTTTCTAACCTAACCAGACTATTCATAATGCTGCATAGTAATGTATCAGACAGTGTTTCTTTGCTGTTCATAAGGTTTTCACTGGCCAATTGTTTGAGAAGTGGACAGCCTCCTCCTTCTTCCTAGTCTGTCTCAGTCTGTAAGCTGGGCTGATAGCTGTGCACCATGTGCATTCTGCTGGGTTTGAAACACCAGTGGCTTAGCATCAAAACTCACATCAGCACATCATCACGGTAGGAGAAACCGACAGACAGGTTTGTCTCCCTGTTGGAAACCTCTCATATCACCCTTACCTGTGTCCCTGCGGCTAACTGTTCCTCTGTCTCGATTTCTGGTCCTTTTAATCCCCTTTCTCCTGCTCTCCCACCCTGATGTTTTTGGCATGCCTGGGTTCCTTCTCCTCACCTGGATTCCGGTGGCTGACTGCTCCTCTGTCCAGGTTCTTGGAGTGGTTCTAGAGAAACAAAATGGTAAAGATGAGATGAGTTTTCTAAATTGGTTTTCAAGTGTAACTAGTCTTAAAGGCACTGACAACTCAGTCTGTATTAGGAAAGAGGGTGCTGCTAATCCATGGTGTGTGGTGGCTAATATTAATAAAAAATATCATTACCAGTGGTTCAAGTATTGGTGAGAAGCAAGGCTTTGGGTGATCTCATGTGTGATACTCTTCTGCAATTTTTCAGAATAAGAAGTATAAGAAAGATTGTCAGTTGGTCATGCTTGTGCTAGACAAAGAGGTGAAAGAAAGAGATGAGCTCAGGGCTTCAGATTCATGGCTCAAATGTCACATAAAAGACATCGATGTTTCCACTTGTCCCCTTAGCTATATGGATTTATGGTATTGGCTACTCAGGCATGGTGTCCCCAGGAATGAGATAGATAGAAAATCTACTAAAGATTTTACTTGATCTGTATAAGTGAAAGAATTATAGGTCAACTAAATAGCAGTCTGTGGTAGTAAAGGTTATATGTCATCTTGGTGGGCCTGGTTTTGAGTTGCTGTGCAGCTGGATTTTATGATTCACCAGGATGAGATTGGTAATCAGTTCCATTGGTGGAATTTGCTGTGAATAGTGAGCCTGTCTTAGGGATGTGTTCTGCTTCCAGCATATAAGAAGAAGCTTTGAAAAAGGTCTCAGCTTTTTGGCACATCTGGATCCTGCATTTGGTTGAGTCTTTATCTCAGTGGCCTGCCATGTTCTCTGCTGATCTTGAGACTGTTTCTGAACATGAACTAGTGGCCTGCTGTATTGCTTGATAATCTTAGGACTGTGTTATTTTACTTGTTGATCTTGGATTTGTCTGCCTCAACAGCCAGCAGCTTCCTGAATTAAGAGATGTCTCCAGCTTCAGTGGCCTGGAAGCAAGAGGCAGAGCTGAGGCCTAAGGTTGAGAGGCCTTCGCCTGGACCTTAGAGCAAGCACTTTGAACTTGGACTTCTAGACTCCTAAACTGTAAGAGAGTAAATCCCTATTTGTTCAAACCATCCATTTGTGGTATTTTTCTGTTATAGCAGCACTAGATAACCAAAACACAGTCTAGCTTGAATGGCCAGAATACAGAGTCATAGCTCCTCAATCAATTTCCAGATTTAACACAGTTTACAGACTCACAACCCCTTGAACAAAAGGGAAGCCAAGTTCCCTTGAGTAACGACCCCATTACAGTGCCAAAAATTTGTATTATTAATCTTTCTCCCAGCTTTCCCCAAAAGCAACTATGACCTTTTAGGAGATTGATTGTTCATTGCATAAAAGGAAATAATCATTATTTTTGGGGATTACTGGTCACTGTGAATTGGCACTAATTTCAGGAGATCCAAAACATCACTTTGGACCACCAGTCAGAGTGGAGGTGTATGAAGGTCAAGTTGTTAATGGAGTCCTAGCTCAGGTCCATGTCACAGTGGGTCCATTGTATCCACAAACCAATCATCTAGTGATTTCCCCAGTTCCAGAATGCATAATTCACACAGATGTATTTAGTTACTGACAGAATTCCCACATTGGATCCCTGATATATGGTATAAGGGCTATTATGGTAGGCAAAGCCAAGTGGAAGCCATTAGAACTACTCCTACCTAGGAGAATAGTAAACCAAAAGCAGTATTGCATTCCTGGATGAATTTTAAGGTGCTCTGGTGGTTTAATGCCTAAGGCATTTGACTGGTAAGAGAAGAAGTTTGGAGGTTCAAATGCACTATCCACTCTGTAGAAGGAAGATTGGGCATTCTACTTCCTTAGAAAACCAATGGGGGTCACTATGAATTGGAATTGACTGGATGGAACTGAGTTTGGTTTTCTTGGTTTGGATGGATTGCAGAGATTAGTGCAACCATCAAGGCCTTGAAGAACGCAGGCAGGGCTGGTGATTCCTATTACATCCCCAATTGATTTGCTTATTTTGCCTGTGCAAAAAATGGGTGGATCTTGGAGAATGACAGCAGATTATTTTAAATTTAACTAGGTGGTGACTCCGATTGCAGCTGCTATTTCAGATGTGGTTTCATTGCTTGAGAAAATTAATTTACCTGCTGGTATCTTTTATGCATCTATTGATCTGGACAATGCCTTTTTCTTAAATCTGGTTTCAAAGGGTCACCAGAAGCAGTTTGCCTTCAGCTGGCAAGGCCAGTAATTCACTTTCATGGTCCTACCTCAGGGATGTATCAACTGTCCTGCACTATGTCATACTTTAGTCTGTAGGGACTTTGATTGCCTTTTCCTTCCACAAAACTTCACAGTAGTCCATTGTATTGATGATATTATGCTGATTGGACCTAGTAAGGAAGAAGTACCAATGACTATAGACTTATTAGTAAGACATTTGGGTGACAGAGGTTGGGATATTAACCTGACAAAAATTCAGGCACCTTCCACCTCAATGAAATTTCTAGGGATCTGTGGTGTGGGCATGTTCAGATATTCCTAATAAAGTTATCATTCACTGCTGGGAGCTCTGGTAGCGTAGTGGCTAAGGCACTTGACTGCTAACTAGAAGGCTAGCGGTTCAAACCCACCAGCCAGTCCTTGGAAGGAAGATGGGGCAATCTACTTCCGTAGTGATACTGCCTCAGAAACCCAAGGAGGGGTTGCTATGAGTTGGGTCTGACTCGTTGGCACAAAACAACAACAACAACATTATCTCTAGTAGCCCACAGAGAAAATGTTTGCTTTCTGTTCCTGCAACACTATGCATTATAGGTTTGGAGGTCTTAGTTTCAAATGGAGGAATATTATTCCAACCTGGAAACACAATAGTGATTTCATCAAATTGGAAATTAAGAATGTCACTTGGCCATTTTGTGTCATTAGGCAAAGAAGGTAGTTACTGTATTGGTTGGTATGATTGATCCTGATTATCAAGGAGAAATTGGATTGATATTTCATAAAAGAGGTAAAGAAGAGTATGTCTGGAATACAGATGATTCCTTAGGAAGTCTCTTAGTACTACCATGCCAAGGGATTGAAGTCAATGGAAAACAATAGCAACCCAATTCTGACATGATTAATGGCCCAGAACCTTCAGGAATGAAAGTTTGGGTCACGTCAACAGGCAAAGAACCATGATCAACTGAGATGCTTGCTGAGGGCAGACAGAATATGGAATGGGTGGTGGAAAAAGGTTATTCTAAATACCAGATAAGATCATGTGACCACTTGCAGAGATGAAAACTATAATTGTTATGAATATTTAATCCTTCTATGTGTGCATTGAATTATTTTGTTTCCTTCACTTATAACATATAAGATGTAAATGGGGTTAATGTATTTGTGCTTGCACATGGGTTACTTGTATCATGTTAGGTGAGAGTATTACTTTATAATTATCTTTTTTTAGAGGTTATGTACGGTTCAAGGAGATGTATAACAAGTTGATAATGAGTGGACTGTGATGGTTAAAGTTGCATATCAACTTGAATAGACCATGATTCTCAGTGGTTTGACAGTTATAATATAATCAACCCCCATGAAAAGATCTGACATAATGTGTTCACCTCCATGATAAGATCTGCTATGAGCAACTAGTCAGTTGAAAGGGAGTTTTCTCAAGGATGTGGCCTGCTCCCAATATATATGGGTGTTCTGGAAAAACTCTCTTGATTTTTACTCAATCTGGTTCTTGGATCTGACTCATTGTCATCTGACCTATGGTCATTTGGACCTGAGCCTGACATCTTACCTCTCGATCTTGGATTCATCAGCCTCTGCAGCTGTGAGTCAACAGCTTGCCACATGACCTGGGTTCATCAACCCCTGCAGGTACATGAGAAGCCTCTGACTTGATGTCTGATCTATGGACATGGTATTGTCAGCCTCTACAATGGCATGAGCCATTTCCTTCAATTAAACCTCTCTCTCTGTACATATACATATATAAGTTTCACTGGTTTTTCTTCCCTATGGAACACAGCCTAAATCAAGCACCAAGATGTAAGCAGAAAAAGAACTTAGATTATGTAAACTATTGCAGTCTCAAGACCATTAGTGTTTCAGTGGTAGGATTCTTGTCTTCTGTGTGGTTGTATTCCTCACCAATGCACTTCAAGCATACCAGCCACCCTTTTTTCAGTGGAAGCTCATGTGTTATGATGCTGAACTGGTTCCAGTGGAAACTTTCAGTCTAAGATGGAAACGGAAGAAAGGCTATAAGCTGAACAGCTACACCAGAGAGATGCACTCCTTAGAATACTCAACCATGGGAGATAAGAAGGGCAGCATTTGTACAGGGAGAAAGCTAGGCAGGCAGGGATGTATAGGTAAGAAGGGCACAAAGAAGGGGTAAACAAGGGAAAGAGGTGAGAAGAGAGCTATTATACTGCGGGGATTGTGATAAATGTCATGAAACAAAATGTATATAAACTGTTGAATATGAAATGAATCTGTTCTGTAAAATGGCACCCAACTCACAATAAAAAGTTAAAAAAATAAAACAAAAAAGAAAGGCCTGGAGATCTACTTCCAAAACTCATCCAAGGAGAACTCTATGTATCACAACGATCTGATCAGCAACCAGTCATGGGCATGACTCAGGACAGGGCATCATGTCCCTCGATTGTGCATGTGGTCGCCATGAGAGTGGGGCCAACTTGATGGCTACTAACAACAACAATGACACGGTAATTTTAGGCAGAACATGATGAAGGCAGAAACCAATTCCTCCAGGAATCAGCAAATGAAATTGTCCATGTGGGCTCATCTGCTAGAAGGGTAAGCCAGTGTCAAAGTGATCATGAGAGTTTGGCCAAAGGTAGAAACAGGAAAGAGGTTTTGGAGCCCATCCTACTCTATTTTCTTTGTCACTTCACAGAATTAATCTGGCTGACTAACACTCAGGGTGATGTCAGTGAATCATTCCTGAAAAATCCGTGAGGATTCTCAAAGAGAGTAGAAACAGCCTCTCTCTTTCACCAAAGAGTGAGGGTAAGGGAAGGAAACACTCTATCTCTTTAAATAGTCCTTGGACCGGATATACAAGGATTGTTTTTACAGTTTTACTCCTCCCAACTTGTAGGCCATTAATCCTAAGGTTTCACCAGGGCAAGGGAAGACTAAAATTAGTAGCCTAATTTTCTAGTCAGGATGTGAGCATGGCTATTCCCACTCTTGGCTCACAGGCTGATTAGTGAGAGAATACAGTGGACCACATGGACATGTAGAGCAGCTGCTCTGCAAGTTCCCACTCAGTACTACAACCGACAGCTAATAGGTTCCCAGGACTCACTTTAGCCTCATCATCTACTTGGACGTTGTCTCAACTCATGAGGCATATAAAGTTTATGGGAGATTCTTTGGTCAAGACCAATGAAAGTTGAGGCTACCTCAATACCTGGATTATGTTTATGAAGTGGAAAATGCTATATGCTGTGTTTTTTGATTAATGGAGCATATGGAAATTATTGAGGAAGTAAAAAATGTGAGAAGAATCTCTGTCAAGAATGAAAGAATATTACACACTAGCTTCATATGTGTTTTATAAAGTAGTCTTTGTTCTAATTGAGTGACAAGAGGGGGTGGAGTACCTCGGTGGCAAAAATGGTTAACATGCATGGCTGCTAACCAAAATTTTGGAGGTCTGAGCCACCCATAGTTGCCTCAGAGGTAAGACCTCGTGATTTATTTCTAGAAAAAAATCAGCCATTGAAAATGCTATGCAGCACAGTTCTATTCGGACACTCATGGGGTCTCCACGAGTTGGAATCACCTCAAAGGAAATCAGCTTTGGTACTAGTTGAGTAAGCTCTCTCTATATATCTTAGAACTTATCTCCAAATTTAATTATTTATAAAATAAACCTACAGCTTAGAAAGCTTAAAACAATGATAAAACAAAAATAAATTTTATATTTTTATTTTATGTATATTAGCAAATTAGCTTGGAAAATGGGAATAAGGGAAGAAAGTAAAAAATCAAGGCAATTTGAGTAAGAAATAACTATTGATAATTAGTTTGAAATACGTTGGCAGACATTTGGCATAAAAAGGAGAGCCATATATGCAAATATACTTCTAGAGATTGTGTCTCAAAAACTAGTAACAGTAATTAAAGTTTCAGGAAAGCTCTGGGTGATGGGAAAACTTTATTTATTTATTTTTAATTGTATATAATTTGCACATATTTTTTACAATATTTTACAGTATATAATTTGTGCATATTCAGTTTTGGAAAATGTAATGTCTATTTAAATTATAAATAAAGTTTTAAAAAATTCAGTGAAGATTGCTGTTGTTTTCAGGTGCCATACAGTTGATTCTGACTCATAGAGACCCTATGTACAACAGAATGGGACATTGCTTGGTCCTATGCCATCCTTAGGGAGCTCTGGTAGCATAGTACTTAAGGCACTTGCCTGTTAACCAGAAGGCTAGTGGTTCAAACTCATCAGCCATTCCTCGGAAGGAAGTTGGACAATCTACTTCCATAGTAATACTGCCTTGAAAACTCAGGAGGGATCGCTATGGGTCGGGTCCGACTCAACGGCACATAACAACAACAACAACAACAACGCCATCCTCACAATGTTTCCTATGCTTGAGCTCATCGTTGCAGACACTGTGTCAATCCATCTCCTGGAGGGCCTTCTCCTTTTTCTCTGACCCTCCACTTTACATAGCTTGATATCCTTCTCCAAGGATTGGTCCCTTCTGACAACTTGGTCAAGATAGTTGAGACGATATCTGGCCATTCTCGCTTCTAAGGAGCATTCCAGCTGCACTTCTTTCAGGACAGATTTGTTCCTTCTTTTACCAGTCCATGGTATTTTTAGTATTCTTTGCCAGCACCACATTTCAAAGCCATCATTTCTTTGGTCTTCTTTATTCATTGTTCAGCTTTCACATGCATATGAGGCAGTTGAAGATACCATGGCTTGAGTTAGGTGCACCTTAGTCTGCAAAGTGACATCTTTGCTCTTCAGCACTTTAAAGAAGTCTTTTACAGCAGATCTGCCCAGTGAAATACATCTGCTGCTTTCACAGATGTTGAGTGAAAACAGCAAGGTGTAAAATGGTACTACAGTATGATGACAGTTATGTATATTTAAAAAAAAAAAATTACCTGTTAAACAATGATATATATTGGATATGTGCAATATTTATGTAGGTATAAATACACAAAATTAAAGCAAGAATTCACATTAAAATCCTAGTACTTGTTGCCTATGGAGTATTATGGAGAGGAAGGGGAGTAGATGGGAAAGTTAATTCTTAAAGAAGATGAACATTTGAAATGTGAGTTCTTTGCTAATTCTTGACAGTGTGGATTTGTCTATTTGTTATAATAAGCTTTGCACAGCTTTGCATTTTTAAAGGACTGAGCTCTGGTGACATAATCTCTAAGACATTTGACTACCAACCAGAAGGATGGTGTTTCAAATCCTTGGGCTATTCTGTGGAAGAAAGATTGTGCTGTCTACTTCTGTAATGATTTACTGCCTCAGAAACCCAAAAGTGGGTTGGTATGAGTTGAAATCGACTCAGTGTCAGTGAGTTTGTTTTTTGTTGGTTTGGATATCTAATATACTTTACTCTGCGAGGGCAACAATTTGTCTCCCTTGTCTTCTCGCATCCATGGTTCATATTTGAGGTTGAATGCGTGTACACAAGACACACACAAGGATCAAACGATGAGAGCACCTATGTTTCAGAAGGAAAGTTGGTTCAGTTTCCAGTTTATGCAATAAGTTTACTCACTGTTGTTATTAGGCACCATCAAGCCAATTCTGACTCATAGTACCATATATACAACAGAATGAACCACTGCCCAGTCCTGTGCCATCCCCACAATCATTGCTATCTTTGAGCATGTTATCGCAGCCACTGTGTCAATCCATCTCATTGAGGATCTTCCTCTTTTTTCCTGATCTTTACTAAGCATGATGTCCTTCTCCAAGGACTGGTCCCTCCTAATAAAATGTCCAAAATATATGAAACAAAGTCTCACCATCCTCACTTCTAAGGGGCATTCTGGCTGTACTTCTTCCAAAGAGATTTGTTCCTTCTTCTGATATATTCAGTATTCTTCATCAACCCTATAATTCAGGGCATTGAATTTTCCCCAGTCTTCCTTATTCCTTACCTGGCTTGTGCATACATATGACATGATTAAAAATACCATGGATTGAATCAAGCATACCTTAGTCCTCCAAATGTCATCTTTGCTTTCTTAACACGTTAAAGAGGTCTTTTGCAGCAGTTTTGCCTAACACATTGTTTGATTTCTCGATGGCTGCTACTGTGGGCATTGATTGTGGATTCAGTAAGATGAACTCATGGACAACTTCAGTCTATTTTCCATTTATTGTGATGTTTGTTATCAGTCTAATTATGAGGATTTTGTTTACTTTATGTTAAAGTGTATTACTGAAGACCATAATATTTGATCTTCATGAGTAAGTGCTTCAACTCCTCTTGACTTTCAGCAAGCAAGCTTGTATCATTTGGATGTTACAGGTTGTTAATGAGTCTTCTTCCAGTACTGATGCCACATTCTTCTTCATATAGCTCAGCTTCTTGGATTATTTGCTCAACATACAGATTGAATAAGTATGTTTAAAGGACACAACACTGATGCATATCTCCTCTGCTTGTGAAACTGATCTTTGGTGTTTTAGAAGCACGAAAACAAAATGACAAACCAAAAAGAAGGAAAATTTTTTCTATTCACTGCACCTGAATTAATTATTTTCTTCTAATTTTCTCTGCTCTTGTATATTTTAGATATTAATTCATTGATTTATTTACTTTCTTTTATCTTTCTCCATCAGTTCCAACTGCCATACTTATATAAACAACCTTTTAAACATGTTTAATATGCATGTTTTTGAATATGTGATTTTGAAAACTGTTCATTGTTTTATATGTATGTACACTTAATTTAAAAATTTTGCATCAAGATGGTTAAAAGAGAGAAACTGAGAAAGTGTGTTAAAGACACCTGTTTGATCCTAGGTGTAACTCTTCCCAGAAACTTGTGATAAAGGCTTAGCCTTTAACAGAAACTCTGATAAAGATTTAATCTTCCCAGGAACTAAAAACTCATGCTAAAGACAGTTCTTAGAGACTATATGTTAAGAATTTTTAAATTACAAATTTAGAATTACCCAATTGCAAATAATTAACCTATAGAATATGTTGTTGTTGTTGTTATGTGCCATCGAGTCGGACCCGACTCATAGCGACCCCTCCTTGGGTTTCCGAGGCAGTATCGCAGTATCACTATGGAAGTAGGATTGCCCAACCTTCCTTCCGAGGAGTGGCTGGTGGGTTTGAACCCCCAGCCGTCTGGTTAGCAGGCAAGTGTCTTAGCCACTATGCTACCAGCAGTCAAATATAGACACACAAATTTAATATACCAATCCAAACTAAAGCCCCGCTTTCAGATAGCTTGCTTTCTGGTGATTAAGTGAATAACAACTGATGGTTTTAAAATTTCTCCTTTGGGAAACCTCCTAACAGTTTGTACTTCATAAAACTGATCAGCATTGTCACGTGAGGGCTTCACTTTCACACAGAAGTCTCCTTGTTCTCAAACAGTTTTCTTGCTAAGTAAATCCTTTTAAATTTGGTTGATGATTTTTTTTTTTCCTTTTTAAATTTCCTATTTCTGTTATTTTTCACTGTAAATTTGTTTTTAAGATTCATCCTTGGTATTTTGAATATAATGAATCTTTGCTTTTGACCACTGCTTGTTATTATATAGTGTCCATTCATCACATTTTATCTAGCCCTTCTCCCAGGTTACCTCCAAATTCTACGACTGCATTGAGTACCATATGCTTGTCTCCCATGCGCTTGTGTGAGAATATCATTGGGTCACATATACAGGAGCAGAACTTTGGAGTTATGTAGGCTATAACCTCTGTATCATGCACGTCTAAGGACAGATGAGTTTGCTCTCTAAAATTGTGCTATTCACGACAGTGCTTGCAGGCTCTTACATCCCTTAATTCAGAGTAGTGCACTGCATTATCCACCTTTCTAGTCTTTGTCTAACAAGTGCAAAGTGAAACCTTGCCTTCATTTATATTAGCCTTATTACCAATGCTTTTGAGTGTTTCTATACTGTTAGATTTTCGTGTTTCCTCTCCTAAATATAGATTTTTCATGACTCTGAAATATTTTTGAATGGCGTCTTAATTTTCTTTTTGATTTGCATAATCTTTATCTTAGAGATTTCAAATATCTCTGGCCATTTTGCTATCTGTTTATAAGCATTGTTTGTGCTGTAATTTATTGACTAACAATCCTTATTTTAAAAATTATTTTAAAAAATTGGCATATATTTGTATTTTTTAATATCTTTGTTTAACATACCTCTCCAAGATCCTGCCACAAAGAGATTCTTTTAAATTTTTTCTATAAACTTTATTGTTATTTTACCCTTCACATTGAGGTCTTTAATTGATTTTGAGTCCACACTTGCATGTGGTGTTATGTAGGAGTATGGGTTTATTTTTCTGTATTTATGTTAGAAATGATTAAAATTATAGTTTCAAAAATATTAAAACAATATTAGCCAAATTTTGCCATTTTCAATAAAATCTCCTGCACAGTCAAAATAGGTACAAACCAAGGAAAGAAATATTTGGAAGATCCAATCAAATCTATAACCTGCCAAATACCATTACACAATCATCATTGTTTTATATTTGATATTTCTAGATTACAAACTATCAGGAAAATCTCAGATTTAACTAGCAGGAGCAACTGGCAGCAGAGGGACTTCTGTTAAATATCAATGGTTTTTTGCATTGAGTTTGACTGATAGAGGAAGGAAAACTTCTTCTTGATAAGGTAGGAACAATTGCTTCAAGCACCATGACTTCACTTTGACCTGTTTCCAAATGACTTATCCTGTCGCATAAATAGCCACATCAAAACATTGACAGGGATTTCAGTTTAGACAACCCTTCACCCCTGGCTCTCTGGCTTCATATTCTTTTTCTATTTATATCTTTAAAGGCTGGCACTGCTTTTTCACATAACGTTGCAACAATGACTATTAAATCTAGATCTTTTTATCTGTTGCCCAACTTCACAAAAAATGCTGATGTTCAGAGCACTGTACAGTAGACAGACAATCCATCAAGTCAAACATGCTGGCAGACTGGCTGACTTCTGTCTTTATGGAATTCAGAGTCTTGCCAAGTAAATAAATATAGCAAAGAACACATCCAAAATTAGACATACCCTAAATAATTATTATAAGTCATTTGCCAAGAGCTTTTCTTCTCTATCTCTTGGACTGCCTATGTTTAAGGTTAAAAGGTTACATCACATTATGTCTAGGGGAGTGTAGTGTTAGGTTGTTCCTGTCTGCTTACTGATCTTTTTCCATGCTTATCATAGTACGCCTAAGCAGTTTGTTCAATCTTACTGAAGGCTTGTTCAGCAAACCTGCCAGAACTTCTGGCCTATTGTTTATAAACAGTAGTGTTGTCTCATCTTTGGGTCGAGAGCACAGTATACCTTTCATCAGAAAGTCAGAAAAGGAGGCTCTTAAGGGCACACTTTCTTTGTAGTCAGTGATAAAAAATCAAGTCCAAAAGCTGACTCAAATGAGGAACTATTTTACAACTTCTCAGCTACTGGGTCAATCTCTCTGCTTTCT
Organism: Orycteropus afer afer; assembly: GCF_000298275.1. Taxonomy (NCBI): domain Eukaryota; kingdom Metazoa; phylum Chordata; class Mammalia; order Tubulidentata; family Orycteropodidae; genus Orycteropus; species Orycteropus afer. Next base: position 5,678,531 of record NW_006921695.1, on the reverse strand, counting down.
AAATAGTCCCTGCCTTTGCTAAAGATATTTCCTGCATTGAAGAAAACAGCAGAGGTGAAAGGGTAAGAAAACTGGGTGGGGTGAGGAGAAGAAACTTGGCTTAGAAATAACTGATAATGAATGAAATGTCTTCCCTTTTAAATCTATCAAAAAGAGTACTCTATTATTGTTTCTGAACTAGTCTAATTTCAGTTACTCTTAAAAGGATACACTTTTAGAAGAGTCTAAACCAAGGGAATTTGCCAAGAAGCTTTAATTTACCAGTTATAATATTATTTATAAAGATAAATAAATGTATCTCTTCTATATGTTTTAAACATGAAATAAATATTTTAGCTGCAACTGAGCCTAGAATCCAGTGATAAAGTAGTTGTCTTGAATGTTGCCCACTGAAGTGTAACTATGTATCAAGACCACAGGGCAGCTTAGTGCCTCTCACATATCTGAAGCTCAGATATCTGTTAACACATTCAGCTGTTAACCAAAATGTTGGAAGTTCAAGTTCATCTCAGAAGAAAGGCCTTGTTATCTACTTTTGAAAAGCCAGCCATTGAAAACAGTATGAGCACAATTCTCTGATAAACCAGGGTGGTCATGACTGGCGTTGACTGGATGGAATCTGTTTTCTTTTCTTTAATTTCCATATTGATCATGAGATTAATATTAAACAACAAGACTAATCTTAGTTGAATATATTTGAATGTGGTATAATTGTTATAATTACACTATAAGGTGATTGGTCCTTTTAGGGGTAGATCTAATACCCCTTGAACACAATTAGTAATCAGTATGTTTGTTTTACCAAGAATGGACTCCTTATTTTCCAAAACAGTATGTTCCAATCATGTCATAGCCTACTAATAAGTGCTCCTAAGAAAACAAAACACAACTAGATTCCATAATTGTTTTAGTTCCCTAGTGCTGCTCTAACAGGCATACCAAATGGATGGCTTTAACAAACACAGATTTATTCTCTTACAATTTAGGAGACTAGTAGTCTGAATCCTAAGCCCTTGGACCTTGGGCCTCAGCTCTGCCTCCTACTCCCACCCCACTGAAGTTGCAGGCTTCTCTTAACTCAGACAGCTGCTGACTACTGAGGTTGAGACACCCAAGGTTGACAAGTAAAATTGCACAGTCATGAACGTATCAAGCAACACAACAGCCCACTAGTGCAAGTCCAGAAATATTCACAAGATTGGCAGGAAAACATGGCAGCCCATTGAGATGAAGACTCAGCCAAATGCAGGATCCATATGTGCCAAAAAGCTCAGAGACCTTTCTCAAGGCTTCTCCTTATGTGTTGGAAGCATACCACATCCCTAAAGCAGCTACTCACCAGCTCACAACAGATTTCACCATGGAGTTGATTACTAGTCCCATCATAGGAAATCACTACATCCAGCTGCCCAGCCACTCAAAACCAGGCAGCCAAGTTGACACACAACCGTAACTACCATAGTAATTAAATAATAATAAAATAAATATACACATTTTAAAATTCCATAATATTATAAAACACCATTTGAAACAAAGCTGAAGTACTTTTGAAAATTTCCTCTGGTAGATTTCTCAAAACTGTTAAAATAATCTACAAAGAGAAATCATATTTAGTTTTGTCTAAACTTCTATCACTTGTGCTCTGTGGAATGATAATAAATAGTTCTTATTAAGCTTAATATGATTTGATGAATTTTTCTGTCTACACTTAGGAACAGGTAGCCATTTATCATTCATAAATATTTGTTTGGTTTATTTTTTCATCTGTGTTATGAATGTTGAAAATGTATACTTCAGGTTGAATAGACTGAGGCACTTCCCCTTTAAAACTGTCAATGAACTCTGCCAAACACTGCCTTTCACCCCTTTTTTGGGGTCAAGAATTATTCTTAACACTTTTTTATATTGACACACTTTATCTTATTTGTACCTTATTTTACAGATGAGGACACTAGGGTAAAGAAAGGAAAAGTATTTTGCCCATAGTGACAGGTAGAATAGATTATAACTTAAGCAGCTGGATTTATTCCTTGTACCCTTAAATATCATATTTTACTAAAATTTTTGAGAAAATTATATCACATCCAACTAGAGTGCAATATTCAAGGTCTTCTGCTATTTATTTCTCACCAACATGTCATCTCTCATGTCCTTTGTCCCCTTATACAACTTCAGGTAAGCAAAACAAGTCACCCACTGACTGAATCACATGCTCTTTGCCATTTCTGTCTTTCCATACTTATGGAGTGACCATCTCAACTTTCTTCTGATCAGTTCAAGTTACAACTGCTCAATGAAGTCTTACCTGACACTTCCCCTTATAAGAGGAGAGAAAAATATAAGTAATGTCTGTCAGCACACTATTTTTAATGACTTCCTCTGGATGCAATGTGGAGAAAAGTGCACTTAGGGATTTGTTAGGTTGAGGCATTTACTTATGAGTTTTATCTCTCGTAGATACTATGTTTACCTAACCAACCTCCTTGAAGACAGAGGATGTGTATTAGATTATTTTTCCCTGCAAGATCTGAGAATATACTTTAGACATAGCATGCTAAGATGTATTATAGGAAATCTGTAAGTAAGTAAAGTACACTTTGGATTTTTGTACATTACAAGGTCAAAATAAGGTGAATCCTTTATTAATAAAAAAATAATCTTTAAGTGTACAAATGTCTTTTTTGGAGTTTCTATTAACTCTTTGAAAATATAGGATATGGTTCAGAGAGAAATATGTTATGAATTGAAGACTTTATTTTTACTATAATTTAGCAATAAAAATCATGCAATTATTATTAAACAAAATTTTGAAGAAACAATAATTCTTAAGTTTGTGTCAGTTTGAAGATAACCATGTAGGGGCAGAACTGAAGTAACCTTTCCTCTTTTTGTGTAAGTACAAAAAGAAATATTTTGTCGCAAGTCATGTAGAGTTGGAAAACTAATTTTCATATGGTTTGGAAATACACCAGGAATAAGAAAAGATATTAAGACTTGGATAGTGATCAAATTTGAGGCCACAACAAAGAATACATACATCTGGCCATAATTTAAGCTTAATAAAATTTGAGGAATGGTTTTTCTATCTGTATTTAGAAACAGGTGGCAATTTATCATTCATACATATTATTTAATTTTTTTCACCATTATTGTGCATATTGAAAAAATATATTTGTAGTTGAGTAGATTGAGGTATTTTACTTTAACATTTTTAGACTGATTTTTGGTATGAATATACATTTTCTGCTCACACAATCAGAGGCAAAATTGGTCTAGTTCCAGTTGTACCCCCATATGAAGGGTAATTAGGAATGTTACTTAATCTGTTCATTTAGGATGCTGTTGCCACTGTAAAAAATAACTAGAAATTTAGTATCTTAAGACATCATAAATTTATTATCTTACAGCTCTGGAGTCAGAAGGCTTAAAATGAAGGTGTCAACAGTGCTGCATTTCTTCTGAGGGCTCTAGGAAATAGTCCTCTCCCTTGTTTTTTCAGTTTCTAGCTCTGGTGGTATAGTGGTTAAGGTATTTTACTGTTAACCAAAAAGTTTGGAAGTTCAAATCCAATAGCAGCTACACAGAAGAAAGATGAGTCAGTCTGCTTCCATAAAGATCTATAGTGTTGGAAATCAATGAGGGTTGCTATGAGTCAGAATGGGAGCTCTGGTACCATAGCGCCTAAGGCACTTGACTGCTAACCAGAAGACTGGTGGTTCAAACCCACCAGCCACTCCTCGGAAGGAAAATGGGGCAATCTACTTCCATAGTGATACTGCATTGGAAACCCAAGGAGGGGTTGCTATGAGTTGGGGCTGACTTGATGGCACATAACAACAACAACATGAGTCAGAATATACTCGATGACAGTGAGTTTGTTTTGGAGTTTTTGGAGTGACTGTTTTAATTTCTATCTATAAAGTTTTTATTGGCTAATTTTCATAAGTTTATTGTTAAGCCTTTTTCCTAGTCTGTCTTTGGAAGCTCTTCTAAAATGTGTCCATCATGAAACACTCCTATAAAATGTCTCCACACTGAAAACTAGACAATGAAAAAGGAAGACAGAAGAATAATCAATGTGTTCATACTGTGATGTTGGTGAAGAATATTGAATATACCATGGACTGCCAGAAGAATGAACAAAATAAAGGTAATAAAACTGGAATCTTCTTTAGAAGTGAGAATGGAGAAACTTTGCTTTGCTTGCTTTGAATTTGTCAACAGCACAGAGCAATTACTAAAAAAGGATTGCTTGGTAAAGTGGTAGTAGTTATTAGGTGCTCTGGAGTGGGTACCAACTCATTGTGATGTGATCCCATGCACAATGGAACAAAACACTGACCAGTCATCCTCATGATCTTTGCTATGTTTGAGTCCATCGTTGCAGCCACTGTATCAGTCCATCTTGTTGAGGTTCTTTTCCTTTTTTGGTGACTTTACCAAGAATGATATCTTTCTCCAGGGACTGGTCCCTTTTGACAACACGACCAAAGTAAATTAGATGAGATCTGGCCATTCTCACTTCTAAGGAGCATTCTGGCTTTACTTCTAATACAGATTTGTTTGTTCTTTTGGCAGTCCATGGTATTTTCACTATTCTTTGCTAATACCACAATTCAAATGCATCAATTCTTCTTTGTTGTTGTTGTTGTTAAGTGCCGTCAGTCGTTTCCGACTCATAGCGACCCCATGCACAGCAGAACGAAACACTGCCCGATCCCGCGCCAGCCCCACAATCCCTGCTATACTTGAGCCCATCATCGCAGCCACCATATCAATCCATCTCCTTGAAGGCCTCCCCCTCTTTCATCGACCCTCCACCCTACCAAGCATGACATACTTCTCCAGGGAATGGTCCCTTCTTACAACATGACCAAAATAGGTGAGACGAAGTCTGGCCATTCTTGCTTTCAAGGAGCATTCTGGCTGCACTTCCTCCAGGACAGATCTGTTAGTTCTCTTAGCAGTCCATGGTACTTTCAGCATTCTTCGCCAGCACCACAGCTCAAAAGCATCAACTCTTCTTCATTCCTCCTTATTCATTGTCCAGCTCTCACATGCATACCAGGCGATTGGTAATATCATGGCTTGTGTCAGGCGCACCTTAGTCCTCAATGAGACATCCCTGCTCCTCAGCACTTGAAACAGTTCCTTCGCAGTTGACTTTCCCAATGCTACATGTCATCTAATGTCCTGACTGCTGCTTCCGTTGGCATCGATTGTAGAACCAAGCAACGTGAATTCCTTGACAACCTCAATCTTCTCTCCATTTATTGTGATGCTGCTCATTGGTCCAGTTGTGAGGATTTTTGTTTTCTTTATGTTGAGATGTAATGGTCTTCCTTATTTATTGTCTAGTTTTCACATGCTTATGAGACTATTGAAAATACTATGGCTTGGGTCAGGCACACCTTAATCTTCAAAATGACATCTTGGTTCTTTTACACTGTAAAGAGGTCTTTTGCAACAGATTTGCTGAGTGCAAAAAATTCATTTGATTTATTGACTGCTGCTTTTATTGGTGTTGATCATGAATTTAAGTAAAATGACAGCTTCAATATTTTCTCCATTTATTGTGGTTTATCATGATTGGTCTAGATGTGAGGATTTTTTGTTGTCTTTATGTTGAAATAAGGCATTTGACTGCTAATCAGAAGGCTGGCAGTTCAAACCCATCAGCCACTCCTTGGAAGGAAGATTGGGCAATCTACTTCTGTAGTGCCTCAGAAACCCAAGGAGGGTTTGCTCTGAGTCGGATCTGACTTGACGGCAGTGAGATTGGTTTTGGTTTAGTAATGTTGAGATGTAAACCATACCGAAGACTGTAGTCTTTCATTTTCGTCAGTAAGCAAGGTTGTGTCATCTGCATATCATAGAATGTTGATGAGTCTTCCTCTAATCCTGATGCTGCATTCTTCTTCATCTAGTCCACCTTTTTGGATTATTTGCTCAGCATACAGATTGAATGAGTTGTAGTGAAAGGATATAATCCTGGCACATACCATGCAGTATCCCTTTGCTGTGTTCAAATGACTCCCTCTTGGTCCAGATACAGTTTCCTAATGAGTATAATCAAATGTTCTGGAATTCCCATTGTTCACAAAGTTATTCATAATTTGTTATGATTTAACAGTCTAATGACTTTGTATAGACAATAAACACAGGTGAACATCTTTCTGGTATAATTTGCTTTCAGCCATGATCCATCAGCAGTGATATCCCTTGTTCCACACCCTTTTCTGAATCCAGCTTGAATTTCTGGCATTTCCCTGTCAATATACTACTGCAACCATTTTCAAATTATTTTCAGCAAAATTTTACTTGCATGTGATGGTAATGATTTTTCAATAATTTTTTGCATTCTGTTGGATCACTTTTCTTTGGAACGGGTTCAAATATGGACCTCTTCCAGGTGGTTGGCCAGGTAGCTGTCTTTCAAATCTCTTGATATAAACAAGTAATTGCCTCCAGGGCTATATCTGTTTGTTGAAACACCTCAATGGCTATTATATCAATTCCTGAAGTCTTATTTTTCACCAATGCCTTCAGTGTAGCTTGGGCTTCTTCCTACAATATCATTAGTTCTTGATCATATGCTCCCTCCTGCAATGGTTGAACACCAACCAATTTTTTTTTAATATACAGTGACTTTGTGTATTCCTTCCATCTTCTTTTGTTGCTTCCTGTATTGTTTAATATTTTGTCCATAGAATCCTTCAGTATTGCAACTTGAGGTTTGAATTGTTTCTTCCCTTCTTTCAGCTTAGGAAATGCTGAGTTTGTTCTTGCCTTTTGGTTTTCTAATTCCAGGTCTTTGCACATTTCATTGTGATACTTTACTTTGTCTTCTCCAGGCACCATTTGATACCTTCTATTTAGCTTCCTTACTCCATCATTTCTTCCATTCAGTTTAGCTACTCTCCATTCAACAGTGAGTTTCTGAGTCTCTTCTGACATCCATTTTGGTCTTTTCTTGTCTTTTTAATGACATTTCAACTTTTTCATGTCTGATATTCTTGATGTCATCCCCCAACCTATGTGGTCTTCTGTCACTGGTGTTCAATATGTCAAATCTGTTCTTCAGATGATCTCTAAATTCAGGTGGGATATAATCAAATTTGTATTTAGGCTTTTGTGGACTTGTTTTAATTTTCTTCAGCTTCAAGTTAAACTTGCATATGAGCAATTGATGATATGTTCTAAAATTGGACCCTGGCATTATTCTGACTGATGATATTGAGCTTCTCCATCACCTCTTTCCACAGAGGTAGTTGATTTCATTCCTGTGTATTCTATCTTTTGAGGTCTAGGTTTATAAATCATCATGTATGTTGTTGAAAAGTTTTTTACAATGAATAAGTCACTATGTGACCAGATGTCTGAATAAGTCATTGGTCTTCCAAAATTTTATCAGGTGATCTCCAGTGTCATTTCTTTCACCAAGGCCACCTTTTTTAACCCCTGAGGCTTTTTTGTTTCCAACTTTACATTCCAATCACCAGTAATTATCAATACATTTTGATTGCACGTTCCATCAATTTTAGGCTGCAGAAGCTGGTAAAAATCTTCAATTTCCTCATCTTTGGCTTTAGTGATTAGTGCATAAATTTAAATAATAGTAGTATTAACTGATCCTCCTTGTAGCTGTATGGATATTATCCTATCACTAACAGAATTGTACTTCAGAATAAATCTTGAAATATTCTTTTTGATGATGAATGCAGCACCATGCCTCTTCAATTTATCATTCTTGGCATAGTAGACTACATGGTTGTCCAATTCAAAATAGCCAATAGCAGTCCATTGGTAAAATAGAGTCAGCAAAAATGAGGAAAACCATCAATGAGATGGATTAACACAATGGCCATAGTAATTGGCTAAAACATAGCAAAGATCATGAAGACAGCACAGGAGAGGACAATTTTTTTTTCCTGTTATACATAAAGTCATCATAAATTAGAGTCTACCTGATGACAACTAACACCACCAACAATAGGGACTATTTGCATTCCTTAATTTATGGTTCTTTCTTCCATCTTCAGGGGCAGCAGCATAACATATTAAAATCTCTTTCTTCCTCTGTCTCTATGACCTCTGTGTCTGTCCTCACATCTCCTTCTCTAATTCTCCTGCCTACCTCATGCTCTTTTAAAGACCCTTGTGATTACATCGGGTTCTGAATTCAATCACATTCACTCTTTTTTTTTTCCATATAAGATAATATACTAACAAGGTCTGGGAATTATGATAATGATATTTTGGGGGGACATTATTATTTTGTGTACCTACCTTTTGTAGTGGGTTGACTTGTTCCCGAGAAATATGTTGACATCTTAATCCATGAATGGGATTTTGTATAGAAATAGTGTTTCCATGGATCTAATTAAATTAAGGACCTTGAGATAATATCTTTCTGGATTAAGGGTGCATACTAAATAAAGTTACAGTCTTCCTTATAAGAGACAGGTAAGAAGACAACACACAAAGACACATAGTAGGAAAGGCTATGTAAAGAGAAAGGCAGATAACGGAGGGCTTCTCAAAAAGCCAAGAATCGCCTGGAGCCAGCAGAAGCTGAGAGAGAGAGGCCTGTAACAGGTTCTCTTCAGGGTGACAGAGAAAATCAGTGCTGCCAACATTTTGATTTGGGATTTATAGCCTCCAGAACTGTAAAGGAATATATTCCCATTGTTTTAGTCCACCAATTTTGGTGAATTGTTTCTGTTACCTAAAAGGAAAGACTGGTGTGACTACTCTTGAAGATTATGTACCAGAGTGAGGTGAAAGAAAAAGAGAGCTCTATTCTTTAGATCGTTAAGGGAGACAGAGAAGTAATATTCTCAGACTCTCTCCATTCTCTGGTAGCAATTCGCTGTTTTTGTAGGTTGTTGAGCCAAGAAAGTGACATTATTATAGGTTTAGATACATGTGAAATCTGCACAAACATTATAAGCACATGCAGTTGCTAAAAGTTATATCTTTTCATTATCTTGTAAGCTTATTTCATTATCATACTAACACTCCATGCAGAAGCATGCTTTTTACTGTGCTAATGTAACTTTTTACTTACTGAGCTGACTAGTCCTCAAGCCATAAAAGTTAATCTATAGCAAAAACAAGAATTGAAACCTTTTTTTTTTTTTTTTTTTCCTAATGTGGAATCACAAACAGCATGATGTTTATCAGTAACTTTAAATGATTGGGGGTTGGTCTCATTACAACAACCTTAGGAATCTAATATACCCTCTAAATCTAATTTTCATCATGTATAAATTGAGAACAATAAATAGTACCTCATTCATATGGTTGAAACAGCATATCTCTTGGCATGTAGAGGGTACTCAGTTGCATAGAATTATTGGGTGAGAGTCTGTGAAATGATACCTTACCCGTTTTTCATTGTTGCAGAATAAATTATTTCACAGACAAACATTTTGTATATAACAGATGCTTAATTTTTAAGCTCTTAATTTTATTTATCATGACTTTCAAAAAGGAATCTTTCTAAACTGTGTTACACATATTATTTTCCAATAAACAGTGTACAACATTATAAAAAATAGAGATTGACTTTAGAACAAGTAAACATGAGTTCTAATTTTAATTCTATCACTTACCAGCTGTGTGGCCTTCAGTAATTTACTTAACTTCTTTGAGTTTGTTCAGAGATATTTGAGAAATAACGGTTATAGCATTTATTCCTGACAGTGGTTTGGAGGATTAAATTAGGGAAAAATTTATAATACCTTGCTCTGCGTTTATTATTTATTTTTCTCCTTAATATCTAAATGTCATCATGTTGAATCATGGAATTTCAGAATATTTATTCAACAAATGATAATTGTTCACTAAATACTAGCAATTGTATTAGGAGCTAAGGCCCTGTGTTCAGAATTCCTTAGTTTACTAAAAGCTACATTCCCTCAGATTGTTCTTTTTTATTGGTTTTTATCACATCATTCATGGGTCTCCAGCTTTCACAATGTTCCTTTTTACAATTGGCTTTTGCTGTCTCAATGGTCAGGCCCTGCTCTCTGGAGAGCCTTTTCCTCACTTCACATTGGCTCTTTGTCTCAGTGTGGCCTCAGGATTCTTTTTAATAACAGGGTTTTGTAAAGCTCTTCTTCTATCATCAGTCCAACTCTCATCATTAGGTCCTGCCTTATCCTCTGAGACTGGATTCCTGTCCTGGTATGTGTATATGTGTAGGGATCTGTGCAAACAATTAAATAACTGATGGGTTGGCAAGGGATTCTGAGAAGCAGACACATCTAGAAGAATGAGTAGAAGAGAAGGGATATTGGCACAGGCAGCAACAAATAGGGCTACTCTGAGAGGGGACAGAGTAGTGTGTTGAGGGAGATCCAGGTGTGGTTTTTGATGCAGTTATTGTTAGCTACCATAGGGCTGGCCCCAACTCATGGGGATCCCATGCACAATGAAACAAAACGCTGCCTGGTCTGTGCTATTTCCATAAGTAATGGTAGACTGGACCATTGTGATCCACAGAGATTGCATTGGCTGATTTTCTGAAGTACATCACCAGGCTTTCTTCCTACTTTGGAAGTTCCACAGACACCTGTTCAGTGTAACAACAACATGCAAGCCTCCACTGACAGATGGGTAGTGGCTGCACATGAGGTACCTTGTCTGGGAATTGAATCCCAGTTTCCTACAGGAAGGGAGGAATTCTACTACTGAACCGTCACTGCCTTATAATGAATGGCAGTAGGTGAGATGAAAACAACTGGCTTGTGCCGTTTCTTGAGGAACTTCACCTGATGTTTGCAGAAGAGGCTCAGGTATCTCCTTGACATACTATGGATGGCACAACTGAAGAAGTTTTCCTTCAATTATTCCTCAGTGATGTTAGCTGGTTTCTTTTATCTGGTGGCCAGGCAGACATATATTCAGAAACTCCATAGTAGGAAGTTGCCCTGGAAGAAAAGTGACAAGATACAGACTATTGTGATATTCCTGATGAAGAAGATTGAGGTTTTGAGCTGCAGTCCTGACTATGGGAATGGAATGAATAGCACAATATACATATGAAGCTTGCTTTCATGAATGTTGAATTCTGGCAGTGGGAACAAGTATTCATCAAATAGTTACTCAAATATTTACTAAATTGTATGATTAAAACATATACCTTCCTCGTTCTTCAGTTTTAAACACTGCAGAAATTGTAATGTATCCTAAAATTGCTGTTGGCTCACCAGCCATCATGGGGTAATCATTATTAATTACCTGTGCATAGGCAATGAACATTGCAGAAGAGATGACAACAGCTTGCCAGGGAAAAAGTGCAATGCCCTGTTTAGAAAGATTGACCCACCAACACTTCTGATGACATAGAGGATATTATCTTGTGAGAAAACACAGACACTGACTGTTCCCATTTGAAAAGTGGTATAGTTTAATTTGTCTTTAAGTGACTATGAAGACATTTTATAAATACCTCAATAAATGTCATTGTTCTTTGCTTTTTATGTATACAAAACAGTGGGATATTTTAATAATAGAAGTGTAAATAAGTGCTCTTTCAGTAAGTGTAAAGTAAAAGCTCTAAGTGATAAGAAAGCAAATGTCATCATTTGATTGAAAGTATTTTTCCTTAATAATATATCTTAAAATCAGTAGTTTTCGATTTGATGAAGTACATTGATAACTACCATAGTTAAATTGATGATATAAAGGAGAAGTATGGAGTGCTACTGAAGTCTGAAATGGAGGAGCAAATTTATTTAGAGAAAGCTGTCTTGAGGAACAGGAGCCCTGGTAGTGCAGTGCTTAAGTATGCAGCTGATACCACCTTGGAAACCCAAGGAGGGGTCACTATGAGTCAGATCCAACTCGATAGCACTGTGTTTGGTTTTTTTGGTTTGTTTGTTCTTTGTTTCCAATGTTTACATTCACATTTCAATCATTAGCAGTAATCTTTGCATGTTTGATCAATTTCAACTGTAGTGGGTCATACAATTCTTCCATTTCTTCATCTTCGGAATTCATGGTTAGTCCATAAATTTGAATAATAATAATAGTTATATTATTATCTGCAGGCATGCAGATATGAACCTATCATTTACAACATTGTGTTTCAGGATAGATCTCGAAATATTCTTTATAATGATTGCCTTTCCTCTTCAAATTGCCATCCCTAGGAGAGTAGACTATATGATTGTCAGATTAAAAATGGCCAATACAAGTTCATTTCAGTTCGCTAACTCCTAGGATATTTATACTCAAGAGTTCTTTTGCATTCTTGACAACTTCCAATTTTCCTTGTCTCATACTTTGTGCATTCCACTTTCAATTACTAATGGAGGTTTGCTACTTCTCACTTTGAGTTGTGTTACATCCAGTGACAGGTCCAAAAGGCTTTACTACATCTGTATCATTAAGGTCAACTCTGCTTTGAGAAGGCAACTCTTCCTCAATCATATTTTGAGTGTTTTACAAATGGGAGGGGAGGTGTTAACTCATTTTCCGGAATTATATTGGGCAATATTCTGTTTTAATCTATAATATAGTCTTCAGCTAATTTTGGAAATAGATCACCAGAACTTTTTCATACTCTGTGTTAGTCTGGAAGCTTCACTAAAACCAGGGTGACCTTGCTGGTATTTAAATTACTGGTGCCATAGCTTCTAGCATCATGTAACACACATGCCACCACAGTATAATAAATTGACAGATAAGCTCCCATTAGGAGAAAACTTTCTGATTTTTCCTGATACCAAATATGGTATAACAAAGGAATTTCTCATCCTCCTACTTAAGACCAACTGCATCTTCTGGTTGAGATTTTTTTTTTCCTCTCTACCTTCTCTAGAACCTTATACTATCTCCTAGCCTTTCCACATATTAAACAGAATAACTTAATCTTTGGTTTTTCAAAATAGTATGGGTGCTGATGAGCTGGGGGATATTGGAAGATAAAAATATAATGAGATCAAGTTTACTCATCGGTTTGTGAGATATTAAATAGACCGTTCTATAGATAGAACTGAAGACATTAATCTAAAACTTATCTGTGCATGTTATGATTGAAGTGAAAAAGAAAAGAGAGTTTAGCTCTGGCCCATAAGTTAAATGGCAGAGAAGACAGGATGATTTCAAAGAAAACTGAAAAAGTGGCCACACAAGAGGAAAACCAAGATGCCATACTCTATGCAGAAATTTACAGACATGCTTTCCAGAAATTTGACTGTAAAGGTGAAGTTAGAACTATAGAGTTGTAGCTGGAGAGGAATATGGGGTACATGTAGGGATTGCTTTTCTTTAATCTTTTACTGTAGGAGCACACATTCATAATCATAGGGTTATGAATGTGTTTTTTTTTTCAGGGGACTATGAGGTCTTAATTATATTTCCCACATTCAGTCAATAAACATAATAAGTCCTAATTCCTCAATTAGTCTGGGATACTAAGTTGAATAAGCCACATTTAGTGCCCTCAAGATGGTTAGTCAAGGAGCATACCCTCTGAAGCATTCTGTTTTAGGATCTTCTCCCTTTACCTATTTGATAGTGGTTATAAACGCCCTTCAAAAAGAGGTTAATAGAGTGAAGACTAACACTAAGGAGCAAGAACACTTCTATAAACAACATGATTCATTGTGTGATTTGTGATCAGGGTCAAAAATACCTTTTGAAGTTATACAGAATAATTTGGGAATTAGAATAAAATAAGGAGCCAAATCAGCCTGGCTATCTCAAAACTATCTCCAAGTAGGCAGATTGCAAAACCTAAAATCCTTGCTGTTAGAGTTACTTCTATAGTTCAAGACATCTTTCTTTTTCCAAACTATTTTTTAGCAATTATCTTACCTAGGAGAGAGATCATCCATAAATATGTTCTCTACATTTTTACTATTAATTATATATTGAGATAAAATATCACATTGTAATAACTTTACCCACAGTGAATCTGTACAATACAATGTTTGAATGTATTGTTTATATAGCCTCTGACATGAGACTTATCTAATAATACTAACTAAGCAAAGCCAATTTTAGGTAACTTATATGTGACTTTATCCCAATTTTTTATGTGCATGTTCAAAATTCATGTTCTAATTTATTTCTTAGCTGAACAAATATTGCTTAGTTTTTGAATTAACTTTCTGAAGTGAACTAAATGGATGTCTTTATCTATTATCTCTAAGGAAGGATAATTATCATATAATATATGATCTGTTTACAGTTTCTGAGGATGTTATCTAAGCTAAAAAGTGAGTAATCTGTGTGAAGCAAAGCAGACAGTGAGGTATCTGGTTTGTATCTGAGAGTAAGCATACCAGAGGGCTATAAAGTCCTCTACACAAGTGTGAGTCATCTGTTCTGCCCACTGGCACTCTGAAATGAGACCCTTTCAATCTGACATTATATCAGGGATTGCTTTTGAAACATTAAGAGTAGAAAAATATTGACACAATCCTATCCTTCTTTTGTCTTTCATTTCTGTGAATATTTAGAGTCATACACATAAACAAAAATATATAGAGACTGCTGTGAAGTCTTTAGGATAAACTTTGAACATTTAAAGTTTATTTTTAATAAATTACAGATTTTATAGAGGTTAGCATTGAGCTTTGTTTTCAAAGTTGATAAGGATTTCATTCCTGTGCCTTTAACTTGTTTTTAATTCTTTTGGTTGAAGCTGTGTCTTAGAACTTTGGTGTAGGATTCTCCATAAGTGTGGATCTTTTGACTGAATTTCAACACTGTATTACACTTATCTAATGTATGTCTAACTTCTCACTACACATTCTTTGGAAATCTAGTGTCTGTTTTATTCTTTGTTGGACCTGGCAACTATGCATACCTTGGCTAATTCTAAGTCTTCAATAAAAGTCTGTTGAATGACTTAATTGGAACTAACATGTGACAGGTACTAAACACATTGATCTGTCAAAATAAATAAATAAGACAGAGATTTTCTTCTTATGTATGATATGTTTTGTTAGATGCTTTCCGGTCTATTCTGACTCCTAATGACCAGAAGTATAACAGAACAAAATGCTGCCTGATTCTGTGCCATCCTCACAATCATGGCTATGCTTGAGCCCATTGTGGAAGCCACTGTGTCAATCCATCTTGTTGAGGGTCTTCCTCTTTTTCATTGACCCTTTACTTTAACAGGCATGATGTGTTCTCCAGGGACTTGTCCTTCCTGAAAACATGTCCAAAGTATGCGATATGAAGTCTCATTATCCTTGCTTCTAAGGAGCATTTTGGTTGACAGATTTGTGTGTTCTTCTAGCAGTCCATAGTATATTCAGTATTCTTTACCAATGCAAGAATTCAGAGATATTGGTTTTTCTTCAGTCTTCTTTAATCATTGTCCAGTTTTGCACGCATATGAGGAGATTGGAAATACTACAACTCAAGTAAGATGCACTTTGGTCCTCAAAGTGACATCTTTGCTTTTTAACATCTTAAAGAGGTTTTATGCAGCAGATTTTACCAAAGTAGTATGTTGTGTGATTATACACACATACACATACATATATACATATATGTGTATATATGTATACATGTATATATATATATAAACCAGGGA
Source organism: Orycteropus afer afer (assembly GCF_000298275.1). NCBI lineage: Eukaryota > Metazoa > Chordata > Mammalia > Tubulidentata > Orycteropodidae > Orycteropus > Orycteropus afer. Next base: position 5,662,966 of record NW_006921695.1, on the reverse strand, counting down.
AAAAAAAAAACCACCAAACTCACTGCCATCAAGTTGATTCTGACACATACATACATATGCCTGGTAATGCAATAGTTAAACACTCTGCAGCTATCTGAAAGACTGTGGTTTGAGCAAACTGATGGCAAAATGATGGTATAGTGGGTAAGGCATTTGGCTGCTAACCAGAAAGTCGATGTTTCAAACCTACCAAGTGTACTGTGGGAGGTAATCTATTTCCTCTACTACTTCCTCAAGCTACTTCCAAGATTTACAGCCTTGAAAATCCAATGGCGGGCACTATGAGTTGCAATCAACTTGACAGCAGTGGCTTTTTTTTTTTTTTTTTTTTAGTAGGGAATCCATTCCAAATTAATGAACATCTCCTAAGTTTCTTTTGGAAGTTTAATTGTTTGGCTTCCACATTTAGATGTACAATACATATTGAATTAATTCGTATTCATATTCATCACAGACTATGGTATAGAATTAAGCTTTCTTTTAAATTTAAACTGGTTTATCTAATTGACCCAACATGGTTATTTTTGAAATGCTTTTCCTTTGCCATTAAATTTCCTTTATGCCTTTGTTGAAAGTCAATTGATCAAGCTTGTTTCTCCATTGTCTGTTTTATCTCCATTGATCAGTTTGTCTATCACTGTGTCAATTACCAAATGACATACTTACATAATTATTGATAAATTTAATGTTAGGTCTACTATATCACTATTTTCCCCAAATTTCCCATCTAGTCATTGTTCCATTATACTTGCTGTCCCTTTTTTTTTTTTTTTTTCTTTTTCGGGGTAATTATTTTATGTTATTCTATTTTTCTGCTTTGTTAGTTTTCTTTGTTATAGTTTATTTTTTATATTATTCTTTTATGGATTACCCTATGGGTTGCTATGTGAACATTTAATTTACTACGTTGTTGTTGTTGTTATGTGCCGTCGAGTCAGACCCGACTCATAGTGACCCCTCCTTGGGTTTCCTAGGTAGTATCACTACGGAAGTAGATTGCCCCATCTTCCTTCCAAGGAGTGGCTGGTGGGTTTGAACCGTCAGCCTTCTGGTTAGCAGTCAAGTGCCTTAGACACTATGCTACCAGAGCTCCTTAATTTAGTTAAAGCATGGCAATGATTGTGAAAATGGTACAGGACCTGGCATTGCTTTGTTCTGTTGTACATAGAGTTACTGAGTTGTAACCAACTCCATGGCACCTAACAACAACAAAATCATAATATACATAATAAAATATAGCACAACGATGGAGGAGTACAAGTGTAGTTAAAAGCATTTGTATGTTCCCTGTGTTAGAAGTGGTAAATGTACTGATTTAAAGCAGACTAATTTACTACAGTCTACTTTAAATAGGAGCTCTGGTAGCATAGTGCCTAAGGCACTTGACTGCTCACCAGAAGGCTGGTGGTTCAAACCCACAAGCCACTCCTCGGAAGGAAGTTTGGGCAATCCTACTTCTGTAGCGATACTGCCTCGGAAACCCAAGGAGGGGTCGCTGTGAGTTGGGGCTGACTTGATGGCAAACAACAACAACAACAACAACAACAACTTTAAATCAGTACATTTACCCTCAGGCCTAAAATTGAATCCACTCCCATGGCTTAAATTTCAACCAAGCAATAAACAGGCCTATGAGGTGAACTATTATACCAGGGAGATGCGCTTCTTAGACGAATCAACCATGAGAGATCAGAAGGAGAGCATTTGCACAGAGAGGAAGCAGGAATGCACTGGAAAGAAGGGCCAAAGGAAAATGTAACCACAGGGAGGAAGAGGGAAAACAACTTTTACACTGTGGGGTTCTAATCAATATCACAAAATAAAATATGTATGAACTATAGAATGGAATATGAATTTTCTCTGTAAACCTTTACCCAAATCACAGTAAAAGGTTAAACACAAAATAATGATATTTGAATGAAGGAGAATATAAGCAGCCATGTTTGTCTTGTGGGTAGCACAAAGCCTTGGAAATATGTTGTTGTTGTTGTTAGGTGCCATGGAGTCATTTCCAACTCACAGAGACCCTGTGCATAACAGAACGAAACATTGCCCACTCCTGTGCCATCCTCACAATCCCTGCTATGTTTGAGCCCGTGATTGAAGCCACTGTATAAATCCATCTCATTGAGTTTCTTTCCCCTTTTCTCTGACCCTCCACTTTAAATAGCATGATATCCTTTCCCAGAGACTGATCCCTTCTGACAACATGATGAAAGTAGGTGAGGCGAAGTCTGGCCATTCTTACTTCTAAGTGGATGCACTTCTTCCAGGACAGCTTTGGTCGCTCTTCTGGCCATCAATATTTTCAGTACTTTTCCCCAACACCACAAGTCAAAGGCATCAACTCTTCTTCAGTCTTCCTTATTCATTGACCAGCTTTCACATGCATATGGGGTGAAAATACTATGGCTTGGGTTAAGCATACCTTAGTCTTCAAAGTAACATTTTGGTTCTTTAACATTTTAAAGAGTTCTTTCACAGTAGATATTTGCCCAATGCAATATGACATCTCATTTCTTGACTGCTGCTTCCATGGTAGTTGATTTTAGATCAGTAAAATGAAATATGTGATAACTTCAATATTTTCTCAATTTATTGTGATGTTGAATATTGGTCCAGTTGTGAGGATTTTTTGTTTTCTTTATGTTGAGATATAAACTGTATTGAAGATTATTGTCTTTGATCTTCATCAGTAAGTACTCTAAGTCTTCTCCACTTTCAGCCAACAAGGTTGTGTCATCTACTGATCCAGGTTTTAATGAATCTTCTTCCATGTTCTTGTTCATGTACTCCAGCTTCTCAGATTATTTGCTCAACATAGAGATTGAGTAAGTATGGTGAAAGGATACAACACTGATGCATGCTCTTCCTGATTTTAAATGATGCAGGATCCCCTTGTTCAGCCTTGAAAATAGTAATTATTTAATCAATATTTGTTGAGTGAACATATTCATATATTAACTGTCTTATCATTAGTCAATTCACATTATTAGGAGAATGATCACTATGGAATGGACTATATAAAGGAACTTCCTTGGAAACCCACCTTAATGTGCTTTCCCTTCAGACTTTCAAAGCTTTTATCAGCACACAGGTATCCTCAGACCCAGTCTTTCATCATGGAGAACTTAAATTTAAGATGTATATTTTTGGCCTCTGTTACTAAACTGAAAGTATTCAAATGATAAACTATATATTAGAGTTAGAAAAAAATATAATTGGAGGAGTTCACATGTCACTTAAAGAAGAAATGATTTTCTCAGGATTGTGTAATGAGAGTGGAAAATTTTTAATTCAAATGTATACTTTACAGTATTAGTCTGGAGGTTAAAATCATCAGGGTATTTTTTAAACAAAACAACTAATAATTTACACATTTTGGTCAACTACTTTTATATGTTACAAAATTGAAAAGATGAAGTCTACTATAATGATAATTAACAAGTACTATGTGCCAGGTATATGCTAATCTCGTGAAAAATTATTTCTTCAATTACTCTGAAACCATGTTGTGCAGATCTTAGTATCTGCATTTGACAGGTGAGAGCATAATCTCTTCAGGCTTTTTTGAGGTATACGTTGAATTATTTTCCTAGCGCAGCTGTAACAGATTATCACAAACTGGGTGGTTTCAATCAACAGATGTGGTAGTTAAGTTTGTGTGTCAACTTGGCTGGGCTTGGTTGAATGTCTGGGCAGTTGGATGTAGTATTCCTCATGATGAGACTGGTGATCAACTCCATGGCAGAATCTACTGTGAGCAGCTGAGGAGCTGCCTTAGGGATGTGGTCTGCTTCCTTTATATAAGGAGAACCTTGGGGGACTGTCTTTAGGTTATGGTATGCTTGGACCCTGCATGTAGCCATGTCATTGTTCAGCAGCATGTCATGTTCTGCCAACCTCGGGACTTTCAAGGGACTTGAATTAATGGCTTGCTGTGTGGTTTGGTGACATCAGGGCTGTGTCTTTTTACTTGTCAACCTTGGGCTTGTCAGTCTCAGCAGCCAGCAACTGTCTGAGTGAAGGTGAAGAAAAGCCTCTAGGTCCAGTGGGCCTGGAGCAGGAGGCAGAACTGAAGCCCGTTTGGCTTTCACCCAGCCCCTAGAGCCTGGCACTTTGAACTCAGACTTAAAGCATCTAAACTGTAAGAGAATAAAGTCCTGTTTCTTCAAGCATCCCATTTGTGGTATATTTCTGTCAGAGTGGCAGTAGGTAACCAGAATAACAGACATTTATTATCTCACAGCTTTGGAGATTGTTATTGTTACGTGCTATCGAGTCGGACGCAAACCATAGTGACCTCTCCTTGGGTTTCCGAGGTGGTATCATTACAGAAGTAGATTGCCCAACCTTCCTTCCAAGGAATGGCTGGTGGGTTTGAACTGCCAGCCTTCTGGTTAGCACTCAAGTGCCTTAGGCACTATGCTACCAGCGCTCCTGCTCTGGAGATTAGAAGTCTAAAATCAAGGCATCAGCTCGGTCAGAGGAAGAATCTTTTCCATGCCTTTGTCTTAGCTTCTGATGGTTACCAGGAATCTTTGGTGTCCCTTGGCTCATAATTGCATCACTCCAATCTCTACCAGTATCATTACATGGCATTTCTCCTTATATGTATCTCTGTATCTACTCATAGCCTTCCTCTTAAGATTCCAGTCATTGGATTTAGAGTTCCCTATAATCTTATAAAGGTCCCTGAGTTGTGTATGTGGTTTGCAATCAATTGCTAACCTACAAGGTTGGTGGTTCAAGCACCCAGTGGAACCGTGAAAGAAAAGCCTGGAGATCTGTATCCATAAAGATTACAGCTAGCATAACTCTATGAAGCAGTTCAACATTTAACACAAGAGGTCACCATGAGTCAGAATCAATAAATGGCACAGATTCGATTTTAGTTGTTTCATATATGTGTGTATATATATGTGTGTGTGTGTGTGTGTATGTATATATATGTGTGTGTGTGTGTGTGTTGTTGTTATTTGCCGTCGAGTCAGCCCCGACTCATAGCGACCCCTCCTTGGGTGTCTGAGGCAGTATCACTACGGAAGTAGGATTGCCCAACCTTCCTTCCATGGAGTGGCTGGTGGGTTTGAACTGCCAGCCTTCCGGTGAGCAGTCAAGTGCCTTAGGCACTATGCTACCAGAGCTCCTATATATATGTGTGTGTGTATATATATATATATATATATATATATAGAGAGAGAGAGAGAGAGAGAGAGAGAGAGAATATATATAGTTAATGCTAACTAATAATATCTGCAGACACCTAATTTGCAAATAAGATCATATTGTGGAATTTTAGGTGGACATGAAATTTGGTGCACACTAACCAATCCAGTGCACCTGTCAAAGTCATGAGACTAGTTCATGGTAGAGTATAAGTTCACACCCATATTTATTGGTCCCCAACGCTATGCTCTAAGCCACTATAGAAATATTAAATTGTGATGATAGCTGAAAAGACATACTAAATTATGTCAGTATAATACAAATCTAGAGGAAGATTGGAGAAAGAGATGATGAAGAAGCTTAATGTTAGCTGTGAGAACAAAGTTAGAAGCTGATTATGCAACAGTCCATCACTTGCTCATATGCAATTGCAAATTGAAGCTGCAGAAAATTGAAACAAGACCATGAAAGCCAAAATACTACCTTCAGTATACACCACCTGAATTAGAGGTCATCTCAAAGATGGATTTGATGTTCTGAACAGTAATGCCTAAAGACCCGACAAGTTGTGGGATGCCATCAAGGACATCATACATGAAGACAGCAAAAGATCATTAAAAACACAGGAAAGAGAAACACTTTTACATACACAATTCTGCTTTATGAGTAACAGCGAACATTAATCTATGGGTGGATACATAAGTATACATGCTAAGTGATTAGGTATGTCAAGGCAAAAGAGGATATACCCATGACCTTATATAAGTTTGACAGATGATATTTATACATTAAAAAAAGAAAGAAAGAAAGGACTAAAATAGATGTCAGAAGAGATATTGAAACTCTCTCTTGAACATAGAGCAGCTAATGGAAAAAATAATGAAGGAAAAGAACCGAAGAGAAGATTTCAAGGGGTGGTTCAAGAAGACAAAGTAAAATATTATAATGAAATACACAAAAACTTGGAGTTAGTTGAAAGGGAAGATGATTTTTGACATTTCTCAAGCTGAAAGAACTGATGAAAAATGTCAAGCCTTGAGTTGTGATACTGAAGGATTCTATAGACAAAATACAGAACAATTCAGGAAACATCAAAAGAATATGGAAGAAATACAGAATTACTGTACAAAAAAAGAATTGCTTAGTGTTCAGCCATTTCAAGAGGCAGCATATGATTTGCTGAAGGAAGAAGTCTAAGCTTCACTGAAGGCATTGGTGAAACACAAGGCTTCAGAAATGAACAGAATACCAATTGAAATGTTCCACAAAGGGATAAAGAGCTGGAGATGTTGACACCCCTGTGACAAGAAATTTGGAAGAAAAATATGGAAGAGGTCTATATTTACACCCATTCCAAAGAAAGGTGATACAATAGAATGCAAAAATTATCAAACAATATCAATAATATCATTGATAACAATATCATTAATATCAATATCAGTATCATTAATTTCAATATCATTAATATCATTTTACATGGGTAAAATTTGCTGAAGATAATTAAAAAAATAGTTAAAGCCATACCTTGACAGGGAATTGATAGAAATTCAAGAAAGATTCAGAACAGAATGTGAAATGAGGAATATATTTGCTGATATCAGATGAATCTTGGCTGAAAGTAGAGAATACAAGAAAGATGTTTACCTGTGTTTTATTGATGATACAAAGGCATTCCACTGTATGGATCATAACAAATTATGGATAACATTGCAAGGAATGGCAATTTCAGAACACTTAATCTTGCTTATGAAGAACCTGTATGTAGACCAAGAGATAGTCATTCAAACATAACACAGGGATACTGTGTGATTTAAAAGGAGGAAAAGTGTGTATCAAGGTTGTATCTTTCACCAGACTTATTTATACTGAGTTCTGGTGGCAGAGTGCCTAAGGCATCTGCTGCTAATCAGAAGGCTGGCAGTTCAAACCCACCAGCCACTCCTCAGAAGGAAGATTGGGCTATCCACTCTCATAGAGATATCACCTCAGAAACCCAAGGAGGGGTCACGATGAGTCAGAAATGACTTGACAGTAGTGAGTTTTTTTGAGTGCTGAGCAAATAATCTGAAAAAGTGGACTATATGAAGAAGAACGTGGTATCAGGTTTAGAGGAAGATTCATTAAGAACTTGCGATATGCAGATGACACAACCTTCTTTGCTGAAAGCAAAGAGGACTTGAAGCACTTATTGCTGAGGATCAAAAACCATAGCCTTCAGTATGGATTTCACCTCAACATATGGAATATAAAAACTCTTAAAGCCAAACCAGTAAACAATACCATGATAAATGGATAAGAGAATGAAGTAGTCAACTATTTAATTTTACTTGGGTCAACATTCAACAGCTATGGAAACAATAGTCAAGAAATTAAATAATATATTGTATTAGGCAAATCTGCTGTAAAGGACCTCTTCAAAGTATTTAAAAGCATAAATGTCACTTTGAGGACTAAGGTGCAACTAACTCAAGACATGGTATTTTCAATCTTCTCATATACGTGGAAAAACTGAACAATGAATAAGGAAGACAACTGAATTGACTGTGAATTATGGTGCTTGTTAAGAATATTGAAAATACCATGAACTGCCAGAAGAGCAAATCTGTCTTGGAAAAAGTACAATCAGAATGCTCCTTACAAGCTAGGATGGTGAGATTTCTTCTTCTGTACGTTGGACATGTTATCAGGAGGAATCGTTCCCTGGAGAAAGACATCATGCTTGGCAAAGTAGGGACTAACATAAGAGAAGAACCTCAAAGACCTGGATAGACACAGAGGCTGCAACAAGGGGCTCAAATATAAGAACAATTGTGAGGATGGAACAAGACTGGACAACTTTTTGTCTGTTGTACATAGGGTCCCTATGAGTTGAAACTGACTTGATGACTTCTAGCCAAAAAAAAAAAAAAAAATTCTAGAGGCATTGAAAGCAATTCTAACATAAATATATGACTAGGTTTTCATCTTCGATAAAACTAAGAAAAAGTGTGTGTACACTCTGATTTCTAAAGGAAATCAGATTAGTGAGACTAATGAAAATCAGTGTGTGCCTAAAAGAAACTGTAGATACTTTAATTATCTCAGTTAATTTTTATTTTTAATGAGATATTTATGAAGAAACATTTTTTAAAAACTGATTTATGAAAAGATTAAACTATGTAGATAAAATAAATGCAATTTGAACTTTGAGTTTATATTTGTTGCTGCATTCATCTTTTAAAAACTATTCAGATTACGTTAATTAGATATGGCCCATTTAACATACTTGAATAAACTTATTGCCAATTATTTAAATCTATTTTATCATATTGAGATTATCAATATGCCCTTTAGAAGTGTGAAGTACAGTTCTAGAAAGCATATGTAGAATATATAGAACTACCTCTGAAACAAATAATTATGGAAATAACAGCTAGAACAGCTAGTCTAATCTTTTTGGTCTGAAACCACACATTCCACTTTCCTTCAAGGTTTTGCTATTTGTTAAGTCAGTCAATACAATGGGTATTTTTAAAATAGTGCCTTGGTGAGAGAAATGCCACCGGAGATCACATGATAGACTTTTGCAAGACCAACAACTTGTTCCTTGGAAATACCTTTTGCAATGAATGTAAATGGCAACCGTATGCAGACCTCACCATATGGAATACACAGGAATCAAACTGACTATATCTGTGGGAAGAGGCAATGGAGAAGCCCATACCATCAGTCAAAACAAGGCCAAGGGCTGAGTGTGTGAAAGAGACCATCAGTTGCTCATATGCAAGTACAAGTTGAAGCTGAATAAATTTCAAACAAGCCCACGAGGTCAAAATATGACATTGATTGTATCCGACTGGTATGTAGAGATCATCTGAAGAATGGGTTTGACACATTGAACATCAATGACTGAAGACCAGACTAGTTGTAGGATGACATCAAGAACATAATATGTGAAGAAAATAAAAGGTCATTAAAAAGACAGGAAAGGAAGAAAAGACCAAATTGATGTCAGAAGAGACTCTGAAACTTGCTCTTGAATGGAGAGTGGCTATAGCAAATGGACAGAATGATGTAATAAAAGAGCTGAACAGGATATTTTAAAGGGCAATTCAAGAAAATAAAATATTACAATGAAATGGGCAAAGACCTAGAATTGGAAAACCAAAAGAGAAGATCATGCTTGTCATTTATCAAGCTGAAGGAACTGAAGACAAAATTCAAGCCTCCAACTTCTGTACTGAAGGATTGTGTGGGCAAAATATTATACGATGCAGGCAGCATCAAAAGAAGAGGAAAGAAATACAGAGTCGTACTGAAATGAATTGGTAGATGTTTAACCGTTTCAGGAGGTAGCATATGCTCAAGAACTGATGGTATTGAAGGAAGAAGTCCCAGCTGGACTGATGAAATTGGCAGAAAACAAGGCTCCAGGAATTGATGGAATACCCTTTGAGATGTTTCAACAAATGGATGGAGTGCTGGAGGCACTTACTCATTTATGTCAAGAAATTTCAAAGATAGCTACCTAGCCAAGTGGCTGGAAGAGATCTATATTTGTGTCAATTCCAAAGAAAGGTGATCCAACAAAATGTGGAAATTATTAAACAATATCATTAATATCACTCACAAGTAAAATTTTGCTGAAGATAATTGAAAAATTGTTGTAGTAGTATATTGACAAGGAACTTCCAGAAATTCAAGCTTGATTTAGAAGGGAACATGGAACAAGGGATATCATTGCTGTGTCAGATGGATCTCAGCTGAAAGAAAGAATACCAGAATGATGTTTACCTGTGTTTTACTGACTATGCAAACGCATTCAGTTGTGTGGATCATAACATATGGATAACATTATGAAGAATGGGAATTCCAGAATGCTTAATTGTGCACATGAGGAACCAGTATATAGACCAAGAGGGTATTGTGCAAATGAAGGAAGGGTGTACTGCATAGTTTAAAATCAGGAAGGGTGTACAACAGGGTTGTATCCTTTCACCATACTTATTCACTCTGTATGCTGAGCAAATAATCCAAGAAGCTGGAGTATGTGAAGAAGCAGCATCGGGATTGGAGGAAGACTCATTAACAACCTAAGATATGCAGATGACACAACCTTGCTTGCTGAACATGAAGACTGGAAGCACTTACTGATGAAAATAGAAGATTATTGCCTTCAGTATGTATTATATCTCAACTTAAAGAGAATAAAAATTTTCACCACTGGACCAATATCAATATCACTTTAAATGGAGAAAAGATTGAAGTTGTCAGGAATTTCATTGTAGTTGGATCCACAGTCAACATTCATGGAAGCAGCAGTCAAGAAATCAAACATCATCTTGCACTCAGGAAATCTGCTGAAGAAGATCTTTTTAAAGTGTTAAGAAATAAAGATGTCACTTTGAAAACTAAGGTGTGCCTAACCCAAGCCATAGTATTTTCTTTTCTTTCTCTATTTTATTGTGCTTTGGGTACAAATTTACAGAGCAGAATTTGTTTTACATTCAACAGTTCATATACATTTGTTTAAATCCCTAATTACCCTCCCCATCCCTAACCCACTGTCTTCCCCTCCCTTCCCTGTGGTGCACCCCCTTGCCCCACGTTGTTGTTGTTGTTGTTGTTATGTGCCTTCGAGTTGGACCCGACTCATAGCGACCCCTCCTTGGGTTTCTGAGACAATGTCACTACAGAAGTAGATTGCCCCGTCTTCCTTCTGAGGAGTGGCGGTAGGTTTTAACCCCCCAGCCTTCTGGTTAGCAGTCAAGTGTCTTAGGCACTATGCTACCAGAGCTCCCCATGGCCTTCTTAATCATGCACTCCTGTCTATTCAGCTTTCCCTCCATGTGAATGCTGCCCCTCTGGTGCCCCATGACCTATTGCTCCAAGGGGTGTATCTCTGTAGAGTAGGGGGATGCATCGTCCTGGGTTCAGTGTTCTGAATATAAGTCTTTCTACTCTTGGGCTGAGAGTCAGTCCTTGGGAGGGAGCCCTATCCCAGGCCCAAAGTGTATCCCAGGGCCATAGTCTTGGGGGTCTCACCAGCCTCCATTAGATCAGTAATTCTGGTCATTGTTGTGGTTTTGAATTTTATTCCATCTATTTCCTCTCACTCTATCCAGGATCTCCCGTTTTGATCCCTTCCCGAGTAGTTGGCATCGGTTTCCAGGCATTATCTAGTTCTTCCAGTCTTGAGGTCCATCATATCCTTGGACTAATTCTTTCCAAATATCCTTGATTTTCTTCACTCTTCTTCATTTCAAATGAGAGGAGACCATTATCTGCATCTTAGATAGCTGCTCAAAAACTTATAAGACCTTAGTCACTAGTCACCAAAGTAGGTTGTGGAGCAAGATTTTTATGTATTATATTGTGCCAATTGAGCCTGGTGTCCCCCCAATGCTATGGCCGTGAGTCAGCAGGTCTGGTGTTTCTCTCTCCCAAGGTGTTTAAGCCATGGTATTTTCAATTGACTCATATGAAATTAAAAGCTGGACAATGAATAAGGAAGACTGAAAAAGAGTTGATGCCTTTGAATTGTGGTGTAGGTGAAGAATACTGAAAATAGCATGAACTGCCAGAAGAACTAACAAATCTGTCATTAAAGAAGTGTAATCAGTATGCTCCTTAGAAATGAGAATGACCAGACTTTGTCTCAGCTACTTTGGTCATGTTGTCAAAAGGGACCATTCCCTGGAGAAGGATAACATACTTGGTAAGGTAGAAGGTCAGCAAAAAAAAAGAGGAAGCCCCTCAATGAGATGGATTGACACAGTGGCTGCACCATGGGCTCAAACACAGCAAGATTGCACAGAACCAGACAACATTTTGTTCTGTTGCACATAGGGTCACTGTAAGCTGGAGCCAACTTGATGACACCTAATATCAACACAAAAATAAAGGCCATGGTGGTGAGCACCACAGTCTAAAATCAGTTTTCCATGTGTGTCTTTATACAGGGAATCCTGATTTCTGTAATATAGTAGACCATGTTTTCTTTTGAGCAAGTACACTAACAATTCTCTAAGAGTTTTGATTAAGATGAGAACAAAACAGTTACTGAAGTAGGTTCCTCAGAAGTCCGTCAGTTCTCATGTAAGTAAAACCTTAGAGCCAGGAAAGACCTGGATGAAAGTAGAGTTGTTCAAGCAACAGTTCAATATGTACATCTCAATCAAGTTTTTGAGAGTGTCCTCTAGGAAATAACCAGGATTGTCAGAATTCTGTGTCCAGGATTGTCTGAATTCTGTGTCCCTGAATGAAGGTCATTGAACATGCCTCAGAAATTTCAGACGGCAGTGAGTTTGGTTTGGTTTCTTTTTGGTGCCACTCTAATGGAATATGCCATTAATAGGATGGTTTTAGCAGGTATTTATTCTCTTACAGTTTAGGTAGCCAGAAGTCCAAGTTCAAAGTGTGAGCTCCAGGGTCTGGGTGAAGACCCTTTGACCTTGGGCTTCAGCTCTGCCTCTTGTTCCAAGCCCACTGAAGCTGGAAGCTTCTCTTAACTCAGGCAGCTGCTGGCTGCTGAGGTTGACATACCCAAGGTCAACAAGTAAAATGTCATGGTCTCAAGATTATCAAGCAGCACGGCAGGCCACTGGTTAAACAGTCCTAAGATTGACAGACAACATGGTAGACCACCGATGACTCAGCCAGATGTGCCAAGAAGCTCAAGACCTTTCTTAAAGCATGGTCTTATATACCAAAAACAGACCACATCCCTAAGGCAGCAACTCAGCTGCTAACAGGAAATTCCACCTTGGAGTTGATTACCATCATGGGGAATAACTACATCCAGATACCCAGCTACTCAAAACCATGCCTAACCAAGTCAGCACATAACCTTAACTACCAAAGTCTCCCATTTCTAGCACCTGATACTCACAAAGTTTAAAAGAGAACCTTTCACCTGTGTTTCCTCCAACCCTAAAACAGCTTTTTAAAAATTTGTTTGGATGGAATGGGATGAGGTGTGAAACACTAGCTTTTCAATCCTATCCATCCCATCTATTTCATTTTGTAGTTCTCTAGGACTTTGTTTGACAGCTGTATGTATTATAATTTTGAGAAGGGAGAAACTGAATTTAAAATTGAGAGAAGGCTATCAAGGATGGCTGTGAAAAATATTGAGCATATTGAATGAAGATGATGGAGAATCTCAAATAAATGTTAACAGAAACAGGTTGAGATCTATTAAAAAGAGATGGTAAGGGATGGCTTGAACAAGTTATTCAGGCCTCAGAATAAAGAAACAATTTTTTCATGTATTCTCTCTGGGGTTCATTTTTCTTAGTCTTGTCACCTAGGGATAAGTATGAGGCTACGGATATCAGGGAAAGAGCCAAAGATGATACACACACACACACACACACGTGTGTGTGTGTGTGTGTGTATACATACATACATATATACATATACACACACCATCCCTGTATCTAAGGGAACAAAAAGAATCCTAGAGGCTCATATATGGTACAGCTCACACAGATTCCATGGGTTTTGAGATGGTAAAGCCACATTGATAAAAACCACATGCATTTGTCTGAAGGTCACCATACATTTCTCTTGAGAACTTGCAGCAGAGGTGTGTGGCCAATTGAAGATTCTTGATCATATAGGTAGTCTTTAATTATATCTTTCTATCAAAGACATAAGTAAAATAAAATAAATAACAATATAACTCTTCAGAGTTACTTACTGGAAATTTGAGATATATACCAGCCTCTGCAGGGGGGAGGGTGGGATTGCTGTTGACCAGATTCTGATTCAGCCCTGTAGGACAGAGTAGAACTACCCCATAGGGATTCTGAGCTACTAATCATCATAGACGCAGACAGGCATATTTTGTGGCATCAACCATGGAGTGGCTGGTGGATTAAAACCACAGACCTTTTGGTTAGCAGCTAAGTGGTTAATCACAGTTCTATCAGGGGTCCTAGTACACATGTAATCCCCTTTAGGAATTGTTGTATTTATAAATAAAAAATAAAACTCATTTTTCCATGGTGTATTCAAGACACTTTATTTTTCATTTTAAGTTTAATATCATGGACATTATATGTCGTAAGTTTCCCTCCTTGAAACTAGAATAACATCACTTTAGTGGAATTCATGGAAACCACTAATAATCTATTTTCCAATGCCACACACGAAGAGGTATCTACTGGAAATGCACCTAAATCTTCTGGTAACTGTTTTCTTAAAAGCAAAATCAAACAACAAAACCAAAATAATATTAAAACAAAGCTAGATGCTCTTAATATTTCCAAAGTTGTAGGCACATTCAACCCATCTTTTGAAGCTATTTGAATTATTGGCTGTGGTGATTGGTCTTTTAAAGTGAATTTTTGTTGTTGTTGTTGTTGTTGTTTTGGTTTGTTTATTTGTGTTTTTAATCATCATTGTAACCATTCCTTTTCTTTCTTTACAGTTTGCTCTAGAGAAGCAATGACATTAGACGTTATATTTCCTAAAATTAAATCTGACTCTCTACATTATGGTCTTTAACCAAACAGAATTGTGTATTTTTGTTCATGCACCAGTGATTATTTGATTCTATAACAAATGAGCCATCTAGAAGCTGATGAAGTCAAAGGAGAAATTTCAATAACTAAAGGCAAAGCAAACACATCCATCACAGATTCTGACATTGCTGTGATAGAATGTATTCAAAAGTAAGGTATAATATTCATAATTATTTGTTTAAACTGGGGAAATAGTGATAGAGTGCATCTTTCTGGATTGCCTACCCTCACTAAGTTTTAAGGAAAACAAATAAATACTAATTCAATCAACATCATTCCTATCCAACTTCCCTTAGTCAACTTTAATAATGTGTTTCAAAAATCACAAAGTAAACTATTGATGAATTCTTGGGAGATTAATGAGTCTGTTGACAATTGATTTCAGAATAACTCCAGTTTTCTCACCAGCCAAATGGCAAGAGCTAATTCAAATACCTTGGTATTTGAGGATTTGGGCAAATGCTTGGAAAATTTGATTGAACTTTACTACTTCCTCTACCCTTTTCTTATCCTTTAAAACACGAAACTTTTTTAATGGATGCCAAATTCCTGGGGAAAAAAATCATTTTCCTAATACACATGCAATCCTCTTTAGGAATTATTGTATTTATAAATAAAAAATAAAACTCATTTTTCCATGGTGTATAGCATTTTTCCCCCCGGCTAGAATTAATAACATTGTATAACTGTCATTTTCTGGAAGAGTGACTCAGAAAGTTCTCCATTTAAATGGAGAGATTTGATTGTGCTTGATAAAAGCTTCTTTGAAAATGATAATTTTGAGGTCCTTAAGGTCTAGGTAAATCATAATTTGGAAAAAGACCTCTGTTGATCAATCATGAAAGACAAATTTAGATTAGTGTTCTGGTTACCTAGTGCCATTCTGACAAGAATCTACCACAAATGGCAAGCTTTAACAAACAGGAGTTTACCCTTACAGTTTGGAGGCTTTTAGTCCAAGTTCAGAGTGACAGGCTCTAGGGTCTGGGTAAAAGCCCCTCAACCTTGGGCTTCAGCTCCTCTTGCTCCAGGCCCACTGGAGCTAGAGGCTTTTCTTCACTCAGACAGCTGCTGGTTGCTGAGACTGACAAGCCCAAGGTCGACAAGTAAAAAGGCACAGTCCTAATGTCAGCAAACCACACAGCAGGCCATTAATTCAAGTTCATTTTAAGTCCCAAGGTCGGTATAGCATGGCAGGCTGCTGAACAATGACATGGCTACATGCAGGGTTCAAGCTTGCCACACGCCATAAGCTAGGCTTCTCCTTATATACAGGAAGCAGATCATATCCCTAAGGCAACTACTCAGCTGCTTGTGGTAGATCCCACCATAGAGTTGATTGCCAGTATCATCATGGGGAATAACTAACACCAGCTGCCCAACCAACCACTCAATCAAGCCCAGCAGAGTTGACATAAAAATTTAACTTCCACAATTAGCAACATTTTATATCATTTAAGATTTATTTTTATATTACTTTACTAATTTTAAAGTATATTTTGCTGTTTATAGATTTAATGTCATATGAAGTCCCTGGAGATTTAAAAAAAGAAATTGAAGACATTCTCTCCTAAAGTACTTTTCCAGAACAAATTGAAAATATGAATTTATATTTATTTGGCTTATCAGGAATATCAAAAGTTATTGGTATTGGCTACAAGGCCTACTGGATTCCCAGAAGTTACTAAAACTGCTTCTGTAATAAGGAACTCACGAAAATAAAGACATGTCCAATAGTTAAGAGCATGGGCTCAACAACCAGAATCTTAGGGACACATCCTGGTTTCACCATTTACTATTTGTGTGACCTGAGGTAGAGCAATTAACCTGTATTTGCTTCTATATCTTCAGTAACATGAGCCTTGTAAAAACTTACCTTCTATTGTTTGATGATTAAATAAGATAATACACATGAAGTGCTTAGAATTGTGCCCAGAGTATAGCAAACATCCACTCTATATTAGCTCTTTCATAACAATTATTATTACAACAAAATTAGAACAGTTAAAATTTCTCCTTAAGTGAGAAATTGAATAGTTAGCTGTGCCAATATAGTTGTTGTTGTTAGGTGCTATCGATATAGTTCCAACTCATAGTGATCCTATGCACAACAGAATGAAACACTGCCCAACTTTGCACCATCCTCACAACCATTGCTATGTTTAAGCCCATTGTTACAGGCACTGTGCCAATCCATCTCATGAGGGTCTTCCTCTCTTTTTGCTGACTTTCTTCTTTACCAAGCATAATGTTCTTCTCCAGAGACTGGCCCCTCCTGATAACATGTTCAAAGTACATAAGTCTCACCATCCTTGCTTTTAAGAAGCATTCTGGCTGTACTTCTTCCAAGGCTGATTTGTTTGTTCTTGTGGTAGTCCATGTTGTATACGATGTACTTTAGCAACACCATAATTCAAATGCATCAATTCTTCTTTGGTCTTCCTTATTCATTGTCCAATTTTCGCATGTGTATGAAGTGATTGAAAATACCAATTTGAGTCAGACACACCTTTTTAGTCCTCAGAGTGACATCTTTGTTTCACTACACTTAAAAACCCCTTTTTAAAAAAAAAGAAAAAGAAAACTTTATTTACTTATTTTTTTTATTGTGATTTGGGTCATTTGACAGAGAACATTCATTTTTCATACAACAGCTCATACACATTTTGTTTCATGACATTTATTGCAGTCCCCATAATGTAACAGCTCTCTTCCTACTTCCTCTCTGTGGTTAGCTTTTCTCTGCGTCCTTCTTTCCTATGCATTCCTGCCCTCTGAGCTATCTCCCTGTGCAAGTATTGCCCTTATTTTCTCCCATGATTGATTGTTCTAAGGAGTGTACCTACCAGGTCTAAATGTTCACTTCATATCCCTATCTATTTCTGGCTGGAAGCCACAGGAGTGAGTTCAATTCCAGGCTTGAAGGGTGCCTAGGGGCCATAGTCTGGGGAGGTGGGTTCACCACCAATCTCTATAAGACCAGTAAGCCTGGTTGTTTTTATGATTTTGAGTTTTGTTACACACTTTTTCTCCCCCTCTAACCAAGATCTCCTGTACTGATTCCTTCCGAAGTGGTTGACAGCAGTAGGTGGCCACCATCCTTGAACTAATTGTTTCAATGCATTATAGACTTTTTTCCCCCAGCAGATTTTCCCAGTATGATTTGTTGTTTTGTTTCTTGATTGCTTCCATGGCATTGACTGTGGATCTAAGTAAAATGAAATACTTGACAATGTCTATATTTTCTGCTTTTATCATGATACAGCTTATTCATCCAGTTGTAGGGATTTTTTTTTTTTTTTTAATGTGGATGTGTAATACATTCTGAAGTCTGTAGTCTTTGATCTTTATCCATAAGTCTTCTTCACTTTTAGCAAGCAAAACTGTCATTTGCATATTGTAAATTGTTAATGAGTCGTCCTCCAATGCTGTTGTTACATTCTTCTTCAAATAATATAGCTTCTCAGATTATTTGCTCAGCATATTGAGTTGTTGTTGTTGTAGTTAGGTGCCATCGAGTCATCTCCAACTCATAGCGACCCCATGCACAGCAGAACAGAACACTGCCTGGTTCCACCCCAGCTCCATGATCCCTGCTATATTTGAGCCCATCATGGCATGCCCTCTGGACTGGCTGGTGGGGGTGGGGCCTGGGTTGCTTCCCTTACCTGGATCCCTGGCTACTGCTCTACTCTGTCATCCACTCTAGTATGGTGAAATGATACAACCCTGAGCCACATCTTTCCTGGTTTAAAACCACCCACTACCCCCTTGTTTTGTTGGAACAACTGCTTCTTGGTCTATGCACAGGTTCTTCATGAACACATTGAAGTGTTATGGAATTCCCATACTTTGCAGTGTTATCTATATTTGCTGTGATCCACACAGTTGAGTTCCTTTTTATAGTCAATAAATCACAGGTATACATCTTTCTTGTAGTCACTGCTTTCAGTCAAGATCTCTATGGCATCAACAATATCCCATGCCATCTTCTGAATCCAGTTTAGAATTTCTGGTGGTTCCTTGTTGATATATTGGTGGAACTGGTTTTCAGTTATCTTCAGCAAAATTTTATTTGTATGTGATATTAATGATATTGTTCAATAATTTCTGCGTTCTGTAGGATCACCTTTCTTTGGTATGGGCACAAATATGAATATCTTGCATTTGGGTGACTAGGTGGCTATCTTCCAAATTTCTTGACATAGAAGGTTCAAGTGTTGCATCCATTTGTTGAAACATCTCAGTTGGTATTCCATCATTTCCTGGAGCCTTTTTGCAATGCTCAGTGCAGCTCAGACTTCTCCCTTCAGTACCATCAGTTCTTGATCATATTTTACCTCCTGAAATGTTTGAACATCGACAATTCTTTTTCATACAGTGATTCTGTGTATTTCTTTCTTCTTCTTTTTCTGCTTCTTGTGTTGTTCAATATATTGCCCATAGAATCTTCATATTGTAATTTGAGGCTTTAACTTTTTCTTCAGTTCTTTAACTTGAGAAATGTTGAATGTGGTCTTCCCTTTTGATTTTTTAACCCCGGGTCTTTGCAAATTTTATTATAATACTTTGTCTTCTCCAGTTGCCTTTGATATCTTCTGTTCACCTCTTTTATTTCACCACTTTGTCCATTCATTATAGCTACTCTACATCCAAGAGCAAATTTTGGAGTCTCTTCAGACATCCAGTTTGGTCTGTTCTTTCTTTCCTGTCTTTAATGACATTTTTCTTTCTTCTTTTATGATGTCCTTGATTTCATTCCACAACTCATCCATTTTTTTTTTTTTTGTATGTCTTAGTCTGAGTTGTCTATTGTGGTTAACTTTGCTAGTATTTGAAATGTAGGTGAGCTAGCTTCCAGCATCACAGTAACAAACACGCCACCACAGTATGACCAATAATGGATGAGCCAATACATTAATAATACATTACAGGGGATAGCAATTTACTTGTAGATGGAGGGGTATAAAAGTTAAGACCCTGAACCCACCAAGATGCAAAATTTACTGAAGACCTGTGATCATTAAACTGAGTGCTCAGAGGATTACACACTCAGAGTAAAGGTGACCCGAACTAAGCTCCTATAAATCTTTCACTGCATACTGATTTCAGGGAAGTTCCTCTTGGTTCTGAGTTGAAAATAGCACATAAATAAAGGGCAAAAATAGGCCTTATGGGTTAACAGCCCAGCCCAGGATTGAGCTATTATTATTCTCAAACTAATAACTTTAATTTAAAAATCCCCAGACAGATAATGTCTTGAAATGCTACATTACCCAGTCCTCAAAGAATTCCACATATATATTTTTAATGAATGTATGCTTCTAAAATGACCAAGTACACAATTGGAATAAAGCATCATTAGCAATAAATAGCACCATGGAAAACACAACACAACAGTAAAACCAGCCAAAGCAAACTGACATAGATTTCAAGTATAACTATTTCAGACACAAATTTTTAAAAAAAACACAACAACAAAGTTATTCTTTTTTATTTTTATTTTATTTTAAGAGTTTATTTTACATTCAATGTTATATGTATATTTAGTTTCACTAAAAAAGTTATTCTTTTAATTTTAATAATGTAAATGCAAATTTCAAAATCTAAAGGAAATAGAAACTATAAAATATGGCATATAGATGTGAAAACCAATAACGAAATTGAATTTCTATATATGAAAAATCAAATAAACAATAGTAAAACTTCCATAGACAATTTAAAAACCATAATAGTACAGTTAAAGAATTTATAATTTAGAATTTAGGTCAAAAGAAAATATCCAAATTTTGTATATGGAGCCAAAAATATTTTCCATAAAGGAAGGGAGATTAAGAGTTATAGAATATATTAATAAGTTCCAACGTATGTCAAATTAAAGTTCTACAATGAGAGCTGGGTGAGGATGAAACAGTGGCAATACTTGAAGAGATAATAGCTTAGAATTTTCCAGAAGTAATGAAATACACACATCTACAGATTCAAAAGGAGCTCTGGTAGCAAAGTGCTTAAGGCATTTGACTGCTAACCAGAAGGTTGGCAGTTCAAACCCACCAGCCACTCCTTGGAAGGAAGGTTGAGCAATCTACTTCCATAGTGATAACGCCTCAGAAACCCAAGGAGGGGTCACTATGAGACGGGTCTGACTCAATGGCAAAATGACAACAACAATAGATTCAAAAACAATGAATCCCAAGCAGGATGAAAAATTAAAAAATCCACACTGAGATACCTACAGCAGGACATCACAGGCCAAAAGAGAGATCTTCACAATATCCAGGAATGAAAAGGCAGATTACTTTTAAATTAGTGACAATTTGATTACTACCTTATTTGTCCACAGCCATGAAGGAACCCAAATAAAATGTCAATCCTAACTTTGCATATCTGGGAAAATCAGTTTCAAAAAGAAAAACAAAGTAGAACACTACTAAAGAGGAGAGATGTGAGTTTGTTAAGTGTATATCTTTACTAAAGAAAAATACACTTCAAGTAAAAAGAATCAGCTCAGACTCAAAATATGAAAAGAAAGAAAAATGAACAACAAAGAAAATGGTAAATGTGAGTAAATCTAACTCAGGGTGCTGAATACTGGATTGTGTCTCCCCGAAATGTAAGGAAAAGCCCTAACTCCTAGTACTTGTGAATGTGACCTTGTTTGGAAATAGAATTTTTTAAGATGTTAGCAGTTAAGTTAACATGAGGTCATGCTGGAGTAGGATAGGTCTTAATCCAATCTGAGCAGTGTCTTTATAAAAGAGAGGAAGATACACAGAGAGACACACCCTGAGGAAAGAAGGCCTTAGGAATATACATCTAGAAGCCAAAGAATATTAGGGGGTATTAGAAACTGTGAGAGACAAGGAAAGATCGTCCCATGAAAACGTGAGAGGGAGTATGGCCCAGTCAACACATTGGTTTGGACATCTGCTCTTCAGAACTATGAGGAAATAAGTTCCTGGTATTTAAAGACATTCACTTTATGATACTTTGTTATGGAAGCATTAGGAAGATAATACATAGATTGTCTCAATAATGGCACTATTGATATTTTGGGCCAGACAATTCTTGGCTGCAGGGAGATATTTACCAGTATTCTCGGCTTTAATCACTAGATGTCATAGAACCCCACCACACACCAGTTATGACAACGAAAAATGTTACCAGACATTGCCAAATGTCCTCTGGGGGGAAATTGTCTCAGTTGAAAATACTAATTTAAATAATATCAATTTATAAAACAATAATTGTTACAGTCTTATAGTTTAGAAAAAGGTAGAATTAAAATACACAACAGCAATAATTTAGAAGCTAGAAGGTGGCAATAGATATGTGTGGTGGTTATATTTGTGTGTCAACTTGACTAGGCCTGGTTGAGTGGTTGGGCAGCTGGATGTAATATTCCCCATGGTGAGACTGGCAATCAACTCCATGGTGGAATCCACTGGGAGCAGCTGAGTAGCTGCCTTTGGGTATGTGGTCTGCTTCCTGTACAAGAGAAAAAAGGTAGAAATAAAAAAAGATGTTGCTGTTGTTGTTTGGTGCTGTTGAGTCAGCTTTGACTCATAGTGACCCAACAGAACAAAACACTGGCTAGTCATGCAACATCCTCACCATCCTTGCTACACTTGAGGCCATCCTTGCAGCTACTGTGTCAATCCATCTCATTGCATGTCTTCCTCTTTATTGCTGACCCTCCACTTTACCAAGCATGCAATCCTTCTCCATGGAATGATCCCTTCTGGCAACATGATCAAAGTAGGTGAGACGAAGTCTCTGGCCATTCTTGCTTCCAAGGATCATTCTGGTTCCACTTCTTCCAGGACAAATTTGTTTGTTCTGGCAGTCCATGGAATTCTTTGAAAACACTACAACCCAAAAGCATTAACTCTTCTTTGGTCTTTCTTATTCATTATCCAGCTTTCACATGCATATAAAACAATCGAAAATACTATGGCTTGAGTTAGGCACACCTTAGTCTTCAAAGTGACATTTTTGCCCTTCAACACTTTAAAGAGGTCTTTTGCAGCAGATACATATTGAAAAAATGATCTTTATCCACTAAATAGTTTTTAAGTGTCATGGATCGTTAATATTTGTCTTGATTTTTTCAAATCTATGCCGTAATGGAAAAAGTTAATCTTTTGTTGCCCTTTTTCTAGTGTGTGTGCAGCTTTGTTATTATTAATATTTTTTTGTTGAGAATATATGCAGCAGAATATACACCAATTCAATGATTTCAACATGTTCTATGACATTGATGGCATTCTTTGAGTTGTGTAGCAGTTTCCATCCTGCATTTCTGTGTTGTTCTTCTTGCATTAACATAAATTCACTTCCCTCTGAAGTTCTTAGGAGCTCTGGTAGCATAATGTCTAAGGCACTTGACTGCTAACCAGAAGGCTAGCGGTTCAAACCCACCAGCCACTCCTCAGAAGGAAGGTTGAGCAATCCTACTTCTGTAGTGATACTGCCTTGGAAACCCAAGGAGGGGTCACTATGAGTCGGGGCCGACTCGACGGCACATAACAACAACAATAACTGAGATTCTTACCTAATCTTTTGAGTTGCTGCTGTCACTGTGATTCCATATAGATAGTTCTAAAAAGAGCATAATGCTCAGGACAGACTATTTTTTTTTACTTGTTAAGCTAAGCTATTATTTGGTTTTAAGAAGATTTCAGGGCTATTTTTGGTTTAAATTTTAAACATTTTTCCAGGACAATAGTTTCAAGGATTCATCCAACCTCCATAGCTCAAGAAAGTCTAAAGTTTGTAAGAATTTGAAATTCTGTCTTATGTTTTCCCCCTTTTCATCAGGATTCTTCTGTAGTATCTTTGATCAAAACGTTTAGTAATGGTAGCCGGGTACCATCAAATTCTGGTCTCATGGCAAAGGAAGCAGTTGTTTATAGAGGCAATTACCCTCCATATAGCTGTATAACTACATGCATTGTTTGTATTTTGCAAATCTCTCAGCCTCCTCAAGCATTAGTCTCCTGTGAGCACTATATGTGTTACATGCATATATATGTTATTTATATGGGATTGTGACACAGAAAAGTTAACAATAGCCACACATTCCATATAGTCCTACTATTATTCCTGACTCTCCTTTTCCTCTGCTATCCCAGCCAAATACAGATCAATTTTTGTGACTTGGATGACCACTTTTAAGATGGCAAGCTTTTAAGACGCCATGCACTATGCTATGAGGCAGAACAGAAACGCTGAATATCTTATTAGGCCAATTATCTCAAATGCCCCTTGAAACCAAGACCCTAAACCTCCAAACCAAAGAACTAAATCCCATGACATTTTAGGTTGTATTTTGTGCAAGTTAAAACAGACAAGAAGCACTCAGAGGGAACAAGAGGATTTACTCTAGCAAGGAGCAATACTGACAACAGTGAGGACCAAAGCACTTCTAGTAGGTTCTACACTAAAACACACTGCTTTTCATCTTAAACGCACTGCCATCTAGTCAATGCTGAATCATAGTAACACTATAGGACAGAGTAGAACTGCCTTATAGGATTTCTAAGGCAGTAAATCTTTACAGAAGCAGACTGCCTCATCTTTTTCCTATGGAATGGCTGGTGGATTTGAACTGCTGACCTTCTGGTTAGTAGCCAAATACATTAACCACTATGTCACCAAAGCTCTTCTTTTCATCTCCTTGGCACAAATAAAAATATTTTAGACACTCTATATTGAAACTCTTTGAAGGAGAAGACAGGTTTCCTGTTTTGTATTAAAATAAAAATATTCTTTAATTAATTAAATACATCTCTAGATATATACATATCATTTATGAAATTGTGTTAACTAACTTTTAGTAACTCTGTAATTATGCTCTCTCTCTGTCTCTTTCTGTTAGTGTTGTATGTTTTTCTCTCTCACACACGCACTTTGAAAAACAAGAACCAGCATATGGAGACATTTTGTACTCCCATAGAAAGAAATCTGAACCTGTTTAAAACATTATTTAGCATAACCCCACAGAATCATCTGCTTAATTTTATTTATTTTGGCATAGATTCTGTCACAGATGTTCATTGTTACGCAACAAAAACATGTTAGAGTTGTACTCGATGGCTCAAAGTGGGAATAGAGGGGCTATGTATGGAGCAAAGAATCCCAATAAACTTTATAATCAAGTTTATGTGTGACCTGGCCATGGGTTAGTAAGTGTATATTAACAACTTGTAAGAGTCTGGTTTCTTTTAGAACACTGAAGTAAATTCACTTAACTCTAAGAAAAGCTGTGGAGATAATTGAGCAGTTGCCTTAATGGAAGAGGGAAGGATTGTACCTAGGCAAAAAAAAAAAGCCTTCAAAGAGATGTTTTGGAGACTCTGGAGAAGATAAAATGCTCAGGCTTTTCTTTTATCACTTTCTCATGCCGTGTACCTTCTTCACTGCAACCAAGGGAATTTAGACCTTGAGGTTTTAGTCTTTTTTCACACGGGAATTCTGCATGACCTTGTCAACTCTGAGAGCAGTATGATAAACAGCCCAGAGCCATCAGGACTGGCCATGTTTTAAAAGTTCTATAAATAGTCTCAGTGGTTAATTATTAAACTCTCAAGGCTGTCTAGTAAGTGAACAACAAAATTACAAACTTGAAATGCCAATTACTTTGCAGTTCCAAAGCCTCTGACATTCAGATTAACCTCCTTCCTCATACTCAATTATTAGTAGAACTTCTCGATTCTCATTCTGTATTGAAAAATCCATGTTTTCTTTTTATATCTTTATTTTATTTGCATTCGTAATTAACAATATGCATATACAGGCAGCATCTCAGTTTAATGAGACAAAATTATCTCCTTAAATATAAAA
The DNA here is from genome assembly GCF_000298275.1 of Orycteropus afer afer. Taxonomy (NCBI): domain Eukaryota; kingdom Metazoa; phylum Chordata; class Mammalia; order Tubulidentata; family Orycteropodidae; genus Orycteropus; species Orycteropus afer. The sequence continues at coordinate 5,637,443 of NW_006921695.1, read as the reverse complement.
ATATAATTTTAATGTGAGCCTATTGTTGGGGGGTGCTTCTGCAAACACTCTAAAGATTTTTTACTACGTTTAATTTGATAAAATGCATACTCTCAGCTCTATATAACACTGTTTCTTTTTTTTTTTTTTCTTTTGATTTTACTTACAAAAATCTTCTTTGTTTTGAAACTTAGCCTTTAGTCCCTAAGGGAAGTTGTCTATAGTGTTATGAGCTCCTTGGAATTTAATCCTTTCCAACCTCAACTCCCCTAACTTCAATATTTTGCAAAAGCCTATTAAATTTTAAGAAGAACATATTCAGATACAATAGTACCCAAAATGATGATACTAAAACAACAATGTCTTTGTTTTAGAGACTTGCTCCTTTCAGAGCAGGACTGGTGAAAGCATATGTTAGACAGAACTTTTCATTTAATAAAATTCACGGTAACTGGATCAGGCAACCACTGTTATTACAGGCAACCTGCCAGGACATATTACACTTGTTATATGGAACCAATCATTACAGTGGTTTTCATTTAGATTAATTTTGTGTCTGGATCCAAAATCATGTTTAACCCATTGCCATTAAGTTGATTTTGACTCATAGTGACCCTATAGGATAGCAGAACTGCTCTCAAAGGATTTCAAGGCTATAAATCTTTATGGAAGCAGACCCTCACATCTTTCTCCCGGCAGAGTGGCTGGTGATTTTGAACTCCCAACCTTTTGGTTAGCAGCCAAGTGCTTAACCACTGCACCACCAGGGCTCTTTAAAAAACATGTTTTAAAAACCAAACTCATTTCCATCAAATCGATTTGGCTCATAGCCACCCCTCGTTGGGTTTTCGAGGCAGTATCTGTACGGAAGTAGATTGCTCAGTCTGTCTTCCGAGGAGTGGCTGGTGGGTTTGAAATGTCAGCCTCTGGTTAGCAGTCAAATGGCACTACACCACCAGAGTCCACTGTCTCATGAGCATGAATAGGTTCTGTACATGATTACCACCCTCATTTTATCTCTTTTGTTGCTATCTCACATTATGTATCCTACATCTAAAATTGTGCTGTCCCTTCTCATAAAAGATGATGCATTTTTACTTATCTGCTCTGAATTGCTTTGCCAGAAATAAAGATTACTACTGAGTGAGTCCTGCTGTTATCACTCAATATGAAAGGCATGCTTCTGCCTTTTGGTAACCCACACAATTAAAGCTTCACCACAAGGCAGCCCTGATACCTTCTCCTTATTTGTCTCACCCTTTACACATGCCTATCTTGCTGTCTAATACTTCCAGGGACTGAAAGTACTTCTGTATATGTTAATTCAGGAATGAGATTAGTCATCAGAAATATGAACAATAAAATTTCTAAACGTTTATCAAAAGGCATTTTTGTAACAAACTTTCTGTAGATAAGAGATATGAGTCTCAGATATTTTCCTTGGTTTCAGGCACTATTCTGTGTGATGGAGATGAAAAGGCATCTTCCAGGGGTTAAAGGTCTGTGGGTGGCAGGAACAGTTTGCGTTTCTACTACCAGTGGCATCACTAGTGGAGTGCAGGGGGTAGGGGCATCATTGGGTGACACTGTAAGAGGGGGTGACATAAAAATGACTGTCCATAAAATGTTTGCCCAATGTTTCAGCGTTTCAGCAGTATTTTCTCTCTCTCTCTCTCTCTCTCTATATATATATATATATATATATGTATAATCCTGTAGATATGTGTTAGGTGCCGTTGAGTTGTTTCTGACTCATAGTGACCCTATGCACAGCAGAACAAAACACTGCCCAGTTTTGTGCCAGCCTCATGATCCCTGCTATACTTGAGCCCATCATTGCAGCCACTGTGTCTATTCATCCTGTTAAGGGCCTTCCCCTTCTTTGTTGACCCTCACTTTGCCAAGCATGATATCCTCCTGCAGGGAATGGTCCCTTCTTACAACATGACCAAAGTGGGTGAGATGAAGTCTGGCCATTCTCACTTCCAAGGAGCATTCCAGCTGTCCATCTTCCAGGACAGATTTGTTAGTCCTTTTGGCATTCCATGGTACTCTTAGCATTCTTCTCTAATACCACAACTCAAAAGCATCAACTCTTCCATGATCTTCCTTATTCATTGTCCAGCTCTCACATTCATAAAAGGTGATTGAACATACCATGGCTTGGGTTAGGCACATCTTAGTCCTCAAGGAGACATCTTTGTTCTTTGTCACTTGAAAGAGGTCTTTTGCAACAGATTTGCCCAGTGCAATACATCATCTGATGTCTTGACTACAGCTTCCATTAGTGTTGATTGTAGAACCAAGTAATATGAGGTCCTTGACAAGTTTAATTTTTTCTCCATCCACCTTGAAGCTGTTTATTGGACCAGTTGCAAGGATTTTTGTTTTCTTCAAATTGAGATGTAGTTATAGGAACAACAATGTTTTTCATAAGTTTACCTTACGTGTAACAATATATCTACAAGGCTAAAACCATGCTAATTTCCTTTTTGAACCTTCTAATGTGCTCTGGTCAGAGAAGTCACTGTTAGTCAGTCACAATGACACTTTGAATCACATGGTTTCATCTGCACACATTACAAGTGTGTGCTACAAGCACACACTGTTGTTTTCATTGCTGCCTTTTTGTATATTCATGATTTTGCCTAATTTTCTGGTGTTTTAGCTACAATTTTATGGTAAATAGTATGTGTGACTCTTTATCAATAACTTTCTGGAGATTGAAGTAATAATTAAAGGAAAAGAAGGAAAAAAATCAAAGACTTCTGCTAAGTTACTAATAATGTAACTAATATGTTGTAATTCAATATAGAAAGATTTTACAAAACAATTTTGTTGTTTATAGTCAGAAAATCTAAGAAATATTATACTTAAGCTGTTTATAACTACTTTTATTACATATTATTCCAAATTAAAATTGATAATAAACATTACAGAGGATTCCACATTATCTGGTATAGGAGGGGAGGTCATGGGGCAGAGGTGTCACCATGAGTTACTACACTGGGTGATATCAACACTAGTGACACCATTGTCTACTCCTAACCAAAAAGATAGCAACCCAAGCAGAGGTACAGTGAAAAAGAATGTCTGATGATCTCCTCCGGTAAGATTTCAGCTACTGAAAACTATGGAGTACAGTTCTACTCTGAAGTATGTGGGCTCTCCATTAGTTAGAATTGACTTAATGGCAACAAGTTTTGTGTTTAAAAGGATTGACAGTAGACAATTTAGTCATGTTCCTTTTTATTTATCACACACACACACGCACACACATATGAAGAAGCAGATTGCCCAATATTCCTTCCAATGAGTGGCTGGTAGGTTTGAGCCACCAGCCTTCTGGTTAGCAGTCAAATGCCTTAAGCAGTAGGCCACCAGAGTGCCTGTATACATACACACACACACATACACATATACACAAAAACATATACACATATCCATATATACATATATGTTTGCTAAAATTTAACCTCTATGACAGCTCTTGTCTGTTTTGTTCACTGATGCCTCTCAAGCATCTATTCTGACACAGAGTAAGTATTTAGTAAACTTTTGCTGAAAAAACAAATATATATGTACTCTATATTAATATTTTGTACCATGAAATTCCTTATATTGCACATATAATTAAGTTTATTCCTGGGGACAATGAGAATAATGTGCTTTTACAAATGGGTGACCCTGCCATCATGTTAGTTCTAATCATGGCTACCCTATGTGTCAGAGTAGACTTGTACTTCATAGGGTTTTCAATGGTTGATTTGTCAGAAATAGATCTTAAAAATCATCTTTTTATTCAGGTATCTCTGGGTGGACTTGAACCTCCAATCTTCTGGATAGCAGTCACACAGCATTAAACATTTACACCACCCAGAGACTCACTAATGGTAGGTTTTGGCAATTATATGGATTGTCTGAAGTTTTAAAACACTTAGCACTAATAAGTAATTATATCCTCTGAATATAATAAAACCAAACTCACTGCTGTGGAGTGGGATCCTACTCATAGCGACCCCTCCCTGGGTTTCCAAGGAGATATCACTGTGGAGGTAGATTGCCCAATCTTCCTTCTGAGGAGTGGCTGGAGGGTTTGAACCACCAGCCTCTGATTAGCAGACAAATGCTTTAGGCACTATGACACCAGAGCTCCTGAACATAATATAGCTAATTATATTAATGACATTTTAACTTCATTATTGTTAAGAAAAAACAAGTCTATTAAAATTATTCCTGTATATTTAGAAATTAGTCATGCAATTCCACCAGCAGCATATCTGCATAGTGTGCTAATGAGAGGAGACAATAGACTTCCAAAATCTGCCTTGGAATATGTCAGAGTGTTCACAGCACAATACCCTGCTAAACAGAAATATTCCAGAAAGTGATTATTTTACACTGTGTCCACAATTAGGATGGTGCAAGTGTAGGTGGCAGCAAGAGTAACTTAAAGTTCTGTCGTTCTTTTTACTACTATATTATCTTCTGGGAAAGTAAAAAGTACTGTCCATTGTGGGCAAAGTGAAAATTATAATGAGCCATATAGTAAAAGTATGCATAATATGTGGAAAGTACTGTTTCGAGTACTTATAGTATACTTCAGAGGCAATGAATGGATTTAGAACAGTATGTGCGAGGAAGTTCAAAAAGAAAAAGAAAAAGGAAAAAAAAGTTATAACAAGGGAGCCCTAAGTTTCATAAAAACTTGAAAAACACATTAAAAGAGCTTGCAGATTGAAAGTTTAAAATAACCCTGTGAACCATTGTTATGTAGAATAAAACTCTACTGATAGTATGTGAGTAATCATTTTCTGGCAGAACACTTTCAAAAATATCTCATGCAGAGGGCTAGAAAAACTGCTCACCAGTGCATTTCCTCACTGCTAACTATGATCAAGAATGTTCTCACATTTTGAAAAAATCACTATGTACTGAGTATGTTGAATTAATTCTATGACACATTGTTTTAATTGAGTTCTATCCCCATCTTTTTTTTCTCACACTTGGAATTTCCACTCATAGCTCCCTTTTCTCAGTTTGATATTGAAATGAAAAATATTGTTTCACGTGCCCCTAAGAAATTTGAGATGTCTATTTACCATTTCTAATACACACAACAAGATGATTTGACATTGTGGAAAATCTCCTGTGATTTTTTTTAAAATAGCTTTACATTAATATTGTGAATTTTAATGTATTTAAAACATGTTCATTATTTAATATCTTCAGCCAAAACCAGGCCAGAAGCTGATTTTGAAACAGAACATCAACTGTTCATATGCAAGTTCAACTTGAAGTTAAACACAATAAAAACAAGTCCAAGAGAGTTAAAATATGATCTTGAATATACCCCTCCTGAATTCAGAGATCATCTAAAGAATAGATTTGATGCATTGAACACCAATGACAAAAAAACAGAATAATTGTGGGAGGATATCAAGAACATTATCCCAGAAGAAAGCAAGAGATCACTAAAAAGATAAGGAAAGAAGAGAAGACCAAAATAAATGACAGAAGAGACTCTGAAACTTTCCCTTGGGCAGAGAGTAGCTAAAGCCAATGGAAGAAATGACAAGATAAAAAAGCTGAACAGAAGATTTCAAAGAGCAGCTCGAGCAGACAAAACAAATTACTATAATGAAATGTGCAAAGACCTGGAATCTGAAAACCAAAAGGAAAGAACATGCTTGGCATTTCTCAAACTGAAAGAACTGAAGAAAAAAATTAAGCCTCGAGTTGCAATATTGAGAGATTCTATGGGCAAAATATTGAATGATGCAGGAAACATCAAGAGAAGATGGCAGGAATACACAGAGTACCAAAAAGAACTGGTCAATCTTCATCCATTTCAGGAAGTGGCATATGATCGAGAACCAATAGTACTGAAGGAGGAAGCCAAACCTGCAATGAAAGAATTGGCAAAGAACAAGGCTCCGGGAATTAATGGACTACCCATTGAGATATTTCAACAAACGGATGCCCCATTGGAGGCACTCATTGGTTATGCCAAGAGATTTGGAAGACAGCTACCTGGCCAACTGACTGGAAGAGATCCATATTTGCACCCATTCCAAAGAAAGGTGATCCCAAAGAATGTGGAAATTATAAAACAATATCATTAATATCGCAAGCAAGGAAGATCTTACTGAAGATAATTCAGAAATGTTTGCAGCAGTCTATTGACAGAGAACTTCCAGAGGTGCAAGCTGGATTCAGAAGAGGACGTGGAACAAGGGCTATCATAGCTATTGTCAGATGGATATTGGCTCAAGGCAAAGAATACCAGAAAAATGTTTACTTGTGGTTTATTGACCATGCAAAGACATTTGATTGTGTGGATCATGACAAATTATGGATAACATTGAGAAGAATGGGAATTCCTGAGCACTTGATTGTACTCATGAGGAATCTGTACCTTGACCAGGAGGCTGTCATTTGAATGGGACAAGGGGACACTACATGGTTTAAAATCAAGAAGGGAGTGTGTCAGGGTTGTATCCTTTCCCCACACTTATTCCATCTATATGCTGAGCAAATAATCCGAGAAGCTGGACTATATGAAGAAAAACGTGGCATCAGGATTGAAGGAAGAATCATTAACAACCTGAGATATACAGACGATACAACTTTGCTTGCTGAAAGTGAGGATGACTTGAGGCACTTACTGATGAATGTTTAAGAACACAGTCTGCAGTATGGATTACATCTCAATATAAAGAAAACAAAAATCCTCACAACTGGACCAATGAGCAGCATCACCATAAATGGAGAGAAGATTGATGTTATCAAAGAATTCACATTGCTTGGTTCTATCGATGCAAATGGAAGCAGCAGTCAGGACATTAGATGACGTGTAGCACTGGGAAGGTCAACCGGGAAGAAACTGTTTCAAGTGCTGAGGAGCAAGGATGTCTCCTGGAGGACTAAGGTGCACCTGACACAAGCCATGATATTTCCAATCGCCTCGTATGCATGTGAGAGCTGGACAATGAATAAGGAAGACTGAAGAAGAGTTGATGCTTTTGAGTTGTGGTGCTGGTGAGGAATGCTGAAAGTACCAGGGACTGCTAAAGGAACTAACAGATCTGTCTGGAGGAAGTGCACCCAAAATGCTTCTTGGAAGTGAGAATGGCCAGACTTCGTCTCACCTATTTTGGTCATGTTGTCAGAAGGGACCATTCCTTGGAGAAGGATGTCATGCTTGGTAGGGTGGAGGGTCGACAAAAGAGGGGAAGTCCTTCAAGGAGGTGGATTGACACAGTGGCTGCAATGATGGGCTCAAGTATAGCAGGGATCATGGAGCTGGCACGGGATCGGGCAATGTTTTTGTTCTGCTGTGCATGGGGTCCCTATGAGTCGGAAACAACTCGGCGGCACCTAACAAAAAAAACATGTTTATAGTAAGCAAGTTGTGAAAGCAGTCATGATATTCCACCTTCTAGAACTACTTTATCAGAATAGAAAGACAGTATATATTTCACGCTTTGTCAATACCAGTGGAAGTTTATGGATATGACTTGTTACTATATTTAGCAAATAAAAATACAGGATACCTACTTAAATTCAAATTTCAGGTGAGCAACAAATTATTTTTGAATATATGTCTCAAGAATTGCATAGTACCTGAAATTGTGCATGACTTATGCCTATATTTTTAAAAAACATTGTTTATCTGACATTGAAATTCAACTGGATGTTCTGTTTTTTATCTGACAACCTTAGAATGGAAGCACACAATGGAAGAATCTGTTCTCAATAATGGTGATCTGATTATTCTCTGCCAGAGAAAGACTATCTCATACATGAGAGGATTTGTAGAGTGATTTAGGCCAGTACTATGGCAGACTAACTAAGACAAAGTTGAATTTTCCATAGAGAGATTTAACTCAAAATAGATTACTAAGTGAAAGTCTGCATGCAATATACCCAGAATGTGTGTTGTTTGATCGTAAAAACTCATTTCATTCAACAAATATTTATTGAGCGGCTACACTTTGCCAAGCACTGTAAAAACAGTCAGTGGTTTTTCTTATGAAATAAAGAAAACACAAAAATTTGGAATGGGGATGTATGAGTGAGTCCCCTAAATTGGCATTGTGAAATTATTCAACAGATATCAGTTCATAAATAAACATATTGCCCTCTTGACCATTTCTTCATTCTTGAACTACATTTGCACAAGTCACTTTATGATTTAGCTTGCCACCTGCAGAACGGTGATGTGATAAGATTTTCATATCTCATCATAGTTCTTTTCATCTTGGAATTTCTAGAGCTATTATAAACTGCACCAAAGTACTCATTACTTAAATGTGTGTTGTTGTTAGTTGCCATCAATTGGCTCCAATTCATGGGAGCATTATAACAGAAAAAATGTCTGCTCTGGTGTCATTTTCAGGATCATTGTTGTGTTTCAGTCCATTGTTGTGGCTATTGTGTAGTGCCTTCCGACCTATGGGCTCATCTTCCAGCACTGCAATACTCTGTTGTGATCCATAAGGTTTTCATAGGCTAATTTTTGAAGTAAATCACCAGTCTTTCTTCTTTTGTTGTTGTTAGTTGCTGTCGTCAGGTCCAAATCATAGTGACCCTACAAACAATAGAATGAAACACTGCCTGATCCCGCACCATCCTCACAATCTTTTCTAGCCTTGAGTCCATCATTGTAGGCACTATGCCAGTCCATCTCCTTGAAGGTCTTCCCTTTGTTTATCTGAAATTGAAATTCAGCTGTATGTTCTGTTTTTTATCTAAATCAAACTAAAAATCTTATCATGTGTGAGATATTCTTTCTCTAGCATAGAATAATCTGACCAACATTATCGAGAATAGATTCTTCCATTGTGTGCTTCAATTCTAGGAATGTCAAATAAAAAATGTTTACCAACCATGATCTCTTTCTCCAGGGACTGGTCCCTTCTGACAACATGACCAAAGTAGGTGAGACAAAGTTTGGCCATTCTCACATCTAAGGAGCATTCTGGCTGTACTTTTTCCAAGACAGATTTGTTCATTCTTCTGGCAGTCCATGGTATTTTCAGATTCTTCACCAACACCACCATGTAGTCATTCTTCCTAGACTGCCCTAATCTGGAAACTCTACTGATACCTGTCCCTATGGCTGACTCTGCTGGTGTTTGAAATGGCATAGCTTTCAGCATCATAGCACACACAAGCCACTACAGTACTGAAAACTGACAGAGGGTAATTGTTCTTAATTATAAACAATCTTAAATAATTTTGATCTGATTGTTGCACATTTTAGTAGGACTACCTCACAAATAATTTAGATTATCTGAATAGTTTATTTTCCATAATAACTTGTGGTATCTGCTTTATGAATGAAGGATCAGCCCTGAGAAAGATTTAATTTGTTTGAAAATTTATTTTGCACCTTTCAAAATAATTGACAAGTCAGTTAATATCTACTTCAAGTTATTCCTAAAAGAAGAATGAAAAGTAATCATGGTAAGTCAAAATAGATTTTACCTCTTTTTACCTTTGATTTTCATATTCAGAGTGAACCACACACATTCCTTAGATGGGTTCTTGGACAAGCCTGGAATCCAGTCAATAGAGAAAAAATTGCATTGAATCTATTAAATAGGAGTTAATATATAATGATGGCTAATGTTGATTTAAGTTTTAACTATCTAAAGAATGACTTACACCCCAATGGAAGCTGTTAAGTTTTCCTAACATAAGGAGTTATCTAGAAACCACAACAATAATGTACTGGAATTGAAATAAATGGCATAGAAGGTATTTCACTTAGAAGTCTCATACCATGTAGGATATGGGGAATTTCCTATAAAATTGGTAAATGTTTATGCATTTATTTTCCATTTGTACATTTTGTCAAGCCTTCATTTATGTATTTTGTCATATTTCTAATTGCTGTTGTTGTTGTTATGTGCCGTCGAGTCAAACCCGACTCATAGCGACCCCTCCTTGGGTTTCCGAGGCAGTATCACTATGGAAGTAGGATTGCCCAACCTTCCTTCCGAGGAGTGGCTGGTGGGTTTGAACCGCCAGCTGTCTGGTTAGCAGGCAAGTGTCTTAGCCACTATGCTACCAGAGCTCCCATATTTCTAATAGAATATTAAATTTTCTTTAAAAAATAGCTAGTGTTTTACACTTTCTCAAAGCCACGTTTCTTTCTGTGTGTTGCATTTTTGCTCAAATGCATTTTACTCTCTAATGATAGGATGACCAATAAACTAAGTGACTTTAATTTGCACAAATCACTAATTAATTAAATTTTGTGAAAGGGACCAAAAAGTTATATATGTTGATTAAGACTGAGTAAAATAGATAATAACTCAATGCTTGGGAGGCATTTTTTTGGGGAGGTTTTGATCCCAAACACAAACCAAAAGGAGATAAATTCTTTGCTATAGTTTAAGTAATGTGTGCCTAAACAACATGATAAATATGGTGACATTTAGAGAGACCCTAATTAGGACCAAGATATCTTAATGCACTCTTTGACATCTCTGAGAACACATACCCTATATGAAGGACCCTTAGATTTATTGTGTGAATGCAGCCTACCAGAGGGGCCCTAGTTCATTCTCATTTAATGTTTCCACCTAGCATTTGCACATATGCATTCTTTTGTTTTGATCATTCTTCTCTAACTCTTTGTAGACTACACAATTTTCCCCCAAATCTTTCATCTATTTTCTTCTTATCTGAACCATCTAATAATATACCTTTGCAACAAAACAGGAAAGATATTATACATCCATTTCATTAATCATTATAGAAGCTCTTACATGTTGCTAAGTTACCTATGATATTTCCCCACACAACACTGAATACATCTACTCTCTCAAGTTGATGTTCAATGAGAATGAGTCAGAGGATGTGGAGAGAAAGGATATGTTAATTTTTTATTAATGTTACACTTGAATAATATTAATGTTGTAGTGATTTCCAGTTAAGAAATTTTGGCTTGAAGGAGAAAATTGAAAGCACATGAGTTATAATTTTGAGAATCACTTAGATGTGTAATAACTGTTTTAATGAGAAAAACCAAAAACTAAACCCACTGCAATAGAGTTGATTCCAACTCTTTTCAACTATATAGGACGGAGCAGAGCTCCCCACAGTGTTTCCAAGGCTGCAGATCTTTGAGGAAGCAGACTGTCTAATCTTTCTCCCATGGAACGGCTGGTGAGTTTGAGTCACCAATGTTTTTATTAGTGGCTGAATGCTTTACAAAATGACTGAAAATCTGAGATTGATTCTGAATTGGGACTGTTCGGAATTTGATCTGACAATTATAGTGTACCTATCTATAATGAAATGAATAGCTTTGACATTTAAAGATGTCATTAATGGAGTAAAGTGAATTATTTTGATCATATAAATGTTTTTGAAAGTTTGCTGATTTTCAAGTGATTGAAGTCATATTGAAGTTAAGTTAATTTTTCTTAATATCATTCCTAATATCTGGAACTCAGGTGGTTTGAATATATGTTTTAAATTCAGATACTTAGAGTTCAATTAAGTTTAACTCATCAACATGCTGGTTTCAAAAGCTTTTTGACATAACTAATAACTAATAATAATAAATCAATATTTTAAAATGAGCATGAAGCTTGCCAAAATAGGCTTAAAGAAGTGGAAATACATACATTTTAAAATTTGCTTGTAGATAAAATATAAAGTACTAAACATTTTACTATAGTAACAGATATATTAGGTCACATGAGTGATATACTTAAAAATGTATTATCTTCACAATAATAGATATTAGAGAGCTCTGGTAGCATAGTGCCTAAGGCACTTGACTGCTAACCAGAAGGCTGGTGGTTCAAACCCACCAACCACTCCTCGGAAGGAAGATGAGGCAATCTACTTCCATAGTGATACTGCTTCAGAAACCCAAGGAGGGGTCGCTATGAGTCAGGTCCAACTCGACGGCATATAACAACAACAACAACAACAACGTAATAGATATTTATGTTCATAGAAAACATTGACTTTTTTTTTTTTAAGTAGAACAAGAACTTAAGAATATTGTCCAGCAATACACATAATCATTCTCAGTTTTATTTTCTTCTCTGTCCTTTTCTACCTCTCTTGCCCACACATAAAACTGGAAGTATTTTTTTTTTTTAGCAATTTATTTTTGTCTAGTTTCCTCAAATAACTTGCTTTCATTGTGATGACATTTTTTTGTCATAATTATATTTCATCTGTTCAGTATAAATTAGTTTATAAAACTATGGTATCATATATGACTATCATGGACAAGCTTAGGAAAAACCATTGACTTGGAGTCTCCAATGCAAAAGGAGAGGTTAGCAGTATGCAAGCCTAACATATCTAGAATGTGAGCCAGGATGTTTTATAGAGTGAGTAACCAAAAACATCAAACCAATTTCCATCAAGTTGATTCTGACTCATGGTGACTCCATGTGTGTTATAGTCGAACTGTGCTTCATATGCTTTTCAATGGCTAATTTTTTGGAGGGGCTCTGGTGGTGTGGTGCCTAAGACATTTGACTGCTAATCAGAAAGCTGGGGTTCAAACTCGCCACCCACTCCTGGGAAGGAAGATTGGGCAATCTACCACTGTAGTGATACCGCCTTGGAAACCTGAGGAGGGGTCACTATGAGTCGAATCTGACTTGATGGCAGTGAGTTTCAGTAAGTTGAATTTTTTGGAAGTAGGTTATAAGGTCTTCCTTCTGAGGCAGCTCTGGGGAGGCTCCAATTGCCAACCTTTTGGTTCACAGTAGAGGGTGTTAATCATTTGCACCACCCAGGGACTTATAGAGGGAATGGAAAGGCGTAAGCCAACTGGTTAAGTACAAGTCCTTTAACAGAACTTCTATTGAAATGAGGAAAAAAAACAAAAAAGATATGAAGGTGAAAATAAAAATTTCTCTAATGCTAGTTTTCAAGAATAAGCTATGTTTTGCATACTCCTTTTCAGATGCACATAGCTATACTTCTTTTTGTTGTTGTTAGGTTTTGCTACATGGATTTTTCACTCAGAGTGAACCCAAGTGACAGAGTAGAACTTCCCCATAGGATTTTCTTGACTGCAATCTTGCAAATAGGCAGGACTTTCTTTTATGGTATAGCTGGGTTGCATTCAATCTGAGGAACTCTAGGTTAGAGGCTCAGAGCTTAAACTATGGTATCATAGTTTGCACCACCAAAGCTCTTTATAGTTAAACTTAGTTAATATTTATTAAGTCTTTACTTTGCCAGGCAATATGATTTTACTTAAACCTCAAGACAACTTGATACTGTTAACAAATACCTATTTAGACTCTAACGAAACAGTACTTGAGCTTGTAGTTTAATCATATTTATTTCAGGGCACAATTGACAGACAGAGAAAATGCTTTCAGGTTAGAATATCTTTTAAGTAACCCTTAAATCTGCAAAAAGATCATTTTATTTAGGCTTACTGGATGAAAGCAAAACAAAGCAAACCAACATTTCCATTTAACTATTATTGTGATAATACACAAATGTCATCATGTGATTATATCCAATATTTATCATTTTCAGTATTCTAAGGAAAGATTAATAATTATTTGAACTAGTTTATAAAAAAATGTTATTAAAATGAGTAAATATGATAGAAAGCTGGAAATGTATAGAAAAGCACAAAGAATCAACTGAAAAGCATTTCTTATAATACCATCATCCATGTATCATAAAACTAAAACTGAATGCACTACTGTCTAATATTTTGTTGTATAATCTTTTTCCTATGTGTGTTTATATGTGTGTCTCTCTGTATGTATTTGTACATATGTATATATATAACCAGACGGCTGGCGGTTCAAACTCACCAGCCACTCCTCGGAAGGAAGGTTGGGCAATCCTACTTCCGTAGTGATACTGCCTCCGAAACCCAAGGAGGGGTCGCTATGAGTCGGGCCGACTCGACAGCACATAACAACAACAACAACAAATATATACATATAATATGTACACACACATATAATATATACACATATTTAAGGTATATATATATTAAGCTCTGGTAGCATAGTGGCTAAGGCACTTGACTACTAACCAGAAGGCTGGCAGTTCAAACCCACCAGCCACTCCTCGGAAGGAAGGTTGGGCAATCCTACTTCTGTAGTGATATTGCCTTGGAAACCCAAGGAGGGGTTGCTATGAGTCGGGTCCGACTCAACAGCACATAACAACAACAACATATTAAGAAAACAGAATTATATTGTTCAAACAGTTTTTTTAAATCCCATTGTCTCTTAACCACTGCTAACACTGTGTGATGTGGCCTGAAAATATATCTCCGTGTTGCATGGTGCTTTAAAACTCAGACTGTGGAATCCACCAATTTAGCATAGAATCCTGGTTTGCCTTCTTGCTAGCTGCAGGGCATTGGCAAGATGAATTGTCTCCTAAGCCTCAGGCTCCCCATTACCAATATAGAATAACAGAATAATAGCAGTAGGTAGTTTATAGGGTTAGATGGGATAATCTGTGTGAAATATTTGGTTCAGGAAAGATTAAATTTTTTATTTTTTAATGGCTGCCAAGTGAGCCATCATTGTTACATACTCTAGCAAAAGAAAAAAAAAAACGTGCTGTTTCTCACAAAATTCTTTTATAAGTTAGTGGATGAATAAGAATGTGTTCCTATACTAATTTTCAGAAGACTCCAATCATTTAATCTTCATTATAGATATTTACATAAAAAAAGCTATAAAAGGAGAAACAACACAGTAAATGGAAAAAGAAAGCAACTAACAACTGAAATAAAAAATAGTTTATGAAAGAAAATTTTAACTATAGATTATCCATCTCCTAAGTGTACTTACTTTCTTTTTTATCACATTTCTTCATTTTACAGGTCAGCATGTTGCCTATTGGAACAAAAGAGATAGTATCTCAAGTATTTGTAATCTTAATTTCCAGAATGTGATCAAGGTTTAAACTACTTACTAAGCCAGGCTTGATAGAAAATTTAACAGATTAATGAAGCATAAGACATTGTTTAAAGTTGTTATTCCTAGGCTAACACAACAGTTAATATTTTACAGACTTACATGTTTTCCTGTTCATGCTTATTGAGTCCCTTAAATCTCACGATTCAAAGAAATTAATTAACTGGAAAAGTTGCTATTTGCAAACATATCACTTCTGGAAATTAATGTGTCTACATTGGATATATGCCATTTTTTGTACTGACTAGTGTTACTGGAGAAGGTTGAGTATAACTTCCATTAATTTTAAAATTTCTCCATAATATTTTAAGGAACCAGGAGACTGAGTTATTTTCAAAGAGTTCATGATTTCTGTGGTGGGCCATGAGTTGAGTTTGCTAGTATCACAACAAATGTTGGTTTCCAGTTCCTTCTTCCTGTGTAATATCATAGTAGAGCATGTTACTCCAAATGCCATCTTTCCCCTCTTCATCTTCAGGTTGTTATTAGGTGCTTTCAAGTGATTTCTAATTCATTATGACTTCATGTACAACAGAATAAAGTGCTGCCTAGTCTTGTGCCATCTTAACAATCATTGTTATGTTTGAGTCCATTGTGGGCCACTGTATCAATCCATCTCATTGAGAGCCTTCCTCTTTTTCATTGATCCTGTGCTTTACCAAGTATAATGTCCTTCTCTGGAGACTGATTTCTCCAACAATATGTCCAAAGTACATGAAATGCAATTTCTCTGTGCTCACTTCTAAAAAGCTTCTGGCTGTACTTTTTCCAAGACAGATTTGTTTGTTTTACTGGCAGTTAGTAGTATATTCAATATTTTTCAAGACTATAATTTAAATGCATCAGTTCTTCTTTGGTCTTCCTTATTCATTGTCCAGCTTTCACATGAATATGAGGTGATCAAAAACAGTATGGCTTGGTTCAGGCATACCTTTGTCCTCAAAGTAACATCTTTGCTTTTTAACACTTTAAAGAGGTCTTTTGCAGCAGATTTGTCCAATGCAAATATGATGGTTTCACCTTCACAGATCTCTGAATGTCTTTATTTTTGTGGGCTTATTCCATCTTTCAGGTGTATCTTGTCACAAATGTTAAATATTATGAGAAAGACCTGAAAACATCATTATAATGCACTGAAAATTAAAAAAAATCTCAGTCAGATTGACCCATGTTAAAGGATTCAAACAGTTTTCTAATTTTATCTGAAAAGGAAAGAGCTATTGGACAAACAAACCACTACTGAAGAAAGAGGTCTCACACTCCGTGATCTCAAAACCTACCATATAGTATTGGTACACTGACAGACACACAGGCCAGTGGAATAGAATTTAGAATGAAGACACAGATCCATCCACCTATGGTCAGCTGCTCTTTGACAAAGGGCCAAAGTCCATTAAATGATTAAGAGATAGTCTCTAACAAATGACATTGGCAAAACTGGATATCTAGTTGCAGAAGACTGAAACAAGATCCATGCCTCATACAATACACAAAAACAAACTCCAGATGGAGCAAAGATTTAAGTAAAACCTAAAGCTATAAAGTTCATCAAAGAAAAAATAGGGGAAAATTTAGGGGGCTTAATTTATGGCATGAACAGATTATTAAGCATAACTCAGAAGAATTTAATTTTTAGAAGGTCCCAATCATCTAGTCTATCTTCTAAAAATTAAATTCTTATGTGCATCAAAAGACTTCGCAAAAAGAGTAAAAGGAGAACCTACAGAATGGATTAAAAAATATTTGACAACGACATATCAGACAAAGGACTTATTTCTACTATTTATACAAACCTCCAACACCTCAACATCAAAAAGACAAACAATCCAATTAAGTAATGGGCAGAAGACATGAACATACACTGCACCAATGAAGATGTTCTAACAGCCAACAAACACATGAAAAAAGGTTAAAATCATTAGTTATTCCAAACCCAAACCAAACTCACTGCCATAGAGTCACTTTTGACTCTTAGTGACTCCCGTTGTGTTACTGAGGTTGTAAATCTTTATGGAAGTAGATTGCCTCATCTTCCTTCCAAAGAGCTGCTGGTGGTTTTGAACCACTGACCTTCTGGTTAGAAGCCAAATGTTTTATCCACCACACCACTACATCATCCAAGCTCGTTTAGCCATCAGAGAGATACAAATCAAAACAACCATGAGATATCATCTGACCCCAGGATTGATAGCAAAATTCAACAAGACAGGAAATCACAAATGCTGGTGAGGTTGTGGAGAGATTGGGACTCTCATACACTGCTGGTGGGACTGTGAAATAATTCAACTCCTGTGGAAATCAGTATGGCAATTCCTTAAAAAGTTGGAAATAGAAATATGATTTGACCCAGAAATCACATTACTAGGTATATATCCTAAAGAAGTGAGAGGTAGGACACAAACAGATACATGCATAGCTCTGGTGGCATAGTGCCTAAGGCATTTGACTGCTAACCAGAAGGCTGGTGGTTCAAACCAACAAACCACTACTCAGAAGGAAGATTGGGCAATCTACTTCTATAGAGATACCACCTTGGAAACCCAAGGAGGGGTCACTATGAGTTGAATTGACTTGACCACAGTGATGTTTGCTTTTTAATGTTCATCACACATCACAGCACTATTCACAATAGCAAAGAGATGGAAACAACCTAAGTGCCCATCAACTGAGGAATGGATAACTAAACTGTAGTACATACACACAGTGGAAAACTATGCAACTATACATTCTGAATAATGTAGAATCTGCAAAATACCCCATAATGTGGATGAACTTGGAGGACATGTTGAGTGAAAAAAGTCAATCACAGAAGGAAAAATACTGTATGAATCCATTCAAGTAAAAAGTCAAGGGGAGAGGAAGGAAAATTGCTAGATAGGTAAGAGAAAAGTATTGATTTGGATAAAGGGAAAGGCAATATACCAAAAGTGAGTGACCAACAAAATAACACCAAGGAAAAGGAAGACACAGAGGGATGCACAAGATGTACAAACAAAAAAAAGATAAACACTTTTACATATGTAATATTGCATTATCAGTTTTAAATTATTAATAAGAGAATTTTCAAGAAAGTAAATTATCAAGTGTCATTGTAATTGGGTGATAAGGGAGGCTCTGACTGGAGCACATTAGAGGATTCAAAAAGAAAATTAGCATAGAGTTTTAGACTTGTAGGTATATTGAGCCATGTAAGTTGGACTTATGAAAAATGTTAATGGTGTTATAACTACCTACAAGGATACTTTTATAAAAAATAATAAATTTCTGCTGAAACATTACACAAAATTTTTTTAGACAGAGATTTTGGTTTCACACCCTCTACTAGTGTTAAAGTGTGTCTCTGAATGTGGTCTACACCCCCTGTACTCCCCTTGTCACATCATTGATAACACCACCATTCCCTTTTTTTTTCAGTCACAGAATCTCTGCTATTATGTAGTAGTATTATTTCCAAGGTTAAATTTTAAAAGGAGGACTTCATGATTAGAAAGGATCCCTGTTTGCTCATTGCTTAATACCTGGTGGTGCAGTGGTTAAGCTGCTAACCGAAAGGTTGTTAGTTCGAACTCAGCAGCCTCTCCACAGGAGA
>NW_006921695.1:5593683-5616114 GCF_000298275.1 Orycteropus afer afer | reverse complement strand
TCAAGTATAGCAGGGATTGTGGGGCTGGTGCGGGATTGGGCAGTGTTTCGTTCTGCTGTGCATGGGGTCGCTATGAGTCGGAAATGACTCGACGGCACTTAACAACAACAACAAAATCCAGAGATTAGTAAAATGAATTATGCCTTATGGCTTTTAAACATAAAATCATAATATATTGCAAAGATGAACATTGGACAATTTTCATGAAATATTTCAACTTACTAAGTTTTAAAATACTAGGTTAGTTCAAAGCTTCTACCAATTCCTGGCTATCTTCTATCTCAAATATTTAGGATCACTGAAGGACAAAATAAAATGTGTCATTTTTGGAGAGACATGTGAAGATAGTTCATGGTTTTGCATGTTTTCATTACAAAAGAGAGTGAGCAGAGTCCCCAGGGCCTGAAGCTAGGACATTTGGCCATGCTTACATTCTTAAAGAAAGTTCAAGAACAAACAGTTCGAGTGCCTACATGACATCTTCTTAAATTTTTCTTGGCAAGGGAGCAGAAATGTTTTTAGCAACTGACATATTATTTATATTTCACTTTTTTAAATGCCATTGGAGGCAAGAAAAATGCTTATACACCTATTGCTTCTTTTTCTTGTTTGAGATTTTTACATATGAATAAATATTTTACACATTCAGAGTTCGTTTTAATTTATAAAGCAAAATAAAAATAAACACAACGCTGGTCTGAAAGCTGCAGATTGAGTTTTCTTTTGCTCGGCAGGCTAGTGCCTAAACTGATAGAGCCCAGCAGTATTTTAATACACAGCATTTGTGTGCATATTATTACAAATACACGCACAGATACACACACAAACCTCTTCACTTATTTACATACGTAGTTGGCCAACTTCACTTTCAAATGGCTGAGTAAAAACTGAAGAGGAAGTGACATTAACTATGACATTATGAACATCAGGAATAATTCTCAAGAAGTAGAATTGTATTTTTCTAAAAGAGTTGTACATTTAGCAGCTTCAGAATTTTACATGTATTTTAAATAAGCAATTTCTGTTCTCTCCTTTTCCCTAATATCTGCTGTCTATTTTCTTTAGCAATCTTAGAGAGACAGCCAATGTGACATTAGCTCCTTTTTGTAAGGCACTCCCCTTCAACATTTTCTTTTCACTCTATACCAAGAGTGCCACCCAATCTGAAATATTTTCTGGAGTAAGATATTTATTTTAAAAGGGAGGAAAAAAAATATATAGAAATGGGAATTTCTCCAGGAGAGATTTTTATTACAATTTCCACTTTGGAAAAAAAGTATGATCTAAACATGTTAAGTAGTTTCATCTAATATATAGCAACATAGTATTTATGTTAACAGGAGCTCTGGTAGCATACTGCCTAAGACACTTGACTGCTAACCAGA
This sequence comes from Orycteropus afer afer, assembly GCF_000298275.1. Taxonomy (NCBI): domain Eukaryota; kingdom Metazoa; phylum Chordata; class Mammalia; order Tubulidentata; family Orycteropodidae; genus Orycteropus; species Orycteropus afer. The sequence goes on along the minus strand of NW_006921695.1, from coordinate 5,614,729 downwards.
AGGCTGGTGGTTCAAACCCACCAGACTCTTTGGAAGTAAGGTTGAGCTATCTACTTCCATAGTAATACCACCTTGGAAACGCAAGGAGCGGTCACTATGAGTAGAGTCTGACTCTACCATAAGTAACAACAACAACATAAAATTTTATGTATTTGCACCTATGGTTCCTATATAAGATTATGTACTCCCCCAAATTTATACTAATTAATTATTTTAAGTTGAATATATATATTCTTTTTTTCTGATTGAAATTTCAGCATTTCATCCACAAAATTTATAATTAAAAATTATTTTGAAGCAAATTATGTAAATAAAGTGACCAATAATAAATTTTAAACCTGTGCATTATCCAAAATTAAAATGAGATGGATTGATACAGTGACTGCAACAATGGGCTCAAACAGCAATCATTTTAAGGAATGTGCAGAGGACAGTTCTGTTCCTACTGTTGTACAAAGGGTTGCTATGAGTTGGAACTGACTCGATGGCACCTAATGACAACAAGTGAAGTTAATTTTCAGAAATAAACATGGGAGAATCACAGAGGAAAAATAGGTTAAGAAATTTACATTTTTTTTTTTTTACATTCTGAACATTACAAAAATGTCAAGTTAAAATTCAAATATGCTTCAATATCATCAATATCATTGAGAGTATTATGTGATGAGATCACAAGAAGTCATTATTATTGATAATTTAATGTAATAATAGTAGTGATTGTTGAAGGAAAGAGATCTACAAAATGTCAATTCGTTATTTGTATGGGGACCATTTGAATGTGTACTGGTTCAACATCAACAAGTCTCTATTTGCTGTCAGTATGGATTTTGTGAATTCAATCTCAGTTTCATGAACACTTACGGCAGAGAGATTAGCAGATTGTAGGTGAAAGTTAGTGAATGTGCGTGCGTGTGTGTTTCACCATCTCTTTGTATATACTCTAGAGAAATAGAGTATAATAGAAGGGAAGCTACACTTTCCCATTCCTGTATCCTTGCCTCCTGTAACAGTAGGTGGACTAGAAGGAATGAGAAGAGAATCTGGGTGTGTTTCAGCTGGACTATTCACCCCCAGTGTTTTCAGCATCTCAGGCTACAAGAGTTTAGCAAGAACTTTGAATGAAGTCTGACAGGACTTTTCATAACTTACGTAACACATTTTTTTTTTCTTTCAAGCACAATTTTTAAATCAGATTTACGTCACTTATTTGTTGTCTGTGCAAATTTTTTGTCCCACAACTCTTGGCTGTTCGTTTGGTCCTATGAATTGAATGAAACAATGGAGTAACTGAAAGCATCTTTGCCGTGGTGCACTGAGTGGTGTTCATTCACATTAATTCCCCAGACCTATGCCAAGTCATTTTATTTTTCAAGTGGGCCATTCTACTTGGATCAGCAATCAATGTCATGGAATCATCAGCCTAGGAGTCTAACAGTGTATTGCACTGGACAAGTCTGCTGCAAAAGACTTCTTTAAAGTTTTAACCTCTAATCAGGATCACAATAGAAGGTCCAGGACAGAATTGGAGGGAAAAATAAAGAAAAGAACAAAACTCAAATTAATAGTAAAGATTAGGCTTAATGGTCTGATAGGGACTGGTGAAATGACCTGGACTGTGGCTTTTAGATACCCTTCAAGCCTGAGACTGAACCTACCACTAGGACTATAAGAGTTAAACAAACAATAGGTAGGACTGTAAAGTAGGAAGAATATACTCCTCAGTACAGTCAACAATATAAGATCAAAAAGACACAATTTGCCTCAAAGTGAAGCCTAGAAAGCAGGAATGGGGTGAGAAAGAAGGATGAATGAAAATGAGGAACCCAGGGAAGAAGTGGAAAGAGTGCTATTCCATTGAGGGTGATTGCAACCAATGTCGTTTAAAAAAAAAAAAAAAAAGTGTATAGATTGTAGAATGGAAAACTAATTTGCTCTGTAAAATTTCACCCAAACCACAATGGAAAATTTAAAGAAGAACCAGAATATTTTGAAAAGTTTTGAATAGCAAAAATGTCACATTGATAACTTAGATGTGCCTGACCCAAGTGTCAGTCTTTTCAATCATCTCATAAGCTATGAAAATTGGACAATGTAAAAGGAAGATAGAAGAAGGCTTGAAGCATATGAATTGTGGTGCTGTCCATGAATATTGAATATCTTGTGGACTTTCGAAAGAACTAACAAGTCAATCTTGGAAGAAATATAACCAGAATGTTCTTTAGAAGTGAGAATGTTGAGGTTGTGACTTCATTATTTTGGACACATGATCAGGAAAACCAATCATTAGAAAAAGACATCATGGTTGGTAAAGTAGATCATCAACAAAAATGAAGGAAACCCTCCATGAGCTGGATCAACAGCTATAACAATAGATTCAAACTTGTTAGCAATGATTGTGAAGATGGCACAGGACTGGGTAATGTTTCATTCCTTTATACATACGCTGATAAGTTGCAGCCAATTCAGTGACAAATAACAACAAGAACACCAGAATCTTTTGTTGAGGGACAGTACAATATTTTCTATTAGTGTATTTATAAAATAAAGTATGTGACAGATATTCTTATATTTGCCTCTGACAGCAAATGTACAAGAATTTCATGAGGATATAACCTTGGATGTAGAAGCTGAATTTCTCCGTGATGGCACATAATTGTCTCAATTTAGTAATACCAATGATTTTCTAAATGCTTGTAATAATTTGTATTTCCATCATCTGTGGATAAGAGTTCATATTACTCTATACTCATCAAAGATTGACTTTAAAAACACTTTTTTCATTTTTGTCAAACTGAAGTTTCAAGTTTATTTACCTGGCTTTTTGTTTTTTTTATGAAATTGAGCATTTTTCATGAATATAGGTAAGAATTTGCTCATTCTTCTCCATCTTCCATTTCTTAGGGATATTGCGTTATGTTCTAGGGATCCTTGTTTTTGTTATTAGGTACCGCAGAGTTGTCTCCAACTCATAGTGACCCTATGTACAGCAGAAAAAACACTGCCCGTTTTGTGCTAACCCCACGATCCTTGCTATACCTGAGACAACTATTGTAGCCACTGTGTCAATCTATCTTGTTGAGGGCCTTTGTGTTAGGCTGGGTTCTCTAGAGAAGCAAAACCAGTAAAGCTTATATAGAGAGAGAGAGAGAAAGAGAAATTTATCTCAGGAAAATGGCTCACACAATTATAGAAGCTGGCAGTCCCAAGTTCTTGGATCAAACATCAACCTGAGGCCTTTCCCACCTCACGCAGTTGCAGGGGGTCACGAGCTCAAGGTTTTCAGGCAATATACCAGCTGTTGACTCCAACAAATGATGAATCAAAGCTCTCTAGGCCAAATGGTGGATTGTTCACTCATGGACAGTTATAGGCAGCACAAAAGCATCCTGATCCACAGAAGAGAGTCTCTTTTCCCAGGATGCCCATAAGTACATTGGAAGCAGGCCACACCCCTAGGGAAACTCCCTTTCAATGAATTGGCTGCTCAAAACATATACATCCGATCCCATCATGGAAATAACCCACATCACAATTGCTTAACCACGCAGAATTGTGGTCCAGCCAAGTTGACATACAGATCCAGCTATCACAGCTTTCTCCTTTTTCACTGACCCTCCACTTTACCAAGCATGATATCCTTCTCCAGGGAATGGTCCCTTCTAACAACATGACCAAAGTAGGTGAGACTAAGTCTGGGGATTCTCACTTCCAAGGAGCATTCTGGCTGCATTTCTATCAAGACATATTTGTTCTTTTAGCAGTCCATGGTACTCTCAGCATTCTTCGCCAACACTGCAACTCCCAAGCATTGTCTCTTCTTTGGTCTTCCTTATTCATTGTCCAGCTCTCACATGCATATGAGGTGATTGTAAATACTATGGTTTGTGTTAGGTGCACCTGAGTCTTCAAGGAGATATCTTAGCTCTTCAGCACTTGAAAAAGGTCTTTTGCAGTGGATTTTCCCAATGCCATATGTCGTCTGATATTTGGATTGCTGCTTTTATTGGTGTTGATTGTAGAACCAAGTAATATAAAAATCTTTTCTCCATTTATCATGATGATGCTTATTGGACCAGTTGTGAAGATTTTTGTTTTCTTTATATTGGGGTGTAATCCATACTGCAGACCGTGGTCTTCAAACTTCATCAGTAAAGGCTTCAAGTCATCCTCACTTTGAGCAAGCAAAGTTGTGTCATCAGTGTATTGCAGGTTGTTAATGAGTCTTCCTCCAATCTTGTTGATGTGTTCTTCTTCATATAATTCAGCTTTTCATATTATTTTCTCAATATATAGATTGAATAAGTGTGGCGAAAAGATACAACCCTGATGCACTCCCTTCTTGATTTTAAACCATGCAGTGTCCCCTTCTTCTGTTCAAATGACAGCCTCCTGATCTAAGTACAGGTTCCTCATGAGTCCAATTAAGTGTTCTAGAATTCCCATTCTTCTCAACATTATCAATAATTTCTTATGACCTACACAATCAAATGTGTTTGCAAAGTCAATAAAACACAAGTAAACATCTTTCTGGAATTCTTTGCTTTCAGCCAAGATCCCCATGACATCCACAATGATATCCCTCATTCCATGTGCTCTTATGAATCCAGCTTGCATTGCTGGAAGTTCTCTGTCAATATACTGCTGCAACGGCTTTTGAATTATCTTCAATAAAAATTTACTTGCTTGCGATATTAATGATATTGTGCGATAATTTCCACATTCTGTGGGATCACCTTTCTTTGGAATGGGTAAAAATATAGATCTCTTTGAAAGAAATCCTTATCAACATGGAAGTGAAGTTTTGAGACAAGAAAGTTACCAGAAAGCTGATCAGAGTCAGCCTAGTGGCAGTTGCTTCAACTCTGGGAAACACTGAATACTCAGGTCAAGGTGACCTGAAGTGATGCATAAGGGGTGTCTGACTCATCAACATCTTTTGTGTGTAATGGAGGAATAGATCTGGAAATAGTGTGCCAACTAAGCAACATTGGAGGCATTTTAAACAACATTAACATAGTCACAAGGAGCCCTAGGGGCAAAGTGTTTAAGCAGTTGGCTTCTAACTGAAAGGCCAATGGTTTAAACCTGTCAGCACTTCATGACAGAAAGATGTGGCAGTCTGCTTCTATAAAGATAGTTGTTGTTAGGTGCCTTTGAGTCATTTCTGACTCATAGTGGCCCCATGCACAGCAGAAAGAAACACTGCCCGATCCCACGCCAGCTCCATGATCCCTGCTATACTTGAGCCCAACATCGCAGCCACCATATCAATCTATCTTGTTGAAGGCCTCCCCCTCTTTCATCGACCCTCCACCCTACCAAGCATGACATCCTTCTCCAGGAAATGGTTCCTTCTGACAACATGACCAATATAGGTGAGACAAAGTCTGGTCATTCCCGCTTCCAAGGAGCATTTCAGGTGCACTTCCTCCAGGACAGATCTGTTAGTTCTTTTAGCAGTCCATGGTACTTTCAGCATTCATCGCCAGCATCACAATTCAAAAACATCAACTCTTCTTTGGTCTTCCTTATTCATTGTCCAGCTCTTACATGCATACAAGACGATTGGAAATATCATGGCTTGTGTCAGGAGCACCTTAGTTCTCAAGGAGACATCCTTGCTCCTCAGGACTTGAAACAGTTCCTTCGCAGTTGACCTTCCCAATGCTACACGTTGTCTAATGTCCTGACTGCTGCTTCCATTGTCATTGATTGTAGAACCAAGCAACGTGATTTCTTTGACAACCTCAATCTTTTTTCCATTTATTTTGATGCTGCTCATTGGCCCAGTTGTGAGGATTTTTGTTTTCTTTACATTGAGACATAATCCATACTGGAGACTGTATTCTTCAACCTTCAGCAGTAAGTGCCTCAAGTCATCCTCACTTTCAGCAAGCAAAGTTGTATCGTCTGCATATCTCAGGTTGTTAATGATTCTCCCTCCAATCCTGATACCACGTTTCTCTTCATATAGTCCAGCTTCTCGGATTATTTGCTCAGCATGTAGATTGAATAAGTGTGGGAAAAGGATACAACCCAGACATACTCCCTTCTTGATTTTAAACCATGTATTGTCCCCTTGTTCCGTCTGAATGACAGCCTCCTGGACAAGTTACAGGTTCCTCATGAATACAATCAAGTGTTTAGGAATTCCCATTCTTCTCAATGTTATCCATAATTTGTCATGATCCACACAATCAAATGCCTTTGCATAGTCAATAAAACACAAGTAGACATCTTTCTGGTATTCTTTGCCTTGAGCCAAGATCCATCTGACAGCAGCTGTGATATCCCTTGTTCCACATCCTCTTCTGAATCCAGCTTGCACCTCTGGAAGTTCTCTGTCAATATACTGCTGCAAACGTTTTTGAATTATCTTCAGTAAGATCTTCCTTGCTTGCGATATTAATGATATTGTTTTATAATTTCCACATTCTGTGGGATCACCTTTCTTTGGAATGGGTACAAATATGGATCTCTTCCAGTCAGTTGGCCAGGTAGCTGTCTTCCAAATCTCTCGGCATAACCGAGTGAGTGCCTCCTATAGGGCATCCATTTGTTGAAATATCTTAATCAGTATTCTGTCAATTCCTGGATCCTTGTTCTTAGCCAATTCTTTCATTGCAGCTTTGACTTCCTCCTTCAGTACCATTGGTTCTAGATCATATGCCACTTCCTGAAATGGATGAAGATTGACCAGTTCTTTATGGTACAGTGACTCTGTGTATACCTGCCATCTTCTCTTGATGTTTCCTGCATCATTCAATATTTTCCCATAGAATCTCTCAATATTGCAACTTGAGTCTTAAATTTTTTCTTCAGTTCTTTTAGCTTGAGAAATGCTGAGTGCGTTCTTCCCTTTCGGTTTCCAAACTCCAGGTCTTTGCACATTTCATTATAGCAATTGGTTTTGTCTGCTCGAGCTGCTCTTTGAAATCTTCTGTTCAGCTCTTTTATCTTGTCATTTCTTCTCTGGCTTTAGCTACTTTCCACTCAAGGGCAAGTTTCAGAGTCTCTTCTGTCATCCATTTTGGTCTTCTCTTCTTTTCTCGTCTTTTTAGTGATCTCTTGCTTTTTTCATGGATAATGTTCTTGATATCCTCCCACAATTCTGGTTTTTGGTTTTTGGTGTACAATGCATCAAATCTATTCTTTAGATGGCCTGTAAATTCAGAAGGGATATATTCTAGATCATATTTTGGCTCTCTTGGACTTGTTTTAATTGTCTTTGACTTCAAGTTGAACTTGCATATGAGCAGTTGATGATCTGTTCCACAATCAGCTCCTGGCCTGGTTTTGGCTGAAGATATTGAGCTTGTCCACTGCCTCTTGCCACAGATGTAGTCAATCTCATTCCTGTGTGTTCCATCTGGTGAAGTCCACGTGTACAGCCTCCATTTGTGTTGTTGAAAAAAGGTGTTTGCAATGAACAAGTCGTTGGTCTTGCCAAATTTTACCATGAGAATTCCGGCATCATTTCTGTCACCAAGGCCAAATTTTCCAACTACTGGTGATTCTTCTTGGTTTCCAACTTTTGCATTCCAGTCACCAGTGATAATTAACACATCATGATTGCAAGTTCAATCAATTTCAGACTGCAGAAGTTGATAAAATTCTTCAATTTCTTCATCTTTGGCTTTGGTGATTGGGGCATAAATTTGAGTAATAGTCATACTAACGGGTCTTCCTTGTAGGCATATGGCTATTATCCTATCACTGACAGCATTGTACTTCAGTACAGATCTTGAAACATCCTTTGTGATGGTGAATGCCAGGCCATTCCTCTTCAATTTGTTATTTCTGGCATAGTAGATCACATGGTTGTCTGATTCAAAATGGCCAAAACCAGTCCACTTCAGCTCACTAATGCTGAGGATATCAATCTTTATGTGTTCTACTTCATTTTTGACAACTTCCAATTTTCCTAGATTCATATTTTGTACATTCCATGTTGCAATGATTAATGGATGTTTGGGTTTACTCAGATGATGCAGTTCTTTCCCAGTCCCATTTTGAGAGCCTTCTAACCTAAATGGACTATTCATAAAATTGCACGGTAATGTATCAAACAGTGTTTCTTTGCTATTCATAAGGTTTTCCCTGGCCAATTCTTTGAGAAGTTGATGGCCTCTTCCTTCTTCCGACTCTATCTCAGTCTGTAGGCTGGGCTGATACCTATGCACCATGTGCATCCTGCTGGCTTTGAAACACCAGTGGCTTAGCCCCAAAACTTGCATCAACACGTCACCACAGTAGGACAAACTGACAGACAATATGTCTCCCTGTTGGAAACCTCTCGTATCACCCTTCCCTGGGTCCCTACAGCTGAATCCTGCACAGTCCACGTTCCTGGGCCTTTTAATCCCCATTCTCCCACTCTCCTGTCCTGCTGCTTTGGGTGTGCCTAGGTTCTCTCTCCTCACCTGGATCACTGTGGCTGACTGCTCCTCTGTCCGGTTCCTGGCTTTTAATCCCCTTTCTCCTGCTCTCCTGCCTTGCTGCTTTGGGCATGCCTGGGTTCTCTCTCCTTACCTGGATCCCTGTGGCTAAACATGTTTCAGTGGAGCTTCCAGACCAAGATAGACTAAGAAGAAAGGACTAGGATCTAGTTTTAGTCTATAAAGATTACAGCCTTGAAAATATTATGTGGCAGTTCTACTCGTCTTATAAGGTTACTATGTGTCAGATGTCACTTGGATTTTTTTTTTAATATGGTCACAGGTCCCTGAGTAACACAAGTGGTTTATGATCAGCTATTAATCTAAAGTTTGGTAGTTTGAACCCAGTTGTGATTCTAGTCCAAGAAGAAAGGCCTAGTGTGCATCTTCAAACATTATAGTCAATGAAACCCTATGGAACAGTTCTACTCTATAACACGTGGGGTCTTCATGCATCAGCATTGACTTTTTAGCAACAAGTGTTTTGTTTATTTGTTTAATATTTTCACAGGAACAATAGTGGTTCAGTGGTAGAATTCTTGGCTTCCATGCGGGAGATTCAGGTTGTTTCCCTGATAATGCACCTCCAGCACAGCCACACCCCATCTGTCAGTGAAGACTTGTGTGTTGCTATGATGCTAAACATGTTTCAGTGGAGCTTCCAGACCAAGATAGACTAAGAGGAAAGGACTAGGATCTAGTTCTAAAAATCATCCAGTAAACACCCTGTGGATCATAACAGTCTGCTCTGAAACAGGTCATGGTATTGGCACTGGACCAGGCTGTATTTCATTCCATCATGCATGGTCAGCATGGGTTGGGGGCTGAGTAGATGGAAGCTAAGAACAAGAACAATATGGTCACTCATGTCACTTCACAGCATGGCCAGGCACTGGACTATACTTTAATTTCCCTGCATGGCCAGGCACTGGACTATACTTCAATTTCTCTGCATTGACAATAATGTCTCTTCTGCATTAGAAATGCAAATCTGCAATTACTGCTTCTCTAAAACTTTAAGCATCTTCTGCTTCTTACATTCCTATAGATACCCTCTGACAGAGCCTTCTTCCTTGTTATTCATGCCACAGCAAAGTCTATTATGGGTATATTTGGTTAGAACCCAATCCACTATATTTTAGAGACATATTGGCTAAGAATTTATGATATGCATTCTTTGTTGGGGAGGTTGAATACCCCAAATATAGAAAGGTTGTTCCTAAGATGATATGTAGACATTTGTGTGAGAAATTCCTGACCTAGGACATCTGGGAAAGTTCTTCACTGGGGAGACAGAACCACTTGCATCATTTCTGCTAGGCATGATTGTGGGAGCTGTGGTCTCAATGGCTGCTGATACCAGTCTGCAAACTGAGAGGACTGGTCTTAGGAAGAAACAGGTAGTGTGATCAGCAGAGTGGAGAATGGATGCAATGATTCATCCACTGGATTAACCAACTCTGAAACCACATTGGCCTTGAACTTCCTGTTAAGTGAGCCAAGACATTTCCTCACTGTTCAAGCCAAATTTGAGGTGTGTTTTATTCTCTTCATTTGAAAAACCATCCTAATATTTCTGCTATTTATTTTATATAACCATAATTACTGGGGAAAAATCTTCCATTTAGTATAGAATATAATTTCATAAGACTCCAGATTCTTATCAAGAATTTATTTGTTTTACTCAGTACTAATTATAATAATACAATTATAAAACCCATTGTAACAATCGGCTTTATAGTTTCTAAAGTTCCTTCTTGGAGATTAACATATATTATGCTCTCCACTGATGTGTGATATAGGAAGTTCATGCTTTATTTTAATCATTTTAAGCCTGAAGATACCAAGGCTCAAAAAATTTAATCCTTCTTCCCAAGCTAATGTGGCTAATAATTGGATAAGTAAGGCTGAGAAACTAGGGCTTCTGCATTCCCATCTAGGGAGAATTTGTTAGAAAACATTTATATATCAACATATGTATCACATAAAATGTTAAATTTCATAAAAAACTAATTGGCACTGAGTAGATTGTGACTCATAGAGATGCTATAGGACAGAGTAGAACTGCACATATATGTTCTCAAAGGCTGTAAATCTTTATGGAAGCAGACTGCCATATCTTTCTCCCATGGAGAAACTGGTAGGTGTGAACTGCTGACCTTGTGGGTTAGCAGTCAAGAGCTTATCTACTGTGTCACCAGGGCTCCTTAAATTGCATACTTATAAGCAGAATAAGTTGGGGCTAAATAAGAGGTCACCACCTGTCTGTCACTTTGCCATTCTGTGGTGACTTACATGTTGCTGTGATGCTGAAAGTTATGACACAAGTATTTCAAATACTAGCAGGGTCACCGATGGTGGGCAGATTTCAGATAAGCTCTCAGACTAAGACAGATTAGGAAGGCCTAATTTGTGATCTATTTCTGAAAATTATGCAACATAACAAACATTGTCCAGCTCACTTGCTCTAGGCATGTCATCAGGAGGGATAAATTGCTGGAGAAAGTCATGTTTGGTGATATTTGGTGAAGTAGTGGGCCAGAGAAGATGAAAGAGACCTTTTGTGAGAAGGATTGGCACAATAGCTTCAATGATGGACTCAGACATACCAGGGATTATAAGGATGACATTGGACCCAGCAACATTTCATTCTATAACACTTAAGTTCTCCATGAGTCAGAGTTGACTCAACAGTAGGTGTCTATATATCTGTAGACAAATGAAAGGTAGCACCTGTTTTGGGGAGAAATATTACTCATAGAGCTCCATGTTTGTGTGATGTTATGGGCTTTATATGACTCTGGAGCATGAAATAGGACAAATGATTCAGAATTATGTCAATCCCTTATCTGAATGCTTTCTTCATGTATGCTATAGGCAAAAGAATGCCAGTCATTTCAATGAAAATTCAATTTGTTCTAATTTCTAGTTTTAAATGTCTCTTTTCACTTGGTACTTTGAAGAGAAAATTAAGAAGGAATTTTTAAAATTATATAAAAAAATAAAGCAAAGCTGCAAACATGATTTATTTTGTTCTCTCTTATAAAAGTGTTGCTTATTCATCATGTCAACCAATGAGTCAACAAATATTCACTTATTATATGCTGTGTTTCTAGTGAACAAAATTGATGTCTTTGTCCTCATATGCTCTGTACTCTTTTGAGGGACATAAACAACTAACTACATAATTTCTAACAATACAGTCAGTTAGGAATTGTGCTTAGTGAACTAGGAATCTACCCACAGAGCCTAGAGTGACTGAGAAGAGTATGGGTAGGATTGGTCTCTTTGAGAGTAGCATAGGTAAAATCCTGAGGGTTAGAGAACCAAGGCATATTTGAAACATTGAAGAAGTTGAATAGCATAAAATAAAGCAGTGGAGAATTAGGGTTTGTATTCAATTTTTCTGAGTTCATATCAGGGCTTGATCATTTCCTACTTGATATGATATTGTGTAACATGGGAGAGGTTACTTCACTTTTCAAAACTTAGTTTTTGAAAAGAACAGAAAATTTGTTAATTTGTTATTGTTAGCTGTGTCAAGTTGACCCCTGACTCATGGAGGCCCTATATACAACAGAACAAAACATAGCCAGGTCCTAAGCCATCACCATGATTGGTGAGGATTGGTCTACTGCTACCCATAGGGTCTTCATTGGCTGATTTTTAGGAGTAGATCACCAGACTTTCTTCTTAGTCTGTCTTATTCTAAAGTTCTGCTTAAACCTGTTTAGCATCATAGCTACACATAAGTCTTCACTGGCAATTGTGATGGTTGTACATGAGGGACATTGGCTAGGACTTGACCTCGGGTATGCCATATAGAAGGCAAGAACTTTGAGTCCCCAGTTCCCCAAATCTTGAAAAATTATAGTGAGAGAGTTAAAGGTGATTTGTTATATAAAGCAGTGAAAACAGAATCTAGTACCAAAAAGTTCATGATGAGTATTCTCAATTCACTGAGATGGAGCTAAAGAGATCTGATGTAAGGACCCTGAGAGGGGTGGCTGAAAGAGTCAGCAGAGTCCAGACATTGATGGCCTTACAGGCCATGTTCAGAATTTGGAACTTACCCTAAGAATAATGGGACAAAAATGAAGGGTTTTAAGCCAGGGACTTACATGGTCAGCTTTTCATTTTGGAAAAATGTAATATTAGGATGAAGTCACGTAGTATTATAAGAAAGAAAAGAAAATCATTACGTAAGAATTACATAAGAGAAAAACTGATTAAAAGCAAAAATAGGGATAATGGCAGCAACAAAAAGCAATACTGCTTAGAAATATACACATTATATATTTTCTCCTATATATAGAAAAACCTTTAGAGGCCAAATTGAGTCTCCTTAGAGACTCACATACATCACAGGATTTCTCTGGACCACCATACTGTTACTTAACTTGTTCATAATTCTTAGAAAAATGTATGGATATTCTCATTGTTGACATGTCCACATGTGCAGAAAAATAAAAATCACATGCCTAAGAGATGGTCAAAAATTTTGATTACATTTAAATTTAGTAACATTTATTATTTTTTCTGCATACTTAGATTTCTATTGCCTGTTACTTATTATATTCTGTGATTGCATTCAATAAATGTTTGTTGAATCAAAGCTTACATGAAAATCATTTTACTTTTATACTTACTGCCATGTCTTATTGATTTTACTTGTGTGTTCTCTTACCACACAATATTAAATTGTATGTTCTCTCTATAATTATATCTTCTATTTTGTTGTGTGAAATATGTACCCAATAAGTACCCAATAAACATTGTTGATGATGCATTTCTTACGTGCCTGCCTCATGTTTTTCTGGATTGAAATTATCACTTTATTTTTGTCTACAGCATGTAACTGCTGGTGTTTTTAAGAAGTATGGCCAGAGAACCAATTATTTGGAATAAATCAAAGAAAATGAAGCGTTCACTTGCTGCAAATGTGGATTTCCTTGGCCTTATCCCAGATCTACTGAGTCAAAATGTTCTAAGCATGTGGTATTGGAACTGTATTTTTGTTTTTCATTGTCTAGGTTCTCTTGATCACTCAAGTTGAAGAACTGTTACAAAATATTTGTGCATGTCTTTTGTTGAATTGAATCAAACTGGACTATATTATTGTTACCATTTCTAAAAGTATTACTTGGTTCATAAAGCAATAATCATGACCAAATATCTTGATTCCTGGAGAGTTATTTAGTAAAGAAATATCAAGTAACATTGGTGGATAAGATGGTAATATATTGGGAGCTGGACTGATTAAATAAATTTCCAAGGATAGAAAGACAAGAATTTAAATATTATCTTCCTGAAAGACATTCTCAGAAAATATGCACTTGGCATCATCTAGTTTAAGTTTTATTTTATTATTACTTTTTAAATGAATGACTTATAACATTTTTTATGTGGCCCAAAGCTAGCATGAGAAGCTAATAAGTTACTGGTAAAAAATGAAATGGAGTCAGCCGAAGGAACCCAGGTAAGGGTTGGCAAACAGGCCATGCACCCAGATGCAGGAGGCACAGGAGGAGCCAGGGCTGAGACAGAGCCTCGGGATCTAGGTAAGGGGAGAGCAGAGAGGATTTGAACAGCTCAGGGAGACAAACTTGTCTGTCAGATTGTCATACTGTGGTGGCTTGCATGTTGCTATGAGGCTTGAGGCTGTACCATTGGTGTTCAAATGCCAGCAGGGTTGCACACAATGCACAGGTTTAAATTCAGCTTACAGACTGAGATAGACTAGAAAGAAGGCAGAGGCCATCCACTTCTCAAAAAACTGGCCAAGGAAAACCTTATGAATAGCAGAGAAACACTATCTGATACATTACTGGGCAACTTTATGAATAGCCCTGAAACATTGTTTGATATAGTGCAGGAAGACCAGCCCTTTTGGTTGAAAGGCACTGAAAATATGAGTGGGAAAGACCTGCATCATCAGAGTAGAACCAACCTTAATGATATGGATAAAGTAAAGCTTTCAGGACCTCCAACTGCTGATTTGGCATGACTCAATTCAAGGAGAAACAACTGCAAACATTCATTAATAATCGAAACATGGAATGTATGAAATATGAATCTAGGAAAATTAGAAGTTGTAAAAAATGAAATGGAACACATAAAGATTGATATCCTAGGCATTAGTGAGCTGAAATGAACTGGTTTTGGCCATTTTGAATCAGCTGACCATATGATCTACTATCCCGGGAATGACAGTTTGAAGAGGAATGGCATGACATTCATCATCACAAAGGATGTTTCAAAATCAGTCCTGAAGTACAATGCTGGATAATAGGATAATAGCCATACACCTACAAGGAAGACCAATTAATATGATTATTTTTCAAATTTATGCACCAACCACCAAAGCTAAAGGAAGCTTTAAACCACTAAAACTAAGGAAGAAATTGAAGATTTTTATCAACTTCTGCAGTCTGAAATTGATCGAACATGAAATCAAGATGTGTTAATTATCACTGGTGACTGGAATGCAAAAGTTGGAAACAAAAAAGAATTACTGGTAGTTGGAAAACTTGACATTGGTGACAGAAATAACACTGGAGACCACATGATTGATAGAATTTTGCAAGACCAATGACTTATTTATTGCAAACACCTTTTTTCAACAACACAAATGGTGGCTATATACATGGACATCACCAGATGGAAGACACATGAATCAGAGTGACTACATCTGTGGCAAGAAGTTATGGAAAAGCTCACTATCTTTAGCCAAAACAAGGCCAGGAGCTGATTGTGAAGCAGACCATCAACTGCTCATAGGCAAATTCAACTTGAAATTGAAGACAATTAAAACAAGTTCACAAGAGCCACAATATGACCTTGAATATATCCCTCCTGAGTTTAGAAACCATCTTTAGCTTATGGCATGGTTGGACCCTGCATGTAGCCATGTTGTTCAGCAGCTTGCTATGCTCTGCCGACCTTGGAACTTAAATGGACTGAAGTTAATGGCCTGCCATGTGGTTTGGTAACGTCAGGACTGTGCCTTTTTACTAGTCAACATTGGGGCTTCTCAGCTTCAGCAGCCAGCAGCTGTCTGAGTGAAGAAATGCCTCTAGCTCCAGTGGGCCAGGAGCAAGAGACAGAGCTGGACCCCAAGATTGAACGGCTTTCACCCAGCCCCTAGAGCTTGGCACTTTGAACTTGAATTTAAAGCTCCAAATTTTAAGAATTAACTCCTGTTTGTTAAGGCCATTCCATTTGTGGTATGTTTCCTGTCGGAGTGGCACTAGGTAACCAGAACAAACCAGGACAAACACCAATGACCAAAATCCAGAAGAAATATGTGATGACATCAAGAACATTATCCATGAAGAAAGCAAGAGGTCGTTAAAAAGACAAGAAAGGAATAAAGAAAAAAAAAAAGGATGTCAGAGGAGACTCTGAAAATTGCCCCTGAGTGGAGAGTAGCTAAAGCAAATAGAAGAAATGACAAGATAAAATAGTTGAACAGAATATTTCAAAGAGCAGCTCGAGCAGACAAAGTCAATTACTATAATGAAATGTGCAAAGATCTGGAGTTAGAAAACCAAAAGGGAAGAGCATATTCAGCATTTCTCAAGCTGAAAGAATTGAGGAAAAAATTGTATGCCTTGCATTGCAATACTGAAAGATTCTATGGGCAAAATATTGAATGACACAGGAAGCATCAAAAGAAGATGGAAAGAGTACACAAAGTCACTGTACCAAAAGACCTAGTGGATCTTCATCCATTTCAAGAGGTGGCATATGATCAAGAACCAATGGTATTAAAGAAAGAAGTTGAAGCTGCACTGAAGGAATTGGCGAAGAACAAGGCACCAGGAATTGAGAGAATACCCACTGAGATGTTTGAACAAATGGATGCCCTGCTGGAGGCACTCACTTGGTGTTTGAATAATTTCTCTCAGAAAGATCAACACAAGGCCAGTCCCCATGAGGCAGAGGTTAAAGATGTCCCAAATGTCCAAACTACCATACCACTCCATCATTTCAGACATTAACTCCTACTCTTCCTCCCAGTAATTTCCCCCATCTTAGGGTTCTGTATTTCACTGTAACTACTCACAGAACTCACAGACACCCAAGGGCTCGTCTCACATACTAGTGGTGGAGGCTGGCAGGCTGGTGAGTCCCAGGTCTGTGAGTGGGTCTGTAGTATCCTCCCAATTATCAGGGTTTGATGAACCTCATTCAGCAGATGAGATGATGGCTGCTGTCCCAAATCCAGGGGTGAGATGAGGATGAGCCAAGATACAAAACCGGAGCAAGAGAGGGTGAATCTTTCCAGGAGATTCATAGGTATACCCTCAAGGAAGCTAAGAGTGGTGATTTGAATTATATCCTCCAGCAAGGCAGGACTCAAGGCACATTGCACCTATGTTGCCCTAACAGAAATAACCTAAGTGGATGGCTTTCAACAGCTCAAAGCAAATCCCATCACAGAGTCATTATAGGGAACGACTACTACCAGCTACCCAGACAAGTTGATACCTGACCTTAACTACCACACCACCCCAAACAGGCATGAATAATAGGATTTGTAGTACATCACAGAATGGAGGACAATGGCTAGAAGGGCCACATCAAGCAATTCACCACACTTGGTTATGCCAAGAGATTTGGAAGACAGCTACCTGACCAACTGACTGGAAGAGATCTGTATTTGTACCCATTCCAAAGAAAGGTGATCCCACAGAATGTGGGAATTATTGAACAATATCATTAATATCACATGCAAGTGAAATCTTACTGAAGATAATTCAAAAAATGGTTGCAGCAATATGTTGACAGAGAACTTTCAGAAATGCAAGCTGGATTCAGAAGAGGATGTGGAACGAGGGATATTATTGCTGATGTCAGATGGATCTTGGCTCAAAGCAAAGGATAGCAGAAAAATGTTTACTTATATTTTATTGACTATGCAAAAACATTTGATTGTGTGGATCATAACAAATTATGGATAACGTTGAGAAGAATGGGAATTCCAGAACACTTAATTGTACTCAAGAGGGACCTGTATGTAGACCAGCAGGCTGTCATTCGAACAGAACAAGGGGACACTGCATGGTTTTAAATCAAGAAGGGAGTGTGTCAGAGATGTATCCTTTCACCATACTTATTCAATCTATATGCTGAGCAAATAATCCAAGAAGCTGGACTATATGAAGAAGAACATGGCATCAGGATTGGATGAAGAATCATTAATAACCTGCAATATGCTGATGACACAACTTTGCTTGCTGATAGGGAGGATGACTTAAATCACTTACTGATGAACATTAAAGAATACTGTCTGCAGTATGGATTACATCTTAATATAAAGAAAACAAAAATCCTCACAACCGGACCTATAAGAAGCATCATGATAAATGGAGAAAAGTTTGAAGTTGTCAAAAACTTCACATTGCTCGGTTCTACAATTGATGCCAATGCAAGCAGCATTCAGGACATCAGATGACATATAGCACTGGGCAAATCAGCTGCAAAGGACCTTTTTCAAGTGCTGAAGAGCAAAGATACCTCCTTGCAGATTAAGTTGCACCTGACACAAGTCATGGTATTTTCAGTCACCTCATATGCAGTGAGATCTGGACAATGAATAAGGAAGACCAAAGACAAGATGATGCTTTGGAGTTGTGGTGCTGGTGAAGAATGCTAAGAGTACCAAAAGATCTAACAAATCTGTCCTGGAAGAAGTGCAGCCAGAATGCTCCTTGGAGGAGAGAATGGCTAGATATTGCCTCACCTACTTTGGTCATGTTGTCAGAGGGGACTATTCCCTGGAGAAGTAAGGTGGAATGTCAAGGAAAGAGCGGAAAGCCCTCAAGGAGATGGACTGAAACAGTGGGTGTGGCGAAGGGCTCAAGTATAGCAGAAATCATGGAGCTGGTGCGGGTTTAGGCAGCCTTTTGTTCTGCTGTGCATAGGGTCACTATGAGTTGGAAGTAACTCAATGGCACCTAACAACAAAAAATGAAATTCAAAAATTAGAGATTGAAACAAGATTGAGTATTTCAGCATTAATTTCAATTTCAAGTGGAAAATGTTATACTAGGTTATCAGTTATATAAACTAAGGATGTGGGAAAACCTGGATTAAGGACGATTGATGTGAAAAAGATCAATGGCTTTTATTTGACTGCAAGCTAAATATGAATCTATATTAGAAAGTAATTCCCCAAAACAGATAATTTATTTCACTTCAATTATGATGTTTCAACACAACAAAAATGTTATAAAACATATAATGCCTTTAGCATTACACAACTATATTAATTATTGTATCTACTTTTCAAGATCTGATCACATGCAAGCATAATTCAACTCAAAGAAGAAAACAAACTCACTGCCGTGGAGTCAGATCTAACTCATAGCGACCTCTCCTTGGTTTTCTGAGGCAGTATCACTACCGAAGTAGTTTAACCAACTTTCCTTCTGAGGAGTGGTTTAATCATAATACACACATCCTTTAAATATTGCATTTTCTACTTAAAATCATGCAATAAAGCCAATATAATCTTAAACTTCATTAATTAAAATATGATGCTGTGGAGCAAGGAAAACCACAGCAGCACCTTATTTATTCCAGGCATGGCTCTGGCTCATAGAAGTATATCTAGAGATGCGATACCAAATGGTGTAGATAGACCCTGGAAATGTACAGATAACATTCTGCCAGGGAAATAAGATTATTACGGCTTCAAGAAAGTTGTTTTTTTGTACTTGAAGGATTATTATGTAGAAGAAGGATAAATGATTGCCTTTTGTTTTGTTTTTCCTGTTTATCTCTATAAAGCATAGTTAGGGTCAACTGAAGTCAATTCAACAAACCTTTATTAATTCCCTATCAAATGCCAGAAGATTTCAAATGGAAAACAAAGTAAAGTATTAAAGAAATGTTCAAAGATCTGGAGTTAGAAAAGCAAAAGGGAGGAATGGGCTCAGCATTTCTCAAGCTGAAAGAACTGAAGAAACAGTTAAGCTTTGAGTTGCAATATTGAAAGACTCTAGGGGTAAATTTTGAACAATGCAACAAGCTCAAAAGAAGATGGAAGGAATACAGAGTCACTGTACCAAAAATAATTGGCTGTCATTTAACTAATTCTGGTGGTAGTATATGGTTAAGAACCAATGCTATTGAAGATGGGGTTAGAAGGCTCTCAAAATAGGACTGGGAAAGAGCTGCAATGCAAGAGTAAACTGAGCCTTACTCCTATGGATAAGGTAAAGCTTTCAAGACCTCCGTTTGCTGATGTGGCACCACTCAAATTGAAGAGAAACAGCTGCAGACATCATTAATCATTGGGACATGGAATGTACAAAGTATGAATCTAGGAAAACTGGAAGTTGTCAAAAATGAAATGGAATGCATAAAGATTGATAGCATTGGCATTAGTGAGCTGAAATGGACTGTTTTTGGCCACTTTGAATTAGACAACCATGTGATCTACTATGCCGGAAATGACTGTTTGAAGAGGAATGGCCTGGCATTCATCATCACAAAGGTTGTTTCAAGATCTGTCCTGAAGAACAATGCTGTCAGTGATAGGATAATATCCATACGCCTACAAGGAAGACCCATTAATACGACTATTATTCAAATTTATGCACCAACCACCAAAGCCAAAGATGAGGAAATTGAAGAATTTTATTAACTTCTGCAGTCTGAAATTGATCAACATGCAATCAGGATGTGTTAATTATCATTGGTGACTGGAATGCAAAAGTTGGAAACAAAGAAGAATCACGGGTAGTTGGAAAATTTGGCCTTGGAGACAGAAATGATGCTGGAACTCGTATGATATAATTTTGCAAGATGAACAACTTGTTCATTGAAAACACCTTTTTCCAACAACAAAAATTGTGGCTCTACACGTGGACTTCACCAGATGGAACACACAGGAATCAGATTAACCACACTTGTGGCAAGAGGCGGTGGAAAAGCTCAATATCTTCAGCCAAAACCAGGCCAGGAGCTGATTGTGGAACAGACCATCAACTGCTTGTTTAATATAATGAAAACAAGTCCACGAGAGCCAAAATATGATCTTTAATATATCCCTCCTGAATTTAGAGATCATCTAAAGAATAGATTTGATACATTGAACACCAATGACTGAAAACCAGAAGAATTATGGAAGAATATCAAGAACATTATCCATGAAGAAAGCAAGAGATCACTAAAAAGATGAGAAAAGAAGAGAAAACCAAAGTGGATGACAGAAGAGACTCTGAAAATTGCCCTTGAGTGGAGAGAAGTTAAGCCAATGGAAGAAATGACAAGATAAAAGAGCTGAACAGAAGATTTCAAAGAGCAGCTCGAGTAGACAAAGCCAATTACTAAAATGAAATGTGCAAAGACCTGGATTTTGAGAACCAAAAGGGAAGAACACACTAGCATTTCTCAAGCTGAAAGAATTGAAGAAAAAATTTAAGCCTCGAGTTGCAATATTGAGAGATTCTATGGGCAAAATATTGAATGATGCAGGAAACATCAAGAGAACATGGCAGGAATACACAGAGCCACTGTACCAAAAAGAACTGGTCGATCTTCATCCATTTCAGGAAGTGGCATATGATCTAGAACCAATGGTACTGAAGGAGGAA
>NW_006921695.1:5588372-5592583 GCF_000298275.1 Orycteropus afer afer | reverse complement strand
ATGTGAGAGCTGGACAATGAATAAGGAAGACCGAAGAAGGGTTGATGCTTTTGAGTTGTGGTGCTGGCGAAGAATGCTGAAAGTACCATGCACTGCGAAAAGAACTAACAGATCTGTCCTGGAGGAAGTGCACCCTAAATGCTCCTTGGAAGTGAGGATGTCCAGACTTCGTCTCACCTACTTTGGTCATGTTGTCAGAAGGGATCATTCCCTGGAGAAGGATGTCATGCTTGGTATGGTGGAGGGTTGACGAAAGAGGGGGAGGCCTTCAACGAGATGGATTTACATGGTGTCTGCGATGATGGGCTCAAGTATAGCAGGGATCGTGGAGCTGGTGTGGGATCTGGCAGTGTTTCGTTCTGCTGTGCATGGAGTTGCTATGTCTCAGAAATGACTTGATGGCACCTATCAACAACAACGATTATTTTTATCACTTTTTTCAATGAGTAAATCACTTTTTTCATTCTGCTTTTAATTAGCCCCAAGAAAGGGAAGTGCAACACAATACTTATGCTCACATTTCACTGGTGAGAGCTAGTCACATCTCCTCACTTTGGTGCAGGAAAGGCTTGAAAGGTGGTTTCTGATTGGCCCTCTCTAAGAGGTTAGTGCTATGAAAAGGAAGCAAGGAGACTTTGATAGTCAGCTCATTGTCTGTGACAAAGGAATATTGTTTGGTGGCATTTCTATTTATGTGTATCTAAGTATCTTACTAAATTAATTTATTATTTCCAAAAATTTTGAATGGACTTCTATCAGTTTTCTAGATATATAACTATGTCATCATCAGAAGTAGATAATAGCAATATACTTTATGCATTTCATGACTCATATTCAGTACTTCTATAAAAATGATAATTAAAAATAATGGTTATTATTTTTGTTTCACGTTTTAATAAAAATGTCTCTAATATTTAGCTACTGGTTTGAGATGCATATTCTTTATCAAACTAAGAATAGTATTCTCAAATATTCTTGATTAATAGAGGTGAAAGTATCTACTTGAATGTTTTAATCAGAAAGTTGTTGTTGCTGTTGTTGTTTGCCGTCGAGTCGGCCCTGACTCATAGCGACCCCTCCTTGGGTTTCCGAGGGAGTATCACTATGGAAGTAGGATTGCCCAACCTTCCTTCCGAGGAGTGGCTGGTGGGTTTGAGCCACCAGCCTTCTGGTGAGCAGTCAAGTGCCTTAGGCACTATGCTACCAGAGCTCCTTTAATCAGAATAAGAGTTAAAATTTGCAAAATGTTTTGAGATTATTAAAATATACTTAAAATTTCAATTAACTTGACTAAATCTAGATTTCCTAACATAAACTCATTGTTTAGTTCCTGAAATAAATCCTACTTAGTTTTGATAAACTTCTTTTCTTAAATATATTTGAACCAGTAGTTTTAGATCATTTTTAGTATGTGTTAAATTACTGGACTTATTAGTACTTAGGTATGGAAATAAATTCTGCCCTAAGATGATGGGAGAGCACTGAATTTGCTGAATAACAACAGACCACAGAGTGAATAATAAATTTAGAGAGCTGTTCTGGTGTCATTGTTTTCTGTGTATCTGGATGTAGATCTGGGTAGTTGGAAAACACCTGACATATTGAACTTATGATCTGCCTGCGTCCTCTCAGCACATCTGAGGGTAAATTATTGGCTGTGAGGTTCTATTTCAAAAGTTCAATACATAAGTTGGACTATCACCAGATTGTATTTGTTAAGCCATGGAAACTATGTTGTTGTTGTTGTTGTTATGTGCTGTCGAGTCAGCCCTGACTCATATGAAAACTATAGATAAGTATATATATTTTGCTGTCCATTAAATTGAACACATATATTGATTTTGTCACCCTGAATTGAAATCAACCTAACAGCAACCACCACCACCAACAAACATAATTTATTACCTAGCCAACAAACTCATTAAATGTAGTGTAAAGTTCATGATCATTACTATTATTGGTACTCTCATAGAGTGCAACACTTCATTTTCTTCCAATAAAATCATCCCAAGTTCTTGGTTCCGTAGAACATTTTTTTGTTCAACCACTTTAAATCTGAAAATTTTCTTGGCAGAAAGAAAGCATTTGCTTTTCAAATGACATATTTTCTTGATAGTTACAATTTTCCTTTAAAGATAGAGGATAATGAGAAAATAATTTCAGTTCCCTTTAATGTTATACTAATGTTTAGATATTGCAAGTTATTTTTCACATTACCTTTTAATTATATTTTTTTCCACATATAATTAAATACATTTTATTTGGAAGGATGAGCTCTGGAAATGTTCACATACATTCATTGAGAACATGCATTTTAGGCACAGAGGAAATCTAAAATAAAATTAGCATTTATATTACTACATGATGAGATTCCTAAAAGAGTTAACAAAATTAAGAAGTTTATGCATTCATAAGGAAGAAAAATCAAGTTGGGGAAGCTAGCCATTAATGACAAAATATGTTTTCATGAAGGATGATTCATCCAATAGAGAATTTACATCTGCTTATTATCAGTTAGAGGAGCTGTAGTGCAGTGGTTAAAGCATTTGGTTTTTAACCAAAGGTCAATGGTTCAAACCCACAAGCCACTCTTCGGGAAAAAGATGAGGCAATCTGCTTCTGTAAAGATTTACAGTATGGGAAACCTTATGGGGCAGTTCTATTCTCTCTTGTAGAATCACTATGTGTCAGAATCAATCCAATGGCATTTGATTTGGTTTTATTATCAGTCATGACTCTATCTTTTGAAATAGATAGGAGTATCTATATTTGCTTTAAACTGCCCATGACTCTTAGAATTGAGAGTTCTTATCTTTTATCCTCAGCTTTATAAGCAGCATGTTTTAACAACAAAATGAGTAAGGCTTGCATTTTACTTTGCATAAAATTTCAGAATGATATCATGACACTGTGTTAGTAACCCATTAATTACATTTTCAAAAAAACAATTGAATGTTTATATTGAATCTGTATTCAATAAGACTTTGGCTATTAAAATATGGAAGATGTGTAGGTCCCTACAATTAAAAAGTTATCAATATATATTATCTTATTGAGTTAATAAGATAATGGTGCTATAAGTTATGTCACATCTCATAATTAAGAAAATAATTGCATTGCAGTTTTTGTTACTCTACAATACTTACACTTTATGAAGCTTTTATTCACAATGTTGTAAGACCTTCATGCATAATATAATTTCATTGCATTATTTCAATAGAATATAAATCAGAAGATAAGTTTGACATTGCATTATCTCATAGTTTATTTTATAGAATTATGCTGTTTCTTTAAATTGATGGACACACTGATAGATTTCAGTAACATTGTCTTGCTGGCTATTAATGTGAAAGTCCAACTAGTGAGCTCAAACAGTAAAATACTGTTTCTTAAATAAAGAAATAAAATTTGTAGTAAGATAATATTTAGCCAATTTTGAGATTTTCTTGAAAAGTTTTCTCTGAATATAATTTTCATTTGTATACAAGCCTGATGAATTTACTCACTAGAGTTGTTGATCTAGAAATCTACTATAGAAAGCAAGTTGTTGTTGTTATATGCTGTCGAGTCGGACCCGACTCATAATGTCCCCTCCTTGGGTTTCCGAGGCAGTATCACTACGGAAGTAGATTGCCCCATCTTCCTTCTGAGGAGTGGCTGGTAGGTTTGAACCATCAGCCTTCTGGTCAGCAGTCAAGTGCTCAAGTGTTTAGGTACTACGCTACCAGAACTCCCCTTAAATTATCACTATAAAATGAAGATGTGACTGTGACTTCTGGCAATAAAATTACATATATATATATATATATATATATATATATTAGTTCTGTTAAGTCATACATTATTGCATGGATAAAATTCTTCTCATAGTTCTTAAGTTTTTTAAGAAGGTGGAAAAACTAACCAGGAAAAGTAACTGCTATAATCAATGTCACTGAATTGTGCCTAAAAATGTTAAAATGGCAAATGTCTTGTTATGTAAAATTAAAAATAAAAATCACCTACTAAAACAACATGGATTGTGATGGGTCAATGGTAGAATTCTCACCTTCCAAATGGAAGACCTTTGTTTAATCCCATCCGATGCACCTCAAACACAGCCACAACCTGTCAGAGGAAACTTGCATGTTGCTATGATGCTGAACGGGAGCTCTGGTAGCATAGTGTCTAAGGCACTTGACTGCTAACCAGAAGGCTGGCAGTTCAAACCC
>NW_006921695.1:5580333-5587977 GCF_000298275.1 Orycteropus afer afer | reverse complement strand
ATCTTCCTTCCAAGGAGTGGCTGGTGGGTTTGAACCGCCAGCCTTCTGGTTAGCAGTCAAGTGCCTTAGCCACTATGCTACCAGAGCATAGGGTCACATAAGTCAGTGGCCACTTAGATAGCCATGAGTCAGAGCTAGCTGCATAACTACAGTATCAAAATTCTCCCTATTTCCCTTCTCTTCCTCCCTTCCTTCCTTCCTGCTTTCCCTTATTCCGCTTCCCTCCTTCCCATGCTTCTCTCTTCCTCTTCCTCCTCTCTGTCTTTCTCCTTTTCTTATGGAAAATATACACATAAGTATTTGATGGTAATGGAGCATGAGGTTGGTAATTTACAATCTAATGTTTCAGGGAGATAAAAAAGAGTAATTTGTACTGCACTTAAAACTTTTTGTAAGTTAGTAATTATTTTAAAAATTATATATATATATATATATTTACATGTTTATATGGGTGTGTTTTAGGTGTTGATTGTTAATGATCACTGTTAAAAATTAAAAAAAAAATCTTTGAGTACCAGTAAAATTTTATTAACTAGAATGCATGAGGCATAGCATGTTTTGATTAATTGGACTTGGTGGTTAACCAATGGAGAAACAGAAATTCCCTCTTTCCATTTTTGTTTGGCATATTTCCAATTATATTAATCAACATCACTGGCTTAGAAAGTCAAATTGAATGCACTTGTGATGAGTGTGTTCAATGATTGAGCTGCCTGATGGCATGTTATCCATCAATGGTCATTTTAGAGTGATTTTATTGGTGCTGCACAGGGTGGAGAAAACTGACTTAAAGATGTGATATTTCATAAGATACTGCTTCTAAAATTTCTCTTAGGAATAAATCCTTGAATCACTAAGGAAAGAGGGCAATCTGGCTACAGTTCAAGGATTCAGATGGTCTGGTTTTCTTATCATACACAATTTCCAAATTTTCATCTCATTGCAATTTTCTAAAAGTTTTGGCAATACAGACATTATATCCTCCTCTAATTCCTGTTATGGAAAGCACTATATACTTTAGCTTATTTGATCTCTGTGCCTCAAGGTCTTCATTGTAAAATGGAAATTATATCAGTAGACGTATTTAATAGAGTTTTTCTGTGGATCAGTTGAGTATAATGTATATGAAACTATGGAAAGAGCTTTGGTAAGGAATGTTATACATAGATTAACAAAATCAATTAGTATAAATCTCGGAAAGTGTCTCCTTTTTCTTAACTTTACCCAGTGAGAATGTCAGAATCTTCATTTTTATGTTAGTCCAATATCTGGAAGAAATCTTAATTTAAAATACTAAGCGGATATTTTTTTTTTTTTTTTTGTATATGAGTCAATATGCTCCACAGAATGAGAATTATATTTACTTGATGGAAAAATTATAAATGGATAAAAAGGATTCCTTATGATGCAGTGGAAATAAGTTAACATAAAATGTGACAGTGTTCTGAATTAATTTCTTTTTTTTTTTTTTTTCACATTGGTCAAATACATAAGCATGAAATAGCTAGAAAAATGCACAGTATCCATTCTGGTTCAGCTTGGATCATTCTATTGCTGTCTACTGCCCAATAGTGCTCAAGGTTATGCCAGTCCACCATGAGCTGTTGTTTCCTAGCATCTATAATATTAAAAATTATAAAACTACTTCTCATTCTCTCTCTGCAATTGGTTCATTTGATTTTAATATGATAAAGTCTTATTAATTATGTTTCAAGGGAAAATTCACTCTGTTCATGGCCTGGGATGGCATCAGGTTCTCTCTATTTTTGGGTTGTCCTTTGGCTCTGTATTTCTCTTTAATCTGGAGGATCTCTCATCCTATAAATCTTGAAGGTGTTTTGCTATAATCTAGCCTTGGAGTGGGTAAGTGCCTGTAACTTTTCCTGGGAAGAGTATATCCTCCATTAAAGGCCAAAGTAAAAAACACATTGATGTTCTGATGGACACATGTCACACGATACTGACCTTTGTGGTGCTTTTAACAAATTTAGTAGGTTACCAAAGTATAATTCAACTTCCCCTTCTGAGTCCAGCTTGCATTTCTGGAAGTTCTTTGTCAATATACTGCTGTAAGTATCTTTGAATTATCTTCTGTAAGATTTGACTTGCATGTGATATCAATGATATTGTTCAATAATTTCCACATTCTGTGTGATCACCTTTCTTTGGAATGGGTACAAATAAGGATCTCTTCCAGTCAGGGATGGCCAGGAGGTGGCAGCAGAGGGCATTTTGTTGCCGCCTCCCAGCCTTGCCTACCACTTCCAACCCTCCAAAGATCCCTCTGTTGCCACCTCCTGGCTTTCCCTATCAGAAGGGGATGTGGAGTGATGGATATCATAGCTGTTGTCAGATGGATCTTGGCTCAAAGCAAAGAATACCAGAAAGATCGTTATTTGTGTTTTATTGACTATGCTAAGACATTTGATTGTGTGGAACCTAACAAATTATGGGAAACTTTGAGAAGAATGGGAATTCCAGAAAACTTAATTGTACTTATGAAGAACTTGTATATAGACCAGGAGGCTGTCACTCAAATACAACAAGGCGATATTGCATGGCTTAAAATCAGGAAGGGAGTGTGTCACAGTTGTATCCTTTCACCATACTTATTCAACTTGTATACTAAGCAAATAATCCGAGAAACTGTACTATATGAAGAAGAACATGGCATCAGGATTGGAGGAAGGCTTATTAACAACCTGTGATACGCAGACAACACAACTTTGCTTGCTGAAAGTGAGAATGACTTAGAGCACTTACGATGAAAATTAAAGACTGAAGTCTACAGTCGGGATCACTCCTCAATATAAAGAAAACAAATACCCCCACAACTGGACCTATAAGCAGCATCATGATAAATGGAGAAAAGATGGAAGTTGTAAAAGAGTTCACAGTGCTTAGTTCTACAATCGATGCCAATGAATGCAGCAGTCAAGACATCAAAAGATGTATTGCATTGGGCAACTCTGCTGCAAAAGACCTCTTTCAAGCACTGAAAAGCAAAGATATCTTCTTGAAGACTGTTGTTGTTGTTGTTATGTGCCGTCGAGGCAGACCCAACTCATAGTGACCCCTCCTTGGGTTTCTGAGGCAGTATCACTACAGAATGAGATTGCCCAACCTTACTTCTGAGGAGTGTCTGGTGGGTTTGAACCGCCAGCCTTCTGGTTAGCAGTCAAGTGCCTTAGGCAGGACGTGCCTAACACAAGCCATGGTAGTTTCAATTGCCTTATATGCAGGTGAGAGCTGGACAATGAATAAGGAAGATCAAATAAGAGTAGATGCTTTTGAGTTGTGGTGTTGGCAAAGAATGCTGAAAGGACTAACAAATCTGTCCTGGAAGAAGTGCAGCCAGAATGTGCCTTGGAAGCAAGAATGGCCAGACTTTGTCTCATCTACTTTGGTCATGTTTTCGGAAGGGACTGTTCTCTGGAGAAGGGTGTCATGCTTGGTAAAGTGGAAGGATAATGAAAGAGGGAAAGACCCTCAATGAGATGGATAGACATGGTGGCTGCAGTGATGGGCTCAGGTAAGTAGGGATAGTGAGGTAGGCACAGGATAGGGCAGTGTTTTGGTCTGTTGTACATAAGTTCGCTATGGGTTAGAGATGACTTGATGGTACCTAACAACAACAACAACCAAATGCAGAAATATAAGTGCTCTGTGCAGTAATAGAATTCTTGCCTGCCATAGATCAAAGTTCTATTCCTAACCCAAGTACCTTGTGTGCAGTCACCGCCTAGATAGGCGCAAACTTGTGTAGTACTATGAGAATTTCAGAACACTTAATTGTACTCATGAAGAACCTGTACATAGACCAGGAGGCTGTCACTCAAAGAGTACTAAAGCTGAATACTGAGCTGGACTACAAAGAAAGGGCTGGCAATCTGCTTTCAAAACTCAGTCAGTGAAATTCGTTGGATCCCAACTGTCTGATCTGCAACTGATCATATGGATGGTGTAGTACATGGTAGCATTTTGTTACATTGTGCATGGGATCACCATGAGTCAGGGCCCACTCAGTGGAAGCTAACAACAATATATTTTTTAAAATCCATATTACAAGGTCACAGATTAATGTATATTTATCCTTATTATTAATAGCCTACAATATTGTGAGAAATGTTATGAGTTTGTGTACCTACAGCAGAACAATATTTCTATTCTGTTTTTTATCCAGAATGCATTTAAGGCAGCAAGAAAAACCAGTTACTGTTACTGCTGTGTGACTAACATTTCTCAAACTGTCTTTTGGTATGGATTAAGTCATATTTCTCAGTATTTGAGACATGAAGACTAGCCCTTGCAAAGAGTTGTAAGATTAAAATGACACTCTTCATATCTCCGTGGTGCTTTATTAAATTTTTTGTTCATCACTCAGCTTCCTCACAATGTTTCAGTCATCACTCAATGATCACTGGGTAGATGAGTAAGTTTATGCCATCCCCTCCCATCCACTCCACCCCTCAATAAAGAACATTATCAGGTACCAGTGCCAATGTTAATGAGTTGAATTAGAAAAAGCAGAAGTTTTTTGTAAATTTATATTTGTCATTTCATATTTACTAACACAAAATTTCTTTTCAAATTGAAGTTTTAGAATAGGATAATTTGTTTCAGCTTGAACTAATTCCACTGGGACTATTATAATAGTTGCAAAATTTAAATGTCAAAATATTTAATTTGAGAGAGTTATGAGGTTTTTATATAAAAGCAACTGATAAATCAACAAGGAGTTCTGGTGGCACTGTGGTTAAAGCATTTGTCCACTAACCCAAAGGCCAGTGTTTGAACATATCAGTTGAACTGCAGGAGAAAAGATGAGGCAAACTGTTTCCATAAAGATTTACAGACTTGAAAACTCTATGGGCAGTTCTATGGTATTCTACAGGGTCTCTATGAATTGAAATCTACTCAATTGTAGTGGATTTGGTTTTTGGTACTGATAAATCACGACCAAAGAAATTTTTCTAAACAAACCACTATAAAATTTTCCATCAAGATTATGTTTCATGTGTGATAATGGAAACTTAATTATCAGGGACTGAACTGGAAATGAGTTTATTTTTTCACACATCACAAATCCCCAGAGTAGGGCATTCAGGGCTAACATAATAGTTATCTGGTGTTATCAGATACTCTTACTTCTTCCATTTTCCTGCTCAACCATTTTTATTGTTGCTCTTGTAATTGTTAATGGTTATATAGTGTCAAGCTACATGACTCATGGTGACTCCATGCACAACCTAAAGACCACAACAGGTCCTCCACTATACCCATGACTGGTTGTGTATTAGACCTTTGTGATCTATAGAAATTTCATTGACTGCTATTCAGATGTAGATTTCCAGGCCTTTCTTTCCAGTCCTTCATAATCTGGAAGCTACACTAAAACCTGTTCAGTATCACAGCAACATCATCACTTCCACTGACAGAGGGGTGGTGGCTGCATATGAGGTCCATTGGCTAGGAATCAAACCTGGGGCTACCTCATAGAAGGTAAGAATTCTACTAATTAACCACCAATACCCTCTTAGTTATCTTTACCAGCCTTTAACCACAGGCTTCTTTGACTTTGCATATTGTGACTATGCTCCAAGAGAAGAGCAAAGGGCAAAAGGGTAAGAGCAGAGTCGTAATGTCAGCTGTGTCTGATCTTCTCACAAGCTTTGCAGGAAGTCACATACAGTAACTTCTCTTAGATCTGTTTGGTCAAAAGCATGATATATGGCCATTATAGTGGTATGGAACTCTGCAAAGCTAAGTACTTTCAAAAGGGTATGTTGTTGTCTTACACAAAAGTAGGACTCTGTGAATGAAAAAAGAAATGGAAACATGTATTGGGAAGGGCACTCACTAAAAATGTTGGTCACAGGTATCTTAAGTAGATTATAATAAAATAATGGAATCTCTGAGTTGTGCAAATGCTAATGCACTTGGTAACTAAGTCAAAGGGGGCTGGAAGTTTGAATTCATCCAGAGGCATGTCACAAAAAAAGGCCTGGTTATCTACTTCTGAAAAATCAGCCATTGAAAACCCAATGGAGCATATTTCTACTCTGATACACATAGGGTCACCATGAGTAAGAGGCAACTCAATGGCAAGTTTTTTTTTGTTGTTGTTGTTGTTCTTTTAAAATAAAACTAAGTGAAGATTTTTACTATTTTTGAAGTGAGGGAAGCTTTACAAAGATGAGATACAAAGAGTGATCCATGTTTGTAATCTCAGTAGTTTGTTTATTATTCTTGTGAATAACTATATTTATTTATTTATTTTAGGAGCCCTTGTGCTCTTGTAGCATAGTGCCTAAGGCACTTGAATGCTAATCAGAAGGCGGGCGGTTCAAACTCATCAGCCACTCCTTGGAAGTTAAGTTGGGCAATCTACTTCTGTAGTGATACCACCTTGGAAACCCAAGGAGGGGTCGCTATGAGTCAGGTCCAACTTGACGGCACATAGTAATAAAACAACACATATTTTTAAAATTATCTAAAAATAACTTTAGTAATTATTTTACATTTCACAAAATAATTGTAATTTAGACTTAGAAGGATCACAAAATTTAAATTTTATGTGTTGTTTCCTGTTGTACCTACATTACAAAATTAAATATATTTTAAGAAAGGTTTTAAAACTAATGTGATTCATTAGAGGGAGTTCCAGTAAGATGTTGGAATATGCATACACAGACCTTCTTCAACAAAGAAAAGAAGAACCAATTAACACAGATACAGAAGATAATCCTGGAGCCCTGTGCTTTGAAAGGAAGGATACAGAAGTGGATTAAACTCCAACCAGTGGAAGAACCTGCATGAGAACAGCAAAAAGGAAGACATATGAAGTGGCAGATTGTCTGTGATCTTTATGGCTTGAACAGTCTTGGATATTTCCAAGCAGTGTTAGGACCCAAGAATTAACCTAAAAATCAGCCTTCCTAGCTAGGGGATGCACAGAGGACTGCACTGGTGGCTGGTGAATGAAAGGGGAAATAGTGAAGAGGGAGATGGGCTAAGCTGTGGACTTTTGGCTGTCTGGAAGGAGCAGCTATTTTGAATGTTTACAAGTCATTTGACTATTTTGGATATTTAAACTGACAGCATTCTTTCAGATTCCAGGGACCTAAGAATAGGTTCCATTTGTCAGGGACAGCAAGGATATACCAGACACTGAGGACCAGAAAGGTGTGAAAGTTTTCTTGTTAGTCTTATACCCCACATCCTCTTGGTGAATGGAGGTGCAGCCATCCCTCACTCCCACACACCTTCTGGGCCAGTAGGATGTCCATTCCAGTCTGTGTGCTCTGACAGAGCCTGTGGGTGCCCTGTCCAACCCAGCCCAGATTTTTATTTTCTTTTTTTTTTAGTCTTTTTTTGTATGCTTTAAATTATTTTTTTTTTCCATCCTTCTTATTATTCTTCTCTCTTCTTCCCTTCTTAGGTTCTAGTTTTTTTTTTTTTTTTTCTCTTCCCCTTTCCTGTTTCCATTTTTTTTTTCTCTTTTGTGGTTTGCCCAAGACCTTGTTTTTCTTTTTTGCATTTTTCACTTTTTTTTTTTGTCCCATGTTCTACCTCTTTTCTTATTTCTCTGTCCCCACATATTGCAGATTTTTATCCCCTCCTTTTCTATTCATATTTCTTTTG
>NW_006921695.1:5576489-5578076 GCF_000298275.1 Orycteropus afer afer | reverse complement strand
AAAAAAAAAAAAAAGACAAAATTAAGGAAAAACACAGAAAAAATTCTAGAACTTTTTCAAAAGAAAATACAAGAAAAAAATAACAAAGTAAATGAAAAATTAGAAATTATACAAAATCAATAGATAGAAATCCAGAAGATTAATACTAAACTTTCAGAAATAGATAACATATTGAAAAGGCAAAGGAGTAGAATCAAATCAATGGAAGACAGAATTAATGAGATTGAAGACAAATACCTCAGTATTTCTTAGGAAAGAGATAAATCAGAAAAAGATCAAAACAAATTGAAGAAAGCCTAAGATTCATGTGGGATACAATCAAATGGAATAACCTATGTGTAATCAGAATCACAGAACAGGAAGGAAAAATTAAACTACTGAGAAAATTGTCCAAGATTTGTTGGAAGAGAACTTCCTTGATATGATGAAAGACATGGATATATCCATTCAGGACGTCCAAAGAACCACCAAAGACCCCAAAATAAAATCACCAAGACATATCATCATCAAACCAACCAAAACAAAAGACAAAGAAAGAATCCTGAAAGCAGCATGGGAAAAATGAAAAGTTACCTACAAAGGGAAACCAATAAGACTAAGCTCTGATTTCTCAGCAGAAACGATGCAGGTGAGAAGGCAATGGGATGGTATATATAAAACCTGAAAGAGAAAAAATTTCCAACCAAGAATTATATACCCAGCAAAATTGTTCCTCAAATATGTTGGTGAAATTAGGAGATTTCCAGATAAGAAGAAATGAAAGGAATTTATTAAAACCAGATCAATCTTTCAAGTGATACTAAAGAGAGTCCTTTTGACAGAGAACCAATAATAGCAAACAACAAATAATTATTAATACACGTGATGACAAAACCCAGACAACAACCCAGTTATGGAAGTACTCAAAGTAAAATAAGCTTATAAGATTGTAAATGGAACCAGAGACATCAATTACTAAATGAGCTCTGGTGGCATAGTGCTTAAGACATTTGACTGCTAACCAGCAGGCTGGAGGTTTAAACCCACAAGCCACTCCTCAGAAGGAAGATCACACAATCTATTTTTGTAGTGACAGTGCCTTGGAAACTCAAAGAGGGATTGCTATGAGTCGGATCCTACTCGATGGCAGTGAACAACAACTAAAACACCAAAAAGAGAGAGACAATAATGTAGTTACAGAACTTCTAAGTTATAAACAAGTCAAGAGAGTTGCAAGATAGAATGGGCTGTTTAAACTTGGGGAGAAAATTATAAATCATAGAGTGCCCTCAAAAAAAACTGATAAACCTTCTGGTCACAATAAAAAAGAAGACATGCACAAATTTTCAGCAAATATGAAAATGACAGCAATGAAGGAAATCATGACATGATTCATAAATAAAATGAGCTCAACACAAAATTATATGGAAAAAAGAAAGCAGGAAAAAAGAAAAAAAAAAACTACAGGAACAAATTTATACTTGTTGACAATTACATTGAATATCACTGGACTAAATGCATCACTCAAGACCAAGAATTGGGGACCAGGTTTGTTGGTCTAATAGAGCCTGGTGTAACCACTGAGACTATGGCCCCTAGCTGCCCTTC
>NW_006921695.1:5571246-5576133 GCF_000298275.1 Orycteropus afer afer | reverse complement strand
GGAGGGGAAAGTAAGTGAAAAGAGATAGAGTAGGAGAACAATGAAAAAAAAATGGGAACCAAAAAAAAAAAAAAAAAGGAAAAAAAGGAATGGCAATATTAATTTCTGATCAGATTGACTTTAGACAAAAACCACCATAAGAGACAAAGAAGGACATTATTTAATGATTAAAGGATCAATTGAAAAAAAAGATATAACCATACTAAATATCTATGAACCCAATGAAAGAGCCCCAAAATATGTAGATCAGACTTTAACAGAACTGAAAACACAAATAAATGACTCTACAGTCATAGTAGGAAACTTCAATACACCGTTTTCAATGAAAGATGGAACAACTGGAAAGAAACTCAACAAAGAGGCAGAAGAACAAAACAATACAATTCACCAAGTTGACCTTATAGACATCTACAGAGCACTTCACACAATAACAGCACAATATATACTATTTTACAGTGCACATGGCTCATTCTCTATGATAGACCATATATTAGGCCACAAAGCAAGCCTTAATAAAATTAAAATCATTGAAATACTACAAAGCAACTTCTCAGATCACTATGCTATAAAATTAGTAATCAACAACAGGAAGATTAATGGAAAAAGAGCAAACATGGAAATTGAACAACATCCTCCTTAAGAACGACTGGGTAATAGAAGAAATAAAAAATGAAAAGAAAAAATTTCTTGAATGAAAACACAATATACCAAAATCTTTGGGACACAACAAAAGCAGAGGACAACTTATAGCAATAAATACGCACATCAAAAACGAAGAAGGAGCCAAAATCAACACCTTAAACCAATATCTCCAACAATTAGAAAAAGAACAGCAAGAAAAGCCTACAGTCACCAGAAGAAAGGAAATAAAAAAGATTTGAGCAGAAATAAATGAAACAGAAAATCGAAAGACAATAGAAAAAATCAACAAGGCTAGAAACTAGTTTTATGAAAAGATTAATAAAATTGACAAACCACTGGCAAATTTAACAAAGGAAAAGAGATAGAGAGAACAGAAAACATGAAGAAGAAATGAAATGAGCGATATCACAACAGAATCAACTAAAATAAAAAAAAAGACATTATCAAGATATTATGAATAACTGTACTCCAATACATTTGAAAATGGACAGATTTCTACAAATACACAACTTACATAAACTAACGCAGCCTGAGATGAAAAATTTGAACAGACAAATAACTAAAGAAGAAAATGAATAAGTCATAAAAAAAATTGACAACAACAAAAAAATCTAGGTCCAGACTGTTTCACCAGAGAATTCTACCAAATGTTCAGAGAAGAACTGACACCAATCCTACTCAAACAATTTCACAACATAGAAAAAGATGGAATCCTCCCTAATTCATTTTATAAATCAAAAATGAACTTATTACCAAAACCAGGTAAAGACAACACTAAAAAGAAAAACTACAGACCAATATCCTTCATGACTATAGATGCAAAAATCTTCACCAATTCCTAGCGAATAGGCTCCAATGACATATAAAGAAAATAATTCATTATGACCAAGTGGGGTTCATATATCAGATATGCAAGGATGGTTCAACATTAGAAAAATAATCGTCATGCACCATATAAATAAAACAAAGAAAAAGAACCACATGATCACATCAATCAATGCAGAAAAGGCTTTTGATAAAATCCAACACCCATTCCTGATCAAAACTCCCAGCAAAATAGGAGTAGAAAGGACATTCCTCCACATAATAAAGGGCACGTATGCAAAACCAACAGCCAACATTGTTCTCAATGGAGAGAGACTGAAGCCATTCCTCTTGTGAACAGGAACCAGACCAGGATGCCCTCTATCACCACTTCTATTCAACATTGTATTGGAAGCCCTAGCCAGGTCAATAAGGCAAGAAAGGGAAATCAAAGACATCCAAATTGGTAAAGAAGAAGTCAAACTATCTCTATTTGCTGATAATGTGATCCTATACCTAGAAAACCCAAGAGACTCAGAAAAACAAAAACAAAAACGAACTACAACTAATTGAGAGATATAGCATTGTGGTGGTATACAAAATCAACATCCAAAATGCAGTTGGATTCTTCTTCACCAGCAAAGAGATTGCTGAAAAGGAAATAAGGAAATCAATACCATTCTCAATAGCTACCAAAAAAATAAAATACTTGGGAATAAATCTTATCAGGGACACAAAAGAGCTGTACAAGGAAAACAAATTAAAAGACTACTTCAAGAAACCATAAGAGATCTACATAAATGGAAGAACATACCATGCTCATGGATAGGAAGATTGAACATCGTGAAATTATCAGTTCTACCCAAAGCAATCTATACATTCAATGCAGATCCCATCAACATTATTTATGGATATGGAAAAACCAATCACTAACTTTATATAGAAAGGAAAGAGACCACAGATAAGCAGAGCACTATTGAAGAAGAACAAAGTAGGAGGTCTCACAATCCCAGATCTCAAAACCTACTGTACAGCCATAGTCAAAACTGCCTGGTATTGATATGATAGACACATACGCCAATGGAGTAGAATTGAGAACCCAGAAATAGATCCATTGACCTATAGATCATTGACAAAGGGCTGAAATCCATTAAAAGGGCAAGAAGTGGTCTCTTTAACAAATGGTGCTGGCAAAACTTGATATCCATTTGCAGAAAAAATGAAACAAGATCCATACCTCACACCATACACAAAAACTAACTCCAGATGGATCAAAGACTTAAATGTGAAACCTAGAACTATAAAATTCCTCAAGGAAAAACTAGGGGCAAATTTAAGGGCCTTAAAATATGGCATAAGTAGACTATCAAGCATAACCCAAAATGCACAAACAGCAAAAGATAAACTAGATGAATGGGACGTTCTAAAAATTAAATTTTTATGTGCTTCCAAAAGAGTAAAAAGAGAACCTACAGATTGGGGAAAAAAATATTTGGCAGTGACATATCTGAAAAAGAACTTATCTCTAAACCATTGAAAACTCTAATACCTCAACAACAAAAAGACAAAGAATCCAATTAAAAAATGGGCAGAAGATGTGAGTAGACACTTCACCAAAGAGGATATTCAGGCTACCAACAAACATATGAAGAAAGGTTCATGATCATTAGCCATTGTTGTGGTTATAGTTGTTGTTGTTTATGCCATTGAGGCAGACCTGACTCATAGTGCCCCCTCCTTGGGTTTCTGAGGCAGTATCACTACAGAAGTAGATTGACCAACCTTCCTTCTGAGGAGTGGCTGCTGGGTTTGAGCCGCCAGCCTTCAGATTAGCAGTCAAGTGCCTTAGGCACTACACTACCAGAGCTCCTTTGTTGTTATATGCCATCGAGTCAGCCCTGACTCATAACGACCCCTCCTTGGGTTTCCGAGGCAGTAACACTACAGAAGTAGGATTGCCCAACCTTCCTTCCGAAGAGTGGCTGAGAGCTCCTTTAGAGATACACAAATCAAAACAACAATGTGATACCATCTTGCTCCAGCAATAGTAGCAAAGTTCAAATAGACAGAAAATAACAAATGCTAGCAAGGATGTGGAGAGATTGGGACTCTCATACACTGCTTGTGGGACTGTCAAATGATACAACTACTATGGAAAGCAGTATGGAGATTGCTTAAAAATTTGGAATTAGAAATACCATTTGACCCAGCAATTCCACTACTAAGTATATATCCTAAAGAAGTGACAGGCAGGACAAGAACAGCTATATGCACACCTATGTTGATTGCAGCACTATTTACAAGAGCAAAAAGATGGAAACAACTTAGGTGCCCATAAACAGAAGAATGGATAACCAAGCTTTGGTACATACACACAATGGAATGCTATGCAACCCTGAAGAATAATGTAAAGCCTGCAAAACACCACATAATGTAGATGAACTTGGAAGACACTATGCTGAGTGAAAAAAAAATCACTGAAGGACATATATTGTATTAGTCTGTTATTATTGCAGAGACAAGTATTGATTTGGGTGAACTCAAAAACTCACTGCCGTTGGTTGGATCCAACTCATAGCAACCCCTCCTTGGGTTTCCAAGGTGGTATCATTACAGAAGTAGATTGCCCCATCTTCCTTCTGAGGAGTGGCTGGTGGGTTTGAACTTCTAGCCTTCTGATTATCAGTCAAATGCCTTAGGCACTACGCCACGAGAAGGGTAATGTACCAAATGTGAGTGATCAACACAGTGACATTGAAGAAGAGGAATACATAGAGAGGTGCACGGGAGGAACAGGCAACAAAGATGAACCCTTTTGTACATGCAGTATTGCATTGTCAGTGATGGCAAACTGATATACGGCTGGATAGATGGATGGGAGGACTGGCTGAAAGATCAAGTATGTCTATGCAGGGGAGGAGTGGACCCATGACCATATATAGGGTTGGTAGACAATATTTCTACAAGTGTATATTTATGTTCTCTAAGAGTTTCCAGGTACATAGTAGAGCTGACAAGGGACAAGGTTGTAGTCACTTCTCGGCCACAGCCAACTACTTGTGGGGTGTGAGTACTTGGACCTGTGGTCTCGGGACCAGAGTTGAAGGGGACATCAAGTTCAATTGGCATAACTTACTACACAAAAAGATTGTTCCACATCCTACTTTGGCCAATAGCGACTGGGATCTTAAAAGCTTGCTAGCAGCTATCTAGATGCAATGATGGGTCTCTCCTAGCCCAGAGCAAAGAAGAATGAAGAAAACCAAAGACACATGGAAACAATTAGTCCAAGGGACTGGTACACCATGTGATCCTCAGCCCATGACTATGACAGCTGAAGAATTAGATGCTGCCCAACTACCACTGTCAACCACTAGGAGGGGGAATCTATGCAGGAAATCCTGGATAGAATAGGAGAACAATTTGGAACAAAACTCAAAC
>NW_006921695.1:5568903-5571001 GCF_000298275.1 Orycteropus afer afer | reverse complement strand
GGGGGGGCAGGAGTGTATGGGAAGGAAAGACAGAGGGAAGAGGTAACTATGAGGAGGAAGTGGGAGGGGAGCTGTTGCATTGTGGGAAAATGCAGTCAATGTCTTGAGAGAGTATATATGAATTGCTGTATGAAAAATGAATTTGGTCTATAAACTTTCACCCTAATCACAATAGTTTTTTTTTTTTTTTTAAAAAGGAAAAACAAATGTGATTCATTAGAAACTATGAAAAATGTTTATTTCACTGATGTTGTACAAGTTGGTATTTTTATAAATTACTTTTATTACCAAAGGCTTCCAACCAGATTTACAAAGGAAAATGAGAAGTTTTGGAGAAATTTGAGTAGCTATGGTAAGTTACTCCAGATATATTCTTAATTAAAATTAGTTGACTGTTAACCAGAAGGCTAGTGATTCTAACCCATTGGCCACTCCTTGGAAGGAAGGTTGGGCAATCTACTTCTGTAATGATACTGCCTCAGAAACCCAAGGAGGGGTCACTATAAGTTGGATCTGACTCAACAGCAGTGAGTTATACACATACATACATACATACATACATATATCCTGGCAAAATTCTCTGGCTTTCCCCTGGATGTGCATCTGGCTCATCATCATCTATGCTTCTTGGACTTAAAACAGTGGCCTGATGCACTGCCTGCTGATCTTGGGATTATCACCTTTGCAGCCTGAAAGCCAACAATTTGCCATTTTACCTGCCAATTTTGGATGCATCAGCCTCCAAAACCAGCAGCCAACTATATTGCCTGCCACTCTTGGGTTTGTCAGCCTCAGAAAAATCCTTCAGCTTGATCTTTGACTCATGGACTTGGGGCTTGCCAGCCTCTACAACTGTTTGAGCCGTTTCCTTGAGTAAATCTCTCCTCTTTCTTTTATATATTACAACTTCACTGGTTTTGCTTCATTAGAGAACTCAGCCTAAGATAGTACCTAATGCATACTAATCTACCCTTTCTACAATGTATAAGGTATTATACTCATTTTAAAGATGAGGAAATTGAGGCTCAATGATGGAAGGAATTGGCCAAATTTTCATAATGAGGCAATGGCAGAGTTGAGAGTCAAGCAGAAGAATGCTTCACTCCACAGCTAGTCATTGACTTAGCACCACTGACTCAAAGCTGATCCAGGAATGTGAGGGGAATTTCTTGTTCTCATTCCTGATTATCAGCATTGTCTGGTGTGACTCAGTATCAGCTTTCTTGCCTCTGGGGAGCAATTTGGCTAGTTTTGGTGATGAAATGTTTTAGTCTGCTGACTGTCATGAGGGCATAATTAACAACAACAACAACAAAATCCTATGAATAACAAATTTCCCATTTCACTCCCCACATCATGTTGTTTGGGAGCTCTGGTAGCATAGTGGCTAAGACACTTGCCTGCTAACCAGACGGCTGACGGTTCAAACCCACCAGCCACTCCTTGGAAGGAAGGTTGGGCAATCCTACTTCCGTAGTGATACTGCCTAGGAAACCCAAGGAGGGGTCGCTATGAGTCGGGGCCGACTCGACAGCACATAACAAGAACAACAACAACATCATGTTATTTATTTACAGGAGACTGGGAATAAGATGAAAGAAGGAGGAAGAAAGGCAGGAACTAAAAAAATCCAAGAGGAATAGCAGGAATATTTGTGAGGAAGAAACAAAATATGAGCTTTCTATTAAAACATATATAGTTTAATATATATTAAATTTATTTTGTATAAAATTAATATATTATACATTAATATAAGCTATATAATACCTAGAAGCTCTGGTGGTCTAAGGCATTTGACTGCTAACCAGAAGGCTGGCACCTCAAAACCACCAGCCACTCCTCAGAAGGAAGACTGGGCAATCTACTTCTGTAGTGATATTATTGCTGTTGCTAGGTGCTGTTGAGTCATTTCCGATTCATAGTGACCCTATGCACAGCAGAACAAAACACTGCCCGATCCCGCGCCAGCTCTATGATCCCTGCTATACTCCAGGCCATTATCACAGACACCATGTCAATCCATCTTATTGAAGACCTTCCCCTCTTTCATCTACCCTCCACCCTACCAAGCTTGACATCCTCCTCTAGGGAATGGTCC
>NW_006921695.1:5566065-5567878 GCF_000298275.1 Orycteropus afer afer | reverse complement strand
CTTTTCCACCACCTCTTGCCACAGATGTAGTCAATCTGATTTCTATGTGTTCCATCTGGTGAAGTCCACGTGTAGAGCTGCCATTTGTGTTGTTGCAAATAGGTGTTTGCAATGAACAAGTAATTGGTCTTGCAAAATTCTACCATGTGAGTTCCAGCATCATTTCTGTCACCAAGGCCAAATTTTCCAACTTTGGGTGATTCTTCTTTGTTTCCAACTTTTGCATTCCAGTCACCAGTGATAATTAACACATCCTGATTGCATGTTCGATAAATTTCAGACTGTAGAAGTTGATAAAATTCTTAAATTTCTTCATCTTTGACATTGGTGGTTGGTGCATAAATTTGAATAATAGTCGTATTGACGGGTCTTCCTTGTAGGCGTATGGATATTAGTCTTTCATTAACAGCATTGTACTTCAGGACAGGTCTGGAAACATCCTTTGTGCTGATGAATGCCACGCCATTCCTCTTCAAACTGTCATTTCCGGCATAGTAGATCATATGGTTGTATGATTCAGAATGGCCAAAAACAGTCTATTTCAACTCCCTAATGCCGAGGATATCAATCTTTATGCGTTCCACTTCATTTCTGACAACTTCCAATTTTCCTAAATTCATACTTCGTACATTCCATGTTCCCATGATCAATGGATGTTTGCAACTGTTTCTCTTCAATTTGAGTGGTGCCACATCAGCAAATGGGGGTCTTGAAAGCTTTACCTTATCCATATGAGTAAAGCTGGGTTTACACTTATGGTGCAGCTCATTCCCAGTCCTATTTTGAGAGCTTTCTAATCTAACTGGACTATTTATAAAGTTGCACAGTAATGTATCAGACAGTGTTTCTTTGCTATTCATATGGTTTTCTCAGGCCAGTTCTTTGAGAAGTGGATGACCTCTTCCTTCTTCCTAGTCTGTCTCAGTCTGTAAGCTGGGTGATATCTTTGCACCATGTGCATCCCACTGGGTTTGAAACACCAGTCCATAGTGATACCACCTCTGAAACCCAAGTAGGACTTGTATGAGTCAGCACCAACTCGATGGCAGTGATGGTTTTTTTTTTGTTGTTGTTGTTATTTATATAATACATAAATTATATCATACATAGAATACATTATATATAAATCATCTAGTCATATGACATTATATTATTTTGTTGTTGTTGTGAGGTGCCATTGAGTTGTCTCCAACTCCCAGTGACCCTATGTACAACAGAACAAAACACTGCCCAGTCCTGTGCCAGCCTCACTATCCTTGCTATACTTGAGCCCAATGTTACAGCCACTGTGTCAATCCATCTTGAGGGCATTCCACTTCATCATTAACCCTCCACTTTACCAAGCATGACATCCTTCTCCAGGGAATGGCTCCTCCTAACAACATGACCAAAGTAGGTGAGAGAAAATCTGACCATTTTCCCTCCCAAGGAGCATTCCAGTTGCACTTTTTCCAGGACAGATCTGTTAGTTCTTTTAGCAGTCCACGGTACTTTCAGCACTCTTCGCCAGCACCACAACTCAAAAGCATCAACTTTTCTTCTTTCTTCCTTATTCACTGTCCAGCTTTCACATTCTTATGAGGGGATTGAAAACACCATGGCTTGGGTTAGGCTCATCTTAGTCTTCAAAGTGTCATCTTTGCTCTTTAGCACTTTGTTGTTGTTGTTATGTGCCCTCGAGTCAGCCCCGACTCATAGCGACCCCTCCTTGGGTTTCCGAGGCAGTATCATTATGGAAGTAGGATTGCCCAACCTTCCTTCCGAGGAGTGGCTGATGGGTTTGAACCGCCAGCCTTCTGGTTAGCAGTCAAGT
>NW_006921695.1:5563410-5564618 GCF_000298275.1 Orycteropus afer afer | reverse complement strand
CGGGTCTTCCTTGTAGGCGTATGGATATTATCCTATCACTGACAGCATTGTACTTCAGGACAGATCTTGAAACCTCCTTTGTGATGATCTAGACATTAGAGAGCTGAAATAGTCTGGTTTTGGCCATTTTGAATCAGACAACCATATGATCTACTATCCCGGGAATGACAATTTGAAGAGGAATGGTTTGGGATTCATCATCATAAAGGATGTTTCAAGATCTGCCCTGAAGCACAATGCTGTCAGTGATAGGATAATGTCCACATGTCTACAATAAAGATCCATTTATATGACTGTTATTCAAATGTATACACCAACCACCAAAGCCAAAGATGAGGAAACTGAATATTTTTTATCAACTTCTACAGTCTGAAATTGACCAAACATGCAATCAGGATGTGTTAATTATCACTGGTGACTGGAATGCAAAAGTTGGAAACAAAGAAGAATCACCAGTAATTGGAAAATTTGAACTTGGTGACAGAAATAACTCTGGAGATCACATGACAGAATTTTACAAGACCAATGACTTATTCATTGCAAATACATTTTTTCAATACAAAATGCAGCTATACACATGGACTTCACCAGATAGAATACATAGGATTTAGATTGACTACATCTGT
Organism: Orycteropus afer afer; assembly: GCF_000298275.1. Lineage (NCBI taxonomy): Eukaryota > Metazoa > Chordata > Mammalia > Tubulidentata > Orycteropodidae > Orycteropus > Orycteropus afer. The sequence continues at coordinate 5,563,992 of NW_006921695.1, read as the reverse complement.
GGCAAGAGGCAATGGAAAAGTTCAATATCTTTAGCCAATCCAAGTCCAGAACATGATTGTGGAACAAACCATCAACTCTTCATATGTAAGTTCAACTTCAATTTTAAGACAATTAAAACAAGTCCATGAGAGCCAAAATATGACCTTGAATATATCTCTCCTAAATTTAGAGGCCATCTAAAGAATAGATTTGATGCACTGAACATCAATGACTGAAAACCAGAAGAATTGTGAGATGACATCAAGAACATCATCCATGAAGAAAGCAAGAGATCATTAAAAAGATGAGAAAAGAAGAAAAGACCAAAATGGACATCAGAAAGGCTCTGAAACTTGTCATTGAATGGAAATTAATCAAAGCAAACAGAAGAAATGGTGATAAAAGAGCCAAAAAAGAGATTTCAAAGAGAAGCTCGAATAGACAAAGCCAAATACTATAATGAGGTGTGCAAAGACTTAGAGTTAGAAAACCAAAAGGGAACAACACACTCAGCATTTCTCAAGCTGAAAGAATTGAGGAAAAAATTTAAGCCTCAAGTTGCAATATTGAAAGTTTCTATGGGCAAAATATTGAATGATGCA
>NW_006921695.1:5556504-5563310 GCF_000298275.1 Orycteropus afer afer | reverse complement strand
CCAACCTTCCTTCCGAGGAGTGGCTGATGGGTTTGAACCGCCAGCCTTCTGGTTAGCAGTCAAGTGCTTTAGCCACTATGCTACCAGAGCTCCTAAACACTTTAAAGACCTCTTTTGCAGCAGATTTGCTGAGTGCAATAAGTCGTCTGATTTCTTGACTGCTGCTTCATTGGTGTTGATTGTGGAGACAAGTGATATGAAACCTTTGAAAACTTCAGTGTTCTCTCCATTTATTATGATGGTGCTTATTGCTCTAGTTGTGAGGATTTTTTATTTCTTTTTATTGATGTGCAATCCCTACTGCAGGCTGTAGACTTCAATCTTCATCAGTAAGTGCTTCAAGTCATCCTCACTTTCAGCAAGCAAAGTTATGTCATCTCCATATTGCTGGTTGTTCTTGAGTCTTCCTCCAATCCTGACACCACATTCTTCTTCATACAATCCAGCTTCTTGGATTATTTGCTCAGCATACACACCGAATAAGTTTAGTGAAAGGATACAACCCTGACACATTCCTTTTTTGATTTTAAACCATGCAGTGTAACTCTGTTCAGTTTGAACGACAGCCTCCTGGTCTATGTACAGGTTCCTCATGACCACAATTAAGTGTTCTGGAATTCTCATTCTTCTTGATGTTATCCATAATTGGTTATGATACACACAATCAAATGCTGTTGCACAGTGGGTAAAACACAAGTAAACATCTTTCTGGTATTTGCTTTCAGCCAAGTTCCATCTGACATCAGCAATGATATCCCTCATTCCACATCCTCTTCTGAATCCAGCTTGCATTTCTGGAAGTTCTCTGCCAATATACTGCTGTAACCATTTTTGAATTATCTTCATAAGATTTTACTTGCATGTGATATTAATGATATAGTTCAATAATTTCCACATTGTATGGGATCACATTTCTTTGGAATGGGTACAAATATGGATCTCTTCCATTCAGTTGGCCAGGTAGCTGTCTTCCAGATCTCTTGGCATAACTGAGTGAGTGCCTTCAGTGGGGCATCTGAATGTTGAAACATGTCAATGGGTATTCCATCAATTCCTGGAGTCTTGTTCCTTGCCAATTCCCTCAGCACAGCTTTGACCTCTTCCCTCAATATCATTGGTTCTTGAACATATGCCACCTCCTGAAATGTATGAAGATCTACCAACTCTTTTTGGTACAGTGACTCTGTATATTCCTTCCACCTTTTTTGATGTTTCCTGTGTCATTCACTGTTTTGCCCATAGAATCTTTCAATATTGTAACTTGAGGCTTAAATTTTTTCCTCAGTTCTTTCAGTTTGAGAAGTCATGAGCATTTTCTTCCCTTTTGATTTTCTAACTCCAGGCCTTTACCCACTTCTTTATAGTAATTGGCTTTGTCTGCTCAATCTGCTCTTTGAAATCTTCTGTTCACCTCTTTTATCTTTTCATTTCTTCCATTTGCCTTAGCTACTCTTCACTCACTAGGAGCTTTGGTAGCATAGTGCCTAAGGCACTAGACTGCTAACCAGAAGGCTGACGGTTCAAACCCACCAGCCACTCCTCAAAAGGAAGATGGGGAAATCTACTTCCATAGTAATACTGCCTCAAAAACCCAAGGAGGGGTCGCTATGAGTTGGGGCTGACTCGACGGCACAAAACAACAACAACAACACTCTTCACTCAAGAGCAAGTTTCCAAGTCTCTTCTGACATCCATTTTGGTCTTTTCTTTCTTTCTTGTATTTTTAATGACCTATTGCTTTCTTCATGGATGATGCTCTTCATGGCATCCCACAATTCTTCTGGTTTTCAGTCATTGGTGTTCAATGCATCAAATGTATTCTTTAGATGGTCTCTAAATTCAGGAGGGATATATTGAAGATCATATTTAGGCTCTTGTAGATGTCTTTTAATTGTCTTCAACTTGAAGTTGAACTTGCATATGAGCAGTTGATGGTTTGTTCCACTTTCAGCTCCTGGCCTGTTTTTGGCTGAAAATATTGAGGTTTTCCATAACTTCTGGCCACAGATGTAGTCAATCTGATTCTTCTGTGTTCCATCTGGTGAAGTCCATGTGTATAGCCACCATTTGTGTTGTTGAAAAAATGTATTTGCAATGAATAAGTCATTGGTCTTGTAAAATTCTATCATGCGATCTCCAGCATTATTTCTGTCACCAAGTCCATATTTTCCAACTATTGGTGATTCTTCTTTGTTTCCAACTTTTGCATTCCAATCATCAGTGGTAAGCAACACATCTTGATTGCATGTTTGATCAATTTCAGACTGCAGAAGTTGATACAAATCTTCAGTTTCCTCATCTTTTGCTTTGGTGATTGGTGCAAAAAATTTGAGTAATACTCATATTAACTGGTCTTCCTTGTAGGCATATGGATATTTTCCTATCACTGACAGCATTGTACTTCAGGACAGGTCTTGAAACATCTTTTGTAATGATGAATGCCACATCATTTCTCTTCAATTTTTCATTCCAAGCATAGTAGATCATATGGTTGTCTGATTCAAAATGGACAAAACCAGTCCATTTTAGCTCACTAATGCCCAGGATATCAATCTTTATGTGTTCCATTTCATTTTTGACAATTTCCAATTTTCCTACATTTGTACTTCATTCATCCCATGTTCCAAATATTAATGGATGTTTGCAGCTGTTTCTCCTCAATTTGAGTCATGCACATCAGTACATGGAGGTCCTAAAAGACTTACTTTATCCATTTCATTAAGGTTGGGTTTACTCGAATGAGGCAGCTCTTTCCCAGTCCTATTTTGAGTGCATTCCAACCCAAGGGGCTAGTCTTCCTCCACTGTGTTGGACAATGTTTCCAAGTTATTCGTAAAGTTGCCCAGTAATGTATCAGACAGTGTTTCTCTGCTATTCATAAGGTTATCCCTGGCTAATTTTTGAGAAGGTGGCCTCCTCCTTCTTCCTAGTCTGTCTTAGTCTGTAAGCTGCATTGAAACCTGTGTACCACGTGCAACTGTGCTGGCCTCTGAAACATCAATGGCACAGCCTCAAGCCTCACAACAATGTACAAGCCTCACAGGATGACAAACTGACAGACAAGTTTGTCTCCCTTAGCTGTTGGAAACCTCTGCACCCTCCTCTTACCTAATTCCTACCTGGAACCTGCCACTCTGTGGTCCCCAGCCACTCCTGGTCCCTCCTTTTCCTGGCTCTATGGGGCTTTGGGCCTAGCCTTGCCTCTCACTCCTTTTATCCTGATTATCCTGCCACTCCTGAGGTCCCCAAAGCTGCTCTTGGTCCCTCCCTTTCCAGCCTCTATAGGGCTTAGGGCTTAGCCTTGCCCCCCACCCCTTTTTACCTGGATATTCTACCACTCCTGAGGTCTAGAAGTCTGAATTCAGGGTGCTGGCTAGTCTAGGGGAAGGTTTTCTCTTTGTTGGCTCTGGGGGAAGATCCTTATTCTCTGGTTCTTTGGTGGTCTTCATGTGGTATGATGTCTATCTTCTCCTTTCTCTATTATGGTATGTTATATCAAGTGTGCTTAATGCACCCTTGGGCTATGGTCCTGTGCCCACAGGTCCAACTACTCACTCCCTCTGTGTAGCTGCCTGTGGCTAAGAAGTGACTACAAACTTTTCCCTTGTCAGCTCTACTATATTCCTGGGAATTCTTACAGAACATACAAATGTTGTTGTTGTTGTGTGCTGTCGAGTTGGCCCTGACTCATAGCGACCCCTCCTTGGATTTCCAAGGAAGTATCACTATGGAAAAAGATTGCCCAATCTTCCTTCTGAGGAGTGGCTGGTGCGTTTGAGCCGCCAGCCTTGTGGTTAGCAGTCAAGTGCCTTAGGTAATGTCTGAAATACACTGAAACATTGTCTGCCAACCCTATACATGTATATGGTCTTGGGCTCACTCTCCCCTGCATAGACATACCTAGTAGTTCAGCCTGTTCACCCACCTATCCATCCATATATCAATGTTTGCCTTCACTGACAATGCAGTACTGTATGTGCAAAAGGGTTCATCTTTGTTGTCTCCACCTCTCATGCACCTCTCTATGTCTTCCTCTTCCTCAATGCTACCATGTTGATCACTCACATTTGGTACACTACCCTTCTCTTCATCCAAATGAATACTTGTTTCTACCTATATAGCAGTGTTTCCTACTCTGCCATCCCATACTTGATAACCAACAAAGAAAATGTCCTTCCACATATAAACCTTTCCTTGACTCTTTACAATAACAGAATAATACAATACTTGTCCTTCTGTGATTGACTTCTTTCACTCAGTGTAATGCCCTCCAGGTTCATCCATGTAATTTGGTGTTTTGCAGATTTTACTTTATTTTTCAGGGTTGCATAATATTCCATTGTGTGTATGTACCATAGTTTGGTTATCCATTCTTCTGTTCATGGGTGCCTAGGTTGTTTCCATCTTTTGACTATTGTAAATAGGGCTACAATGAACATGGGTGTGCATATATTTGTTCTTATCCTGGCTCTCATTTCTTTTGGATATATATAGTAACTGAATGGCTGGGTCAAATGGTATTTCTAACTCCAGCTTTTTAAGGAATCACCATATTGCTTGCCACAGTGGTTGTATCATTTGACAGTCCCACCAGCAGTGTATGAGAGTCCCAATCTCTCTGCATCCTCACCAGAATTTTTTATTTTCTGTCTTGTTGAACTTTGCTACTAGTGCTGGGGTAAGATGGTACCTCATTTTTGTTTTGATTTGCATCTCTAATGGCTAATGATCACGAACATTTCTTTATATATTTGTTGGCCACCAGAATATCCTCTTTGATGAAGTGTCTATTCATGTCTTCTGCTCATTTTTAAATTGGATTGTTTGTCTTTTTGTTGTTCAAGTGTTGGAGTTTTCTATAAATTCTAGAGATAAGTCCCTTGTCAAATATATCACTGCTGGATATTTTTTCCCAATCTGTACATTCTCTTTTGACTCTTTTGGAGAAGTCTTTGGAAGCACATAAAAATTTAATTTTAGAAGGTCCCATTCATCTAATTTCTCTTCTGTTGCTTGTGTATTTTGGGTTATGCATGATAGTCTATTTATGCCATATATTATGGTCCCTAATTTTTCCCCAAGCTTTTCCTTGAAGAACTTCATAGTTTTAAGTTTCTCATTTACATCTTTGATCTATCTGGGTTAGTTTTTGTGTACATTTCATTTTTATGCAAATGGATATCCAGTTTTGCCAGCACCATTTATTAAATAGACAATCTCTTCCCCATTTAACAGATTTCAGCCATTTGTCAAGGAACAACTGACCATAGGTCAATTGGTCTATTTCTGGGCTCTCAATTCTATTCCATTGATCTATGTGCCAGTCATTGTACAAGTACCAGGTAGTTTTGACTATTGTGGCTGTATAGTAAGATCCAGGAGTATGAGACCTCCTACTTTGTTCTTCTTGTTCAATATTGCTTTGCTTATCTGAAGTCTCTTTCCTTTCCATATAAAGTTTGTTGTTGTTGCTAGGTGAGGTCGAGTCATCTCCTACTCATAGCAACCCTATACACAGCAGGATGAAAAATTGCTGAGTCCTGCACCAACTCCATGATCCTTGCTATTCTTGACCCATTGCCACAGGCATTGTGTCAATCCATCTCATTGAGGGCCTTCCCCTCCTTTATCAACCCTCCACCTTACCAAGCATGACATCCTTCTCTAGGTATTAACTATTATGAAGATTTGTTAATTTTACTAGCAGCCCATAGTACTTTCAGCATATTTCACCAGCACTGCAATTCAAAAGCATCAACTCTTCTTCGGTCTTCCTTATTCATTCTCCAGCTCTCACATGTGTGTGAAGTGATTAAAAATACCATGGCTTGTGTCAGGCACACCTTAGTTCTCAAGGAGACATCTTTGCTCCTTAACACTTGAAAGAGGTCCTTACAGCCAATTTGCCCAGTGGTATACGTCATCTGATGTCCTGACTGCTGCTTCCATTGGCATCAATTGTAGAACCAAGCAATGTGAAGTCTTTGACAACTTCAATGTTCTCTCCTTTTATTGTGATTCTGCTTATAGGTCTAGTTGTGAGGATTATTGTTTTCTTTATATTGAGATGTAATGTATACTACAGAGTGTATTCTTGAATCTTCATCAGTATGTCCGTCAAATCATCCTAATTTTCAACAAGCAAAGTTGTATCATCTGTGTATCTCAGGTTGTTAAGGATTCTTCCTCTAAACCTGATCCCATGTTCCTCTTCATATAGTCCAGCTTCTTGGATTATTTGCTCAGCATATAGATTGAATAAGTATGGTGAAAGGATATAACCCTGGTGCACTCCCTTCTTGATTTTAAACCATGCCGTGTCCCCTGGTTCAGTTCAAATGAAAAACTCCTGGTCTATGTACAGGTTCCTCAGGAATACAATTAAGTGTTCTGGAATTCCCATTCTTCTCAGTGTTATCCATAATTTATTATGATCCACATAATCAAATGCTTTTGCATAGTAATAACACAGAAGTAAACATCTTTCTTGTATTCTCTGCTTTCAGATGAGAACCATTTGATATTAGCATAGATATCTCTTGTTCCGTGTCCTTTTCTTCTGAAAGAAGAACAAACCTTAATGATACAGATAAAGTAAAGCTTTCAGGATCTCCATTTGCTTATGTGGCACATCTCAACCAGAGTAGATAGAGCCACAAACATCAATTAATAATCAGAACATGGAATGTATGAATTATGGATCTAGAAAAATCAGAAGTTTTCAAAAAATGAAATGAAACACATAAATATTGATATCTAGACATTGTTGTTGTTGTTGTTAAGTGCCGTCAAGTCGTTTCCGACTC
>NW_006921695.1:5530752-5552880 GCF_000298275.1 Orycteropus afer afer | reverse complement strand
AAAATTTAAGCCTCAAGTTGCAATATTGAAAGTTTCTATGGGCAAAATATTGAATGATGCAGGAAGCATCAAAAGAAGATGGAAGGAATACACAGTCTCTGTACCAAAAAGAGTTGGTAGATCTTCATCCATTTCAGGAGGTGGCATATGTTCAAGAACCAATGATGTTGAAGGAAGAAGTCAAATCTGCAATGAAGGAATTGTTGAAGAACAAGGCTCCAGGAATTGAGGGAATACCCACTGAGATGTCTCAACAAACGGATACCCCACTTGAGGCACACACTCAGCTGTGCCAAGAGATGTGGAAGACAGCTACTTGGCCAAATGGCTGCAAGAGATCCATATTTGTACACATTCCAATGAAAAGTGATCCCACAGAATGTGGAAATTATCTAACAATATCATAAATATTGCATGCAAACTGTTGCAGCAGTATACTGACAGAACTTCCCTATAAAGTTATTGATTGTTTTTTCCATATCCTTAAAGAATGTTGATGGGATCTGGATAGGGATTGCATTGAATGTATAGATTGCTTTGGGTAGAATCAACATTGTCACAATATTCAATCTTCCTATCCACAAGCATGGTATGTTCTTCCATTTATGTAGATCTCTTATGGTTTCTTGAAGTAGTCTTCTGTAGTTTTCTTTGTACAAGTCTTTTGTGTCCCTGGTAAGATTTATTCCCAAGTATTTTATATTTTTGGAAGCTATTGTAAATGCTATTGATCTCCTTAGTTCTTTTTTAGCAATCTCTTTGCTGGTGTAGAAGAATCCAATTGATATTTGGATGTTGATTTTCTATCTTGTCACAATGCTAAATCTCTCCATTAGTTTCAGTAGATTTTTTACGAGACTCTTGGATTTTCTAGGTATAGAATCACATCATCAGCAAATAGAGATAATTTGACTTCTTCCTTACCAATATGGATGCCTTTGATTTCCCTTTTTTGCCTCATTGCACTGGCTAGGACTTCCAAGGGAGCTCTGATAGCATAGTGCCTACGGCCCTTGACTGCTAACCAGAAGTCTGGCAGTCCAGACCCACCAGCCACTCCTCAGAAGGAAGGTTAGGCAATCTATTTTCATAGTGATATCATCTTGTAAACTCAAGGAGGGGTCACTATGAGTCGAGTTCGACTTGATGACATGTAACAACAACAACAACAACAACAGATCTTCCAATACCATGTTGAATAGAACTGGTGATAGCGGGCATCCTTGTCTAGTTCCTGTTCTCAAGAGGAATGGTTTCAGTCTCTCTCCATTGAGGGTAATATTGGCTGTTGGTTTTGCATACATGCCCTTTATTATGTTGAGGTATGTCCGTTCTACTCCTATTTTTCTGAGAGTTTTGATCAGGAATGGGTGTTGGATTTTATCAAATGCCTTTTCTGGATTGATTGATATGATCATGTGGCTCTTATCCTTCATTTTATTTATGTGATGGATGGTGTTGATTGTTTTTCTATAGTTGAACCATCCTTGCATATCTGATATGGACCCCATTTGGTCATAATGAATTATATTTTTGATATGTTGGAGTCTGTTGGCTAGGATTTTGTTGATATTTTTGCATCTATATTCATGAGAGGCATTGGTCTGTAGTTTTCCTTTTGAGTGATGTCTTTGCCTGGTTTTGGTATCAAGGTTGTGCTTCCTTCATAAAATGAATTTGGAAGGATTCCATCCTTTTCTATGTTTTGGAATAGTTTGAGTAGGAGTGGTCTCAGTTTTTCTCTCTATGTTTGGTAGAATTCTCCGGCAAAACCATCTGGGCCAGAACTTTTTTGTTGGTAATTTTTTATGACCTGTTCAATTTTTTCTTTTGTTATGGGTCTTTTCAAATTTTCCACCTCAGTCTGTGTTAGTTTAGGTAAGCAGTGTGTTTATGGATATCTATCCATTTCTTCCAAATTTTCAAATTTGTGGGAGTACAGTTCTTCATATTACCCTGATATTATCCCATTTATCACAGTTGGTTCTATTATGATGTCACCCATTTCATTTCTCATTCATGTTATTTGTATTGTCTCCCTCTTTTCCTTTGTTAAATTTGCCAGTGTTTTGTTGATTTTATTAATCTTTTCAAAAAACCAAATTCTGGTCTTGTTGATTTTTTCTATTGTTTTTCTAGTTCCTGTTTCATTGATTTCTGTTCAAATCTTGATTATTTCCTTTCTTCTGGTGACTGTAGGTTTTTCTTGCTGTTCTTTTTCTAATTGTTGGAGATGTTGGTTTAAAGTGTTGATTTTGGCTCTTTCTTTTTTGATGTGTGCATTCCTTGCTATAAATTGTCCTCTGATCACTGCTTTTGCTGTGTCCCAAAGATTTTGGTATGCTGTTTTTTCATTCTCATTTGATTCAAGGAATTTTTTCTTTTCATTTTTTTATTTCTTCTATTACCCAGTCATTTTTGAGGAAGGTGTTGTTCAGTTTCCATGTTTGCTCTTTTTCCATTGATCTTCCAATTGCTGATTTCTGATTTGATAGCATTATTATCTAAGAAGATGCTTTGCAATATATCAATGTTTTTAAATTTATTAAGGTTTGCTTTATGGCTTAACATATAGTCTATCATAGATAATTTTCCAAGTGCATTGGAAAAGAATGCATATTATGCTGTTGTTGGGTGAAGTGCTCTGTAGATGTCTATGAAGTCAAGTTGGTGGAATATATTCTTTAGCTCTTCTGCATCTTTGTTGAGTTTCTTTCCAGGGTTCTATCTTTCATTGAAAGTGGTGTATTAAAGTCTCCCACTATGACTGTGGAGTCATCTATTTGGCTTTTCAACTCTTTTAATGTTTGATTTATGTATTTTGGGGTTCTTTAATTGGGTACATATTTATTATGTTTCTGTCTTCTTGTTCAATTGATCCTTTAATCATTACATAATGTCCTTCCCTGTCTCTTATGGTGATTTTTGACTTAATGTTAATTTTATCAGAAATTAATATTGCCATTCCTGCTCTTTTTTGATTGCCATTTGCTTGATATATCTCTCCACCCTTTGATTTTTATTCTATTTTTGTCTTTGTCTCTTGGTCTGTCTCTTGTAGACAGCACATTGATGGGTTGTTTACTTATCCAGTCTGCAACTCTCCAGCTCTTGAGTGGTACATTTAATCCATTGACATTCAGTGTAATTATCTACAAGTATGAATTGATGGCTGTCATTTTGTTATGTGTTTTTCATGGGGTTTCTGGTTTCTTTTTTCCATGTAATTTTCTGTGCTGAGCTCATTATGTTTATGAATTATGTTATCATTTTCTTTGTTGCTATTGTTTTAGTGTTTGTTAAATATTTGTGCTTGCCTTCTTTTATATTGTGATGTGAAGGTTTATAGTGTCTCTTTGAGAGTACTCTGTGATTTATAATTCTCTCCCCAGTTTTAGAACAATCCATTCTATCTTGCCACTCTTTTGACTTCCTTACCATTTAGAAGTTCTGTAACTACACTGATTTTTTCCCTCTTTTTAGTTTGTACTTGTTCTCATTTGACAACTGTTGTCTCTGGTCCCCTGTTTACAATCTTGTAAGCTTATTTTACTTTGGATACTTCCATAGCTGTGTTCGTCTCTGGGTTATGTCATCTTGTGTGCCAATGATCAGTTGTTGTGTATTATTATTGGTTCTCTTTTCAAAGGACTCCCTTTAGGATTTTTTGTAAGGTTTGTCTGTTTTTAACAAATTTCCTTAATTTCTGCTTATCTGGAAATCTAATTTCACCATCATATTTGGAGGACAATTTTGCTGGGTATATAATTCTTGGTGGGAAATTTTTTCTCTTTCAGGATTTTATATATTCCATCTCATTGCCTTCTCACTTGCATAATTTCTGCTGAGAAATCAGAGATTATTTTTATTGGTTGTAATTTGTAAGTTACTTTTCATTTTTTCTGTACTGCTTTCAGGATTCTTTCTTTGTCTTTAGTTTTGATGAGTTTGATGATGCTATGTCTTTGTGATTCTATGTCTTTGTGGGGAGCTCTGGTAGCATAATGCCTAAGGCACTTGACTGCTAACCAGAAGGCTGGTGGTTCAAACCCACCAGCCACTCCTTGGAAGGAAGATGTGGCAATCTACTTCTGTAGTGATACTGCCTCGGAAACTCAAGGAGGGGTCGCTATGAGTCAGGTCTGACTTGATGGCACAGAACAACAACAACAACATGTCTTTGTGGTTTTCTTTTGGAGTCTATCCTGTTTGGGGTACATTGGACTTCCTGAATGGATATAGTCTCATATTTTTTTTATCATATCAGGGAAGATCTCTTCCAAGAAATCTTGGACAATTTTCTCAGTGGTTTTCTTTTTCTCCTCCTGTTCTGCAATTCCAATTACACATAGGTCATTCTTTTTGATGGTATCCCACATGAACCTTAGGCTTTCTTGATTTTGCTTTGATCTTTTTTCTGACTGAACCCTTTCCAAAAAGTATTCAGGTATTTGTCTTCAATCTCATTAATTCTGTCTTCCATTGATTTGATTCTACTCCTTTGTTCTTTCTATGTGTTATCTATTTCTAAAACTTTAGTGTTAATCTTCTGAGTTTCTATCTTTAGATTTTGTGTCATTTCTAATTTTTCATTTATTTTGTCATTTTGTTCTTATATTTTTTTCCAAAATTTTTCTAGAGTTTTGTCCATGTTTTCCTTAATTTTGTCAGTATTTTCTTTGATCTGTCTCTCAATCCTTTGAAGATATCTAAATATAATTCTTTTTAATTCCTTATCAGGGTATTCCAGTGCTGCTTCTTCCTCAGGGATGTGTTCTGGGTCTGTATTCTGGTCCCTTGTTTCTACTGCTTATCCTGTTTCTTTATGTGGACTGTCTGTTGTCTCCAAGACATTGTGAAGTTGTTGTATTTAGATCTCTGTTAACTGTGAAGAGCAGTTAAGGGTGAGTCAGACTTTTCATGGTGGTTGTTTATCATTGGCCAGTTGGTGGAGAAGGAATTGGTGGCTCTCACTAAGTAAGTGGAGCTGCCAGAAGTGTGAGTGTGGTTGCATCATATGGGCATGGTTGCTGTCTCTCACTCAATTAGACAAAAATAACTATCAAAAACCATCTAAATTAAAAGCAAGTAGATGAAAAGCAGACCACATAAACACACAGGAACAATCACCAAAAAAGGAACAGAGAAAAGGAAAAAAAAAAAAAAAAATTGCAGTATCTGGGGAGAGAACAATAGGAGAAAAGTGGTAGAATAGGAGAATAATGAAGAAGAAATGGGAAAAAATGCAAAAAGGAAAAAGAAGGAATGGGGAAAACCACCAAAAAGAAAAAAAAATGGGGACCAGGAAAAGGGAAGAGAGAAAAGCTGAAAACTAGAACCTGGTAAGGGAAGAAGAAAGGATAGTAATAAAAAGATGGAAAAAAAATGGTAATAATAATTTTAAAACAGACAGAAACAAATAAACTTAAAAAAAAAAAAAAATCTGAGTGAAGCAGGGCACCCAGGCTCCGTCAGAGCACACAGACTGGGATGGCATTCCTGCTGGCCCAGAAAGTGGGTGGGAGTGAGGGATGGTCACACCTCCGTTCTCCAAGAAGATGTGGGATATAAGAGTAATAAGGGAAATACCACACCTTTCCAGTTGTTTGTGTCAAGAATGTCCTAGTGGTTCCCAGGAAGAGTAGCCTATTCTTAAGTTCCTGGTATCTGAGGGAACACTGTCATCTTATATACCCAAAATGGTTGATCTGCTTATAAACATTCAAAATGGTTGCTCTCTCTTTACAGGAAAAAATCCACAGCTCATACCATCGTCCTTTTCACTGCTTCCCCTTTTATTCACCAGCCACCAGTGCAGTCTTCTGTGCAGAGCCTGGCTAGCAGAGCCAATTTTTAGGTTAATTCTTAGGTCCTAACACCACTCAGAAATATCCAAGCTATCTGTGCTGCCAGGATTGCTGCCAGACCACTGCTCCATATGTCTCCTTTTTCAGTGTTTTCATGAAGGTTCTTCTACTAATTGGAGTTTAGTCTACTTCTGTATCCTTCCTTTCAAAGTTCAAGGCTCCAGGATTATCTTTTGTATCTATGTTAATTGGTTCCACTTTTCTCTGTTGAAGAGGGTCTGTGTAGTTTGTCTGCCTATTCCACTGTCTTAGCAGAACTGGCATCAACTCCTTTTCAGTTTTCTAGCTTTCACATACATATTAAGCAATTGAAAATACCATGTGTTGGGGTCAGGTATATCTTATTGTTCAAAGTGCAATCTTTGTTCTTTACACTTTGAAGAGGTCTTTTGCAGCAGATTTGCCCAGTGCAATATGATGTCTTATTTCTTCACTGCTGCTTTGATGGATGTTAACTGTGGATCCAAGTAAAATGAAATCCCTGACAACTTCAATCTTTCCTTTATTTATCATGGTGTTGCTTATTGATCTAATTGTGAGGATTTGCATTTTCTTTATGTTGAGGTATAATCCATATGGATATCTTCCAGTCAGTTGGCCAGGTAGCTTTCTTCCAAATTTTTGGGCATAAACAAGGAAGCTCCTCTAGCGCTACATCCATTTGTTGGAACATCTCAATAGGCATTCTGTCAATTCCTGGAGCCTTGTCTTTCACCAATTCCTTCAGAGTTGATTGGAGTTCTTCCTTCAGTGCCATTGGTTCTTAGTCATATACTACATCCTGAAATAGTTGGATATTGATCAACTATTTCTGATACCACAACTCTGTGTATTTCTTCTATCTTCTTTTGATGCTTCCAGCATTTTCAATATTTTTTGCATAGAATCCTTCAATATTGCATCTTGGGGATTTAATTTTTTTCTTCATTTTTTTCAGTTTGAGAAATGGTGTTCCCCTTTGGCTTTCTAACTCTAGGTCTTTGCATATTTCTTTATAATATTTTACTTTGTCTTCTCCAGTAGCCTTTTGGAATTGTCGGTTCAGCTCTTTTATTTTAACATTCCATTCACTTTACCTACTCTATGTTCAAGAGCAAGTTTCAGAGTCTTTCTTTCTGAAATCCATTTTGTTCTTTTCTTCCTTTCTTATATTTTTAATGATTGCTTTCTTCATATATGATGTCCTTGATATCATCCCACAACTCATCTGTTCTTTGGTCTCTGGTGTTCAATGCATCAAATGTATTCTTCAAATGGTCTCTAAATTCAGGTGGAATATAATCAAGGTTATATATTGGCTCTCATTGACTTATTTTAATTTCCTTCAGTTTTAACTTGAACTTACATATGAGCATACATATTTCTACATTCAGTAAAAATCCATTTATACAGTAGAGCTAATGGGGAGCCAAGTTATTAAAACTTCTTAGATATAACCAAACATCTTGAAGGAATAAGTCACTGGGCCTATGGACTCAGGACTATAGTCACAGGTAATGTCAAGGTCAATTGGCATAACATAGTCCACAAAGATAATGTTTCTATATCCTACTTTGTTGAGCAGTGACTAGAGTCTTAAAGTCTTCCAGGTAGCCATCTAAGTTCCAACTATTAGTTTCTCTTCATCTAAAAAGAAGAATGAAGAAAATCAAAGACACATGGATGTTATTAGCCCAAGGGACTATTGGACCATGTGAACCTTAGCCTCTATGACCCTGAGACCAGAATAACTAGATGGTACCCAATTGCTACTGCCAACCACTTTGGAAAGGATCACAATAGGAGGTCCTGGATGGAGTGGGAGAAAAATGTGGAACAAAATTCAAAATAAAAATAATAGAGACTTGGCTTACTGGACTAATAGGGACTTTTGGAATCCCTGAGACTGTGACCTTTACAGCTTAGAACTGAACTCAATCCAGTGGCTCAACTTTCAGCTAAAAAGTAGACAGGCTTGTGAGGTGAAAAATAACAGCAGAAAAGTACACACTCCTTTAAACAACCAACCACAAGGAATCAAAAGGATAGCAGTTGGTCAGAGGTACAAGCAGAGGGCAGGAATATTAGTAAAGAAGGACAAAGACAAATGGTAACCACAGGGAAGGGAAGAGTGCTGTTACATTGTGGGGTTTGCAATAAGTGTCACAAAACAAGGTATTACGAACTTTTGAGTGGAAAACCAAGTTGCTCTGTAAACTTTCACCCAAATCACAATTAAGAGCTAAAAAAAAAGTTATTGATAAAATACATATTAAAGATAAAGTGTGCATATTTTAAATTAGTCTGAACTTCTTAAATGTGGAAATATTTTAGAATGGAAAAATTTCCTAAAATATTAATTAT
The DNA here is from genome assembly GCF_000298275.1 of Orycteropus afer afer. Taxonomy (NCBI): domain Eukaryota; kingdom Metazoa; phylum Chordata; class Mammalia; order Tubulidentata; family Orycteropodidae; genus Orycteropus; species Orycteropus afer. Next base: position 5,544,670 of record NW_006921695.1, on the reverse strand, counting down.
ACTCCTGATATTTTTTAGTATTAAGTTTTTTTCCTCAAATATATGACTTATTTAGAGAAACCTTGGTTATCCTATTTTGTTTATTATTCCTTTGTTCTAATCTGTTACTTACTTGTAGCTGAATTAAATGTGCTAAAACAAATATTTACAGAAATATTCATATTTGGAGCATTAAAATCTGTTAAACCAAACCCAGGATGCCTAGTGGCCCAGGGGTTAAGCAACTCTGCTGCTAACCAAAATGCCAGAAGTGTGAACTCAGAAGCCGCTTCGTGAGAGACAGATGTGGCAATGTGGTTTGTTAAAGATTATAGTCTTGGAAACCCTATGGGAAAGTTCTAATCTGTCCTATAGGGTCAATATGAGTTGGAAGTGATAAAATCTGGTGTCCTTGAGTCACTTCCAACTCAGAAGTGTGGAATAGTATATTTAGCTTATTCTGACGTGAAGAACTACTTCTTCGTGATAAGTGTGATGCTCGTTTTACTTGTATCTTATTTCCCTACCCCATTCTCTCTTATGTTTTTGATGGAATTATATTTCCCTTTTTTATTATTGCCTTACATATATATGGCTGTTTTTGTTGAGACTAGAGTATGGATATTCATGTATTCATGTGTGGCTCAGGAAGTGAGATTTAAGCAGGAAGGTCAGAAAACATATAGAGTTTAGTACTCTCAGTCCCAGAGAGGAAACTACAGCACCCTTTCACACATGATCACACAGGAGATTACACCAAGGTACAAGGTAATAGATTAAAACTGCTGCCTAGGGTTTCCAAGACTGTAATCTTTAAGGAAGCATACTACTACATCTTTCTTCCATGGAGCAACTGGTAGGTTTGAATCACCTACCTTTTGATTATCCATTGAGTGCTAAACCACAGCACCACCAGGGTTTCCTCAAGCTAACAACAAGCTGGAGTTGTAGGGGAGGGATTATGGTAAACAAGTTGAGGTCTCTTGGTGTTAGCATGTGCTGAAGTCTTATGAGTCAGCTTAAATGTTTCTGGTAAATGCGAGAGAGGAGGGAGAAGTTCCTGTCACAGGAAACCATATGGAGCACTTCTGAGAGGGGCAAGAGAAGCTACACTATTGGGAGATGAGACTACAAAATAGAAATGCCCATGTCTGAAAGAAGGTGAAAGAGAAATTAGCAGGAATTAATGGATACTAGTGGTGGAATGGTTAAAGCCTTAGGCTGCTAACCAAAAGGTCAGCAGTTCAAACCCACTAACCACTCTGGGGGTGAAAGATGAGGCAATTTGTTTCTATAAAGATTTACACCATTGGAAACCCTATGGGGCAGTTTTACTCTGTTCTATCAGGTCTCTGTAAGTCAGACTCAACAGTGAGTTTGGTTTGATTTGGTTTTGGGGCAGCAAACTCTGAAGGCGCATCTTAGTTTATGACAATAAGATATCTCATAATAATGGAATTACAAATGATTTGTGTGTGCTTGTGTGTATATGTGTGTATGTAGTGTTGACAGCAGCTTTTAAGGAGCTCTGGGAAGGAGCTCTGGTGGTGTAGTGGATAAAGCATTTGGTTGCTAACCAGAAGGTCAACAGTTCAAATCCACCAGCTGCTCTGTGGAAGGCAGATGGGGTGATCTACTTGCATAAAGATTTACAGCCTTAGAAACCCAATGAGGGTCGTTATGAGTTGGAATCGACTCTAAGGCAGTGAGTTCGGTTTTAAGTTGAGAAGGAGCTCTGATAAACACTCATTTTCTAATTAAAATGGTTTGAATTTACCCAGTGCATAGTGCCTAAAACACTTGACTGCTAACCAGAGGGCTGGAGGTTCAAACCCACCAGCCACTCCTCTGAAGAAAGGTTGGGTAATCTACTTTCATAGTGATACTGCCTTGGAAACCCAAGCAGGGGTCGCTATGAGTCAGGTCCGCCTTGATGGCACATAACACAAAAACAAATCTACCCAGTGGCTACATAGTAGAAAGACTCATGTTTTGCTTCTATATGGATTATAGCCTAAAAGAAAGCTGTGGGGCAGTTCTACTCTGTTTTATGATCTTGCTATGAGTCGAAAATTGAGTTGATAGCACCTGACAACTACAACAACTATGGCAGCTTCTCGAATAACCACTAAGTGCATCAAAAGGGTTGGAAATATTTATGAGCAAGGTAGGCTCTAGACTTATGTTTTGTGAATGTATCTGGAGAAACTGCACCATGGTCAGAAAAGCAATGAAATACAAGCTTTGGTCCAGACAGAACAAGTTATAGAAAGACACCCACCCACAGAGAGATGAACTGATGAGGGTTCAAGCACAAATTAGAAAACAGATATTGAATCTGAAGTGAAAATATATTCAGCATAATTTTTGGAAATGTCTATCTAATAATTTGTTACACTTAATTTGAAATATGCTTACATTAAAAAAAAACCTGCAATGTAATTTAAAAAATATAAACATATTTGTCTTCTCCCAAATTAAATGTCTAAGTTGTACCTTAAAGGGACAACAAGTATAGAAAGACAAAGATGTCTATTTGCAGAGAAGTATATTTCTGCTGATTTTGTACCTTGTCATTATTGTTGTTGTTGTTTGCCATCGAGTCGGACCCGACTTATAGCCCCTTCTTGGGTTCCTGAGGCAGTATCACTAAGGAAGTAGATTGCCCAATCTTGCCACTATATGATCTTATTATATTTCATTCCATTTTAAGACATCTGCAACCACATAGTCCCTGTCATTTAGGAGACCAACCCACTGCCATCGAGTCAGATCCGACTCATAGCAACCCCTCCTTGGGTTTCTGAGGCACTTTCACCACAGAAGTAGATTGCTCAACCTTCCTTCCAAGGAGTGGCTTTTGGGTTTCTGAAGCATTGATTTAATTTACTTGAAGTAGTTGTTATTTACTCATCTTTTGGCTTTTTCCCACATTTAATTTAGTTTCAGAAAATTGGTTTAACTATGACACGTATCATCTTATTCTTTGGTATGGCAGCTGACAAGAAACTTGAATAGTGTTGAACGTAATGCAATATCATAACATCCCAATTCCAAAGGCCCAATCCCAGTAAGTACTTCAGTCTCTTTTGCCTTATCTACTGCAGTAACTGTTCAATCATCCCTAATACTCAATAGAGCAACTATATTGATTTTAAAACTATAAATACAATCATATCAAAACTAAAACAAAAACCAAATCAGCTGCAGTTGATTCTGACTCATTGAGACCCCATGTGTTTTAGAGGAGAACTGCAATCATTAGGGTTTTCAATAGCTGTGATCTTTCAGAAGTAGATGCCAGGCTTTTCTTGCAAGAGGTCTCCTCCAGTTAATCATTTATGCCATCCAGGGACTACATAATCATATCACTCCCATTCAAAATGTTCTTAAATAATTTATTATAACCTACAGGCTGATACAAAAGCTCCCTATATTGTCATACAAAACTGTTTAGGACCTGGGCCATGCAGACCTACTCAGCTTCTGTTTCTATTCTCCTTAATCCCAAAGCACTTGTTTTCTTGAGAGTTTGGTGGCCCCCAAAGACAACATGACATCTGCTTCTTTTGAAATCCCTCTATTCTGAGATACCTTCCCAGGCTAAGGCAATGCTTTCCCCTTGCTACTTAGTAAACTCTTACTCCTCCTTCAAGTTCAGTGTTAACTTTTCCACTTTGTTGGGAAAGACTATTGCGAAAGCAAAGAAATAAAAAGCCCACAAATAGTTTTTATATTATTTTTATTCATCTCATTTATTATTTATTATACTCTACCTCTAATAAGTTTTGAGGCTGAGATAGTTACTTCACCATTCTGAACTTTGTTCCCAATAGCACGCAATTCTAGTGATCTCTGTCCTGTCTCTGCTAGTGCCTGCTTTGACAAGTAAATGATGAATGTTCTGCACTTCAGAGCCATTGACATTAGCATCAGAAGGGACAGGTTTGAATCTTGGCTCAGTTATTTGTTAGCAGTGTGACTATGTGACTTCATGTTCAAAATTGGGGTTATAATGTTCACTTTTTTGTAAGGAATGATCTCTGGTGGCACAGTGGTTAAAAGTTCAACTGTTAAGTGAAAGGTCAGCAGTTTGAACCTACCAACTGTTCAGCAGGAGAAAGATGCAGCAGTCTATGTCCATAAAGAGGACAGCCTTTAAAACTCTACAAGACAATTTTACTCTGTCCTATTGGGTTACTATGAGTCATAATTGACACAATAGCAATGAGTTTTGGATCTTGGTTAATATTAGAAATATCACAAGTAGAGATAAAAGTCTGTCATTTAAGACATTTGTAAACCTTATCCTTGTTATTATTTATAGAAATGTGTGGGATACTTTATCAACTCTAATTGATATATACACCTAATATATTTCTATTTTTCCTAGACACATGGTATCTAAAATCTGTCATTTATGAAGTGACTGGTTAAGTCTTCTCACCCTGCATTATAATTCCATTATAATTCTGTCCCATAATTCCACACCTTTGCTACAAACATCAGCAATCATTCTGGATACACAGCAGTAAGCTTGGAGCCTGAGGCTATGTGAAATGAGGACTACTCTGGAGTAAATTGTCATGTTCAGAAAAGAAAGAATGAGTCAGACCATGCCTAATTCCACAGGAAAGAGATTAGTTGCAGCATAAAACATGTGGAGTTAATTTGGTTAGAAAGGAAATATTAACATCTTGAATTCCACACAGAGATTTAGAGTCTTAGAGTTTGTTGGATTATTTGTACAGTTCTGTTATAACTCTACATAAATGTAGTGAGCACATTAAAAAAGGAGCAACTAAGTATAACTATTGTTACAGTGAAGGATTATATTCTATATGTATTCAAAACCTTATCCCAAATATTTAGTCTTTATTGACATGGGACCTAGAGATTTTGAAAGAATTGAAACAAGAAGTGATATTTACATAATGTTCTCTCAAGTTCCATTTTGGCTATGTTTTGAAATCTGACTTTAGAGTAGTTTATATGTGGAATAAATTATGAGATTATATTTCCCCAAAATCGAAGTCAACTATCATTTGCATATCATGGATCTTTTGTTTAGTTAGTGTCCCAATTGACAGCTAATTTTTGTCATTCAGAACTTGAAGCTTGCTTTTAAGTTTACTTTTTGTGATAAATCCTGCAATAATTATGATTTTCATAATTAGGTAAATCTTTGCTTTCACCTCTTTTTTTTTTTTAATTCAGTACAGAAAGAATAGACTTTGTTTCTGTGTGAAGTTCTCTATTTGTAGAGTTTCTAGACCACTGAATCAATCTACTTTGTTCTTTGTGACTTTTGTTCTTCTGTCTAGCCTTGGACAAAAGGTGTCATTTCTCAGGGACAGTTCTTCACTGGATTTATTAAAGAACCATCTTCAGGTGATTGTGGAAAAGAATTTAGGGATACAATACATATTGGGATAAAAAAGAATTAGAATTTTTGAAATTATAAAATCAGCCTTGTTAAGTCCTAATTTAGCTCATCTAAAAAAAATAGTGGGTTAAAAGGGAAATTGTTTCAGGGGTTTATCCAGGTTTCATGGATCCAGAAAATCTGGATTCCATGAAAATTTGAAATTCTGTTCTGCATTTTCCCCATTTTTATCAAGTTTCTTCTATAGAATCTTTGATCAAAATATTCAGTAATGGTAGACGGCACCATCAAGTTCTTCTGGTCTCATAGTAAAGAAGGCAGATGTTGGTGGAAATAGTTAGCCACACATTCTATTTATTCCTTCTGTTCCTGACTTTCCTTCTTCTATTGCTCCAAGTGAATAGAGACCAACTGTTGTACCTTGAAAGACCACTTAAGCTTTTAAGATCCCAGGTGTTACAAAATGAACTAGTAGATAGAACAGAAACATTCAATACATTGTTAGGCCAACTGACTTGGAAGTGTCCTGTGAAACCATGGCCTCCAAACCAAAGAGTAAAATCTCACAAGGTGTTTTGTTATACTTAAACAGCTTCAGCAGTTATTTGTTGTTGTTATAGTTGTAAATATATCTATGACACAACTATTACCCAAGATAGTCTTTAAATCTTAAACCTTAAAACAAAAAATATTTTCTGAAGTTGTCTTAAAACCAAACAATAGTTAAGCTTAACTAGTAAAAAATATCTGCCTTGCACATTAGCTGTTTAAAAATATGTCTAGATGGGGTCATATTGACAACAGCAATCTAAAGAATATATAGTAAACTTACAGGGCAGTAAGTTTATTTTAATGGGGGATGAATAACTCAGAGAGAAGGGTGAGAATGGTTGTATAACTTGAATGTAATCAATGTCACTGAATTGCATATAGAAATTGTTAAATTGGTGTATGTTCTGCTGTATTCTCAACAAAAACAACAATAAAAATAAATTATGAAGAAAAAGGGAAGATGACATTGTTATTAGCTGCTGTGAAGTTGTTTTTAGGTGTCAACTCATTATAACCTCATATATGCAGAGTAGAACTGCTTAGCAGGGTTTTCAAGGTTGTGATCTTTCTGAAGATTGCCAGACCTGTCTTTGGAGGCACGTCTGGGTGAATTTGAACCACCAACCTTCCAGTTAGTAGTGGAGTGCTTAACTGTTTGTACCACATAAAGACTCCAAAAAAGGAAATTACTTAATTGATGTTACATTTTCCCTAACAGTTTTCTGTATATCTGAAGATGCAAGAAAATAACATCTTTTATTTGAATTCTCTGTTACTCTTTAAGAATACTTTTTGTATTTGTAAAATTTATTTGCAAACACTTTTAAATTAATTTTGTATAATCAAGAGATGTGTCTTTTTAAAGTATTAAATTTATACACCCAAATTATTAATTTCCTTAAATTTCTGAAGTTTAAAATCTAAAGATCTTAGAGAGGTATATTAAAATTATCTTATCAAAGGCACATATGTATATACCTATATATATACTGGGAGCTCTGGTAGCATAGTGCCTAAGGCACTTGACTGCTAACCAGAAGGCTGGCGGTTCAAACCCACCAGCCACTCCTCGGAAGGAAGGTTGGGCAATCTACCTACATAGTGATACTGCCTCGGAAACCCAAGGAGGGGTCGCTTTGAGTCAGGTCCAACTCGATGGCATATAACAACAACAACTACAACAACAATATATATATACTACATACAACTATATTATATGCACATGCGTGCTAAATATATTTGTGTCTGTATCTATTTCAGTGTATATACATATAAACCAAATCTGTTGCTGTTGAGTATATTCTGAGTCATAATGACCTTATAGAAGAGACTAGAACTGCCCTCTTAGAGTCTCCAAGGCTGAAATCTTTAGGGAAGCAGATCTCCACATCTTCCTGCTGAGGAGTAGCTGGCGTGTTCAAACTGCTGACCTTTCAATTTGAAGCCCAGTTCTTGACCATTGCCACCAAGCCTCTTGCATATATGTGTCTGACTTTCTCTCTCTCTCTATATATATATACAAAGAAACCAAATTCACTGCTGTTGAGTAAGATCTGACTCATAGCGACCCCTCCTTGGGTTTCTGAGGCAGTATCTCTATGGAAGTAGATTGCCCAATCTTCTTTCTGAGACGAGTTGGTGGGTTTGAACCACCAGCCTTCTGGTTAGTAGCCAAGTGCCTTAGGCACTACGCTACCAAAGCTCCTTATATATGTGTGTGTGTATACATATATATATACATGTATATATATATATACATATATTACTGTGACACAGACATTATTTCAATAATTGTTATAAACTTTAAAGAATCATAATCATTTTTGTATTTTTAAATAAAATACAAAGAATTAGAATTTTTCAAAATCTAAAATAAATAGTCCTAAATTGACAATGATGAAATTACAATAATTTTTATTACTTTCTGAACTCTTAAAAAATACCATAAAGATAGCTACATTTAATTAGTGTTTATGTATAAGACAATAAACTGTCCTTCCTATACAAGTAGTCTCTGACTTACAACTTACGATTTGTTTCCAATGACACTGTTGTAAATCAGTTCTGACATAAATACCTCAATTTTTCTTTTAGTTTGCATTTTTACTGCATTTTATTATCAGTATTGAAATAAATTAATTCTTATTTATCCTTAGAGGTTGCAATGAGAATGATAACATCAACAAATTGTGCACTGCTACATTATATGTGTTCATATTACTAGCAATAAGATGCACAAAAAATGGATGGTCCTAAGTGCAATTAGTTGTAATTTGAATATGTCAAGGGGACTACGTGTATAATTCATTCATTCATCACAATAATCTTAAGACATATTCCTTATAACCCCTATTAAACCTAGGCTGAAAGACAAAGCAGCTCAAGGTCTTACAGCTTTTGAGAGAAAGAGTAGGGATTCCATTAATCTTAACCTCTACTGCTGGACATTTTGTATATCACTTTAACCATCATATCATAATCAAATAAATTAATGCAATAGTAAGCAATTTTAGGAATATAATATAGGAAAAATAAGCCTATGTAGTTATCATTACACTTATAAAACAGAAGAAATAATGAAATATATTTATTCCTCATAAGCAAAATTGATGGAAAAGTATTATTTATGAAAATGGAAAAGATGGAGTTCCAATAAGATGGTGGAATAGGCAGACAAACTACACAGACCCTCTTCAACAAAGAAAAGAGGAACAAATTAACAGATACAGAAGATAATACCGAGGCCCTGAGCTTTGAAGAGAAGGCTACAGAAGTAGACTAGACTCTAACAAGTGGAAGAGCCTGCATGAGAATGGCGAAAAGGAGATATACAGAGATGTGGACTGTCAGCAATCCTGATGGCATGGACAGCTTGGACATTGGCAAGTGGTGTTAGGATGTAAGAATTAGCATAAAGATTGGCCCTGCAAACCAGGGGCTGCACAGAGAACCGTACTGCTGGCTGGTGATTGAAAGGGGAAGCGGTGAAGAGGGAAACAGGCTGAGCTGTGGACTTTTGGCTGTCTGGAGGGTATAGCCATTTTCAATGTTTACAATTGGTTTGACAATTTTGGATATTTAAAGCAACAACGTTCTCTTGAATTCCAGTGACTTAAGAATAAGTTCCACCTGGCGGGACAGGAAGGAAATACTGGACACTGCGGACTGGAAAGGTGTGTTATTCCCCTTGTTACCTATACCCCACATCCTCTTGGTAAACAGAAATGTGGCCATCTCTCACTCACGCCCACCTTGTGGGCAGTCTGTGTGCTCTGATGGAGCCTGGGTGCCCTACACAGCCCCATCCACCCATCCAGCCCAGATATTTTTTCCTTTTTTTTTTTAGTTTGTTTGCTTTTGCCTGTTGAAAAAAATATTATTATCACTATTATTTCACCCTTTTATTATTATTCTTTCTTCTTCCCTTCCAAAGTTCTAATTTACAGCTTTTTTTCTCTTTTTCCTTTTCCTGGTTCCCATATTTTTTTTTTCTTGTGGTTCTCCCCAAACCTTGTTTTTGTTTTTGTATATTTTTCATTTTTGTTTTCATAATTATTCTTCTCTACCTCTTTACTCTTATTCCACCCTACCCAGATATTGCAAGATTTTCTTTTCCCTTTTTTATACTCATATTTCTTTTAGATTTTTAAAATATTTCTCCAAATTTTTTTTTTTTTTCATGTATTACATTTCCTCTTTTTTGTTATATTTTTTCTTCTTTCTCTTTTTGGTGATTACCCCTGTATGTTTATGAAGTGTATGGTTCTTTTTCCCCTCTTGCTTTTATTCTTTTGATGGTTTTTTGCTTACTGTTTTTGTCTAACTGAGTGGGAGACAGCAACTATGCCCATATGACCCAACCACACATGCACCTCCTGCAGCTATGCTTACATAGTGATAGCAACCACTTCCTTCTGCACCAACTGGCCAATGATACATGACCACCAATAAGAGCCTCACTCATCCTTAACTGCACATCACAGTTAACAGAGATCTGTGAAGCCACTCTCATTCACTATCACACCCACCAGGAGAAAGGTCATAAGTGAATAAGTGCTGCCAACTAGTGAATAAAGGATCAGAGTACCCTGCTTACTCAGATATATCTTCCCCCACAAAAAAAGAAAATGAAAATCTTGGGCAAATCACTCCAACAAACTGTCACCAATTAAATATAAATACAAAAGTCACAATGTTTCAGAGACAACAGAGCATCTTAGTCCACACAAAGACAAAGGATAAAGCAGTTGAAACAAGGGATGAGAATACAGAGCCAGAACAGGTCACTGAGGAAGAAGCAGCATTGGAACTACCTGATAAGGAATTCAAAAGAATCATGCTTAGGTATCTTGAAAGGATTGAGAGACAGATCAAGGAAAACACTGACAAAATTAAGGAAAACAGAGACAACTGCCTAGAAAAATTTCAGAAAAAAAAAAGAACAAAATGACAAAATAAATGAAAAATTAGGAATGATACAAAATCTACAGATAGAATCTAGAGGATTAATACTAAATTTTCAGAAATAGTTAACACATTGAAAGGACAAAGGAGTAGAACTGAATCAATGGAAGACAGAATTAATGAGACTGAAGACAAATACCTGAATACTTCTTTGGAAAGGGATCAATCAGAAAAAAAAGATCAAAACACAATGAAGAAAGCCTAATGTTCATGTGGGATACCATTGAAAGGAATAACCTACGTGTAGTCAGAATTCCAGAACAGGAAGAGAAAGAATAAACCCACTGAGAAAACTGTCCAAGATTTGTTGTAAGAGAATTTCCTTGATATAACGAAAGATGAGAATATATCCATACAGGAAGTAGAACAAACCCGAAATAGGATAGACCCCAAAAGAAAATCACCAATACATATTATAATCAAACTTACCAAAACAAGACACAAAGAATCCTGGAGACAGCACAGGAAAAACACAAAGTTACTTACAAAGGGGGAAAAAAAAAAAAAAAGACTAAGCTTTGATTACTCAGCAGAAACCCTGCAGGCAAGAAGGCAATGGGATGGTATATATAAAAACCTGAAAAAGAAAAATATCCAGCCAAGAATTATATACCCAGTAAAATTGTCCCTCAAATATGATGGTGAAATTAGGAGATTTCCAGATAAGCAGAAATTAAGGGAATTTGTTAAAACCAGACCATCCCTACCAGAGATACTAAAGGGAATCCTTTGAACTGACTGTTAATATACATGATGATATAACCCATAAACCAACCCAGCTAAGAAGTATCAAGTAAAATAAGTTTACAAGACTGTAAACAGGGAACCAGAGACATCAATTAGCAAGTGAGGACCACTGCAAAACAAAAATGGGGAAAAAATAGTGTAGTTACAGAACTTATAAATCATGAGAAAATTAAGAGAGTTCAAGATAGAATGGACTGTTCTCAACTCTGGGAGAAAATTATGAATCATAGAGTAACCTCAGAGAAAAATGTTAAACTTTCACATTACATTAAAAAAGGACAAACACAAACATTTATCAAATACTAAAACTACAGTAATGAAGGAAGTGATAACATGATTAATAAACAAAATGAGCTCAGCACAGAAAATTATATGGAACTAAGAAACCAGGAACACCATAAAGAAACACATAGCAAAATAACAGTGATCGATTCATATTGTTGCTATTAGGTGCTGTCAAGTCATGTTTGACTCATAGTGACCCTATGCATAGCGGAACGAAACACCACCTGGTCCCGCGCAAGCTCCATGATCCTTGCTATACTTGAGCCCATTGTCACAGTCACTGTGTCAATCCATTTCATTGAGGGCCTTCCCCTCTTTCGTCGACCCTCCACCTTACAAAGCATGACGTCCTTCTCCAGGGAATGGTCCTTTCTGATGCAATGACCAAAGTAGATAAGACGAAGTCTGGCCATTTTCGCTTCCAAGGAGTATATCGGCTGTGCTTCCTCCAGGACAGATCTGTTAGTTTTTTGAGCAGTCCATGGCATTTTCAGCATTCTTTGCCAGCACCACAACACAAAACCATCAATTTTTCTTCAGTCTTCCTTATTCATCATCCAGCACTCAGATGCATATGAAGTGAATGAAAATATCATGGCTTGTGTCAGATGCACCTTAGTCCTCAGGGAGACATCCTTGCTCCTCAGCACTTGAAAGAGGTCCCTTGCAGCAAACCTGCCCAGTGCTATACATCATCTAATGTCCTGACTACTGCTTCCATTGACGTCAAATATAAAACGAAGCAATGTGAACTCTTTGACAACTTCAAACTTTTCTCCATTTATTGTGATGCTGCTTATAGGTCCAGTTGTGAGGATTTTTGTTTTCTTTATATTAAGATGTAATCCATACTGCAGGCTGTATTCTTCAATCTGTATCAGTAAGCACCTCAAGTCATCCTCACTTTCAGCAGGCAAAGTTGTGTGGTCAGTGTATCACAGTTTGTTAATGATTCTTTCTCCATTCTTGATGTCACGTTTTTCGTATAGTCCAGCTTCTCGGATTATTTGCTCAACGTACAGATTAAATAAGTATGCAGAAATGATACGACCCTGATGCAGTCCCTTCTTTTGATTTTAAACCATGATTTTAAACCATGCAGTGTCCCCTTGTTCTATTTGAAGAAAAACTCCCTGGTCAGTGTACAGGTTCGCCATGAGTACAATCAAGTGTTTGGGAATTCCCACTCTTCTCAATGTCATCCATAATTTGTTATGATCCACACAATCAAATGCCTTTCCACAGTCAGTGAAACAAACGAACAAACAAACAAAAATCTTTGTGGTATTCTTTGCTTTGAGCCAAGGTCCATCAGACAGTAGCCATTATAGCCCTTGTTCCACATCCTCTTCTGAATCCTGCTTGCACATCTGGAAGTTCTCTGTCATTATACTGCTGCTACCATTTGAATTATCTTCATTAAGATCTTACTTGTGTGCAATATTAATGATATTGTTTGACAATTTCCACATTCTGTGGGGTCACCTTTCTTTGGAATGGGGACAAATACAGATCTCTTCCAGTCAGTTGGTCAGGTAGCTGTCTTCCAAATGTCTTGGCATAGCCGAGTGAGTGCCTCTAATGGGGCATCCATTTGTTCAAACATCTTAATGGGTATTCCATCAATTCCTGGAGCCTTGTTCTTCACCAATTCCTTCAATGCAGCTTTGACTTCTTTCTTCAATACCATTGGTTCTTGATCATATGCCACTTCCTGAAATTGATAAAGATTGGCCAGTTCTTTTTGATACGGTGACTTTGTGTATTCCTTCCATCTTCTTTTGATGTTTCCAGCATCATTCAATATTTTGCCCATAGGATCTTTTAACATTGCCATTTGAGGCTTAAATATTTTCCTCAGTTCTTTCAGCTTGAGAAACATCAAGCATGTTCTTCCCTCTTGGTTTTCTAACTCCAAGTCTGCACATTTCATTAGAGTAATTGGCTTTGTCTTCTCAAGTGGCTCTTTGAAATCTTCTGTCCAGCTCTTTTATCTTGTCATTTCTTCCATTTGCTTTAGCTACTCTCAGCTCAAGGGCAAGTTTCAGAGTCTCTTCTGTCATTCATTTTGGCCTTCTCTTCTTTTCTCATCTTTTTAGTAACCTCTCACTTTCTTCAAGTATGATGTTCTTGATGTCATCCCACAGTTCTTCTGGTTTTCGGTCATTGGTGCTCAGTCCATCAAATCTATTCTTTAGATGGTCTCTAAATTCAGGAGGTATATATTCAAGATCATATTCTGACTCTTGTGGACTTGTTTTAATTGTCTTCAAATTCAAATTGAACTTGCATATGAGCAATTGATGGTCTGTTCCACAATCAGCTCTTGGCCTCGTGTTGGGTGAAGATACTGAGATTTTCCATTGTCTCTTGCCACAGATGTAGTCAATCTGATTACTATGTGCTCCATCTGGTGAAGTCTATGTGTGCAGCCACCATTTGTGTTGTTGAAAACAGATATTTGCAATGAATAAGTCATTGGTCTTGCAAAATTCTACCATGTGA
>NW_006921695.1:5523005-5530335 GCF_000298275.1 Orycteropus afer afer | reverse complement strand
TTCAAACCCACCAGCCACTCCTCAGAAGGAAGGTTGGGCAATCCTACTTCTGTAGTGATACTGCCTCAGAAACCCAAGGAGGGGTCACTATGAGTTGGGTTTGACTCAACGGCACATAACAACAACAACAACAATGTCTAGGATATCAATCTTGATGCATTCCTTTTCATTTTTGACAACTTCCAATTTTCTTAGATTCATACTTAATACATTCCATGTTCCAATTATTAATAGATGTTTGCAGCTGTTTCTCCTCAATTTGAGTCATGCCACATCAGCAAATGGAGGTCTCAAAAGCTTTACCTTTTCCATATCAGTGAGGCTGGTTCTACTCTGATGAAGCAGCTCTTTCCCAGTCTTATTTTGAGAGTCTTCTGACCTATGTGGCTTACCCTCTGGCATTGTATAGGACAATATTTCTGGGATATTCATAAAGTTGCATAGTAATGTATCAGACATTATTTCTATGCTATTTGTAAGGTTTCCCCTGGCCAATTCTTTGAGAAGTGGATGGCCTCTTCCTTCTTCTTAGTCTGTCTAAGTCTGTAAGGTTCATTGAAACCTGTGAACCCTGTGTACCCCTCTGGGTTTGAGTGACTGATGGGACAGTCTCAAGCTTCACAGCAACATGCCACCACAGCAGGACAAACTGACAAACAAGCTTATCTTCCCTAGCTGTTCAAAACCTCTCCACCATCTCCTTACATGGATCCCTGTCTCTTTCCTGCCACTTGGGGGTGGGACTTGGGTCCCTCGCCTTACCTGAATCCCTGCTTATCCTTCCTAACTCTGTAGTCATTCCCTGTTTTTTTCTCTGCTATCCCCCACTTTCATGCCACTTGAGGGGCGTGGTCTTGATGTCTGGCCTTGTCTGGGTCCCTGCTACTGCTTCCTGCCTCTGTCCTAGTCCCCCTCACTTTTTTATATGCATTCCCCTACTTTCCTGCCACTTTGGGGGCATGTCCTCGGTCCCTGGCCTTTCTTGGGTCCCTGATGATGTTTCCTCACTATGTCCTGGTACCTCTGGCTTTTTCTCTGCTTTCCCCCACTTTTCTGATGCTTGGGGGATGTGTCCTGTGTCCCTGGCCTTTTCTGGGTCCCTGCCACTGCTACCTCACATTTTGTTGTTTGTTGTTGTTATGTGCCTTCAAGTTGGACCTGACTCATAGCGACCCCTCCTTGGGTTGCTGAGGCAGTATCACTATGGAAGTAGATTGCCCAACCTTCCTCCTGAGGAATGGCTGGTGTGTTTGGACCACCAGCCTTCTGGTTATCAGTTAAGTGCCTTAGGCACTATGCTACCAATAATTACACTGAATGTCAATGGATTAAATGCATCACTCAAGACAGGGAGAATTGAAAAATGGATAAGAAAACATACACCATAAATACAGTATCTAAAAGAGACACATCTTGGAAAAAAGACAGTAACAAATTAAAAATCAAAGGTTGGAAAAAGATACATCAAGCAAATGGTAATCAAAAAAGAGTAGGAGTGGCAATATTAATTTTCGACAAAATAGACTTTAAGAAAAAAACATAAAGGACAAGGAAAGACATTGTATAATGATTAAGGTATCAATTGAACCAGAAGATATAACCATAATAAATATCTGTGGACCCAAAAAAAGAGCCCCAAAATACATAAATCAGACTTTAAAAGAATTGAAAAGACAAAAAGAAAGATGACACCACAGTCATAGTAAGAGACTTTAATACACTACTTTCAGTGAAATATAGAACTGGAAAAAATTCAAAAAAGACACAGAAGAGCTAAACAACGCAATCCACCAACTTGATCTTATAGGCATTTACCATGCACATGGAACATTCTCCATGGTAGAACAGATATTAGGCCACAAACCCTTAATATATTTTAAAACATTGAAATACTACAAAGCATCTTCACAGGTCACAATGATATCAAATTAGAAGTCAACAATAGGGAAATCAATGGAAAAGGAGCAAATACATGGAAAGTGAACAATGCCTTCCTTAAGAATTACTGGGTAATAGAAGAAATAAAATAATGATATTAAAAATTTCCTTGAATCAAATGAGAATGAAAACACAACATACCAAAATCTTTGGGACACAGCAAAAGCAATGATCAGAGGCCAAGTAATAGCAATAAATATACACATCAAATAAGAAGAAAAAGCCAAAATCAACACCTTAAATCAACATCTCCAACAATTAGACAAAGAGCAGCAAGAAAAGCCTACAGTCACCAGAAGACAGGAAATAATCAAGATTCAAGCAGAAATCAATGAAACAGAAAATAGAAAGACAATAGAAAAAATTAAAAAGATGAGAAGTTGTTTTTTTGCAAAGCTTAATAAAATTGACAAACCACTGGCAAATTTAACAAAGGAGACAAGTGAGAGAATACAAACAATACAAATAAGAAATGAAGTGGGTAACCTCACAACAGAACCAACTGAAATAAAAAGAATAATATCAGGATACTATGAAGAACCGTACTCCAACAAATTTGAAAATCTAGAAGAAATGGACAGATTTCTAGAAATACACTACTTACCTAAACTAACATAGACTGAGGAGGATATATTTAACTGACCCAAAACAGAAGAAGAAATTGAACAGGTCATAAAAAATTACCAACAAAAAAAGTCCTAGCCCAGGCGGTTTCAAAAGAGAATTCTACCAGATATTCAGAGAAGACTTGACACCAATCATACTCAAACTATTCCAAAACACAGAAAAGAATGGAATTCTTCTCAATTTATTTTATGAAGAAGGCATAACCTTGATACTAAAACCAGACAAAGACATCACTCAAAAGGAAAACTAAAGACAATACCCTTCATGACTATAGATGCAAAAGTCTTCAACAAAATTCTAGCCAATAGGCTCCAACACCATATGAAAAAAATAATTCCTTATGACCAAGTCGGCTTCATATCAGGCATGCAAGGATGGTTCTACATTAAAAAAACAATCAACATTATTCATCTCCTAAATAAAACAAAGGAAAAGAACCCTGTGATCATATCAATTGATGCAGAAAAGGCATTTGATAAAATCCAACACCCATCCCTGATCCAAACTCAGGAAAATAAGAATAGAACGGATATTCCTCAACATAATAAATGGCATATATGCAAAACCAACAGCCAACATTATTCTCAATGGAGAGAGACTGAAACCATTCTCTCTGTGAACAGAAACCACACAAGGATGCTCTCTATCACCACTTCTATTCACCATTGTATTGGAAGTCCTAGCCAGGGCAATAAGGCAATAAAGAGAAATCAAAGGCATCCAAATTGTTAAGGAAGAAGTCAAACTATCCCTGTTGGCTGATAATATGACCTAGGAAACACCACAGAGTCAGTAAAAAACAAACAAACAAACAAACAAATAAACAAAAAAAAAAAAAACTACTGGAACTAATTGAGAGATACAGCATCATGGCAGGATACAAGATCAACATCCAAAAATCAGTTGGATTCCTCTACATCAGCAAAGAGATTGCTGAAAAAGAAATAAGGGAATCAATATCATTTACAATGTTGTTGTTGTTATGTGCTGTCGAGTCGGACCTGACTCATAGCGACCCCTCCTTGGATTGCCAAGGCAGTACCACTATGAAAGTATATTTCCCAATCTTCCTTCCGAGACCATTTACAACAGCTACCAAAAACTTTAAATTCTTGGGAACAAATGTTACCAGTGCCCCCCAAGCCTGTACAAAGCCAACTATAAAAGACTATTTCAAGATACCATAAGAGATCTACATAGATAGAAGTACATCCCATGCTCATGGATAGGAAGATTGAACATTGTGAAAATGTCAATTCTACCCAAGGCAATCTATGCAGTCAATGCAATCCCAATCCAGATTCTATCAACATTCTTTAAGGGTATGGAAAAAAAAAAATCACTAACATTATATGGAAAGGAAAGAGATTTCAGATAAGCAAAGCACTATTGAAGAAGAAGAACAAAGTAGGAGGTCTCACACTACTGGATCTCAAAACCTACTATACAGCCACAGTAGTGAAAATGCCTGATATTTGTACAAAGACACAAAGACCAATGGAATAGAACTGAGAACTCACAAATAGATCCAATGACCTATGGTCAGCTGATCTTTGATAAAGGGCTGAAATCCATTAAATGGGGAAGAGAATATTTAACCAATGGTGCTGGCATAACTGGACATCCATCTGCAGATAACTGAAACAAGATCTGTACCTCACACCATACACAAAAACTAACTCCAGGTGGATCAAAGACTTAAATGTGAAACCTAAAACTATAAACCTCCTCAAGGAAAAAGTACAGGCAAATTTCAATGGCAATGAGTTTGGTTTTTGGAATATATTGGAAGCTGTGATGGTGTAGTCCCTAAGGCACTTGACTGCTAACTGGAAGGCTGGAGATTCAAACCCACCAGCCACTCCACAGAAGGAAGATTAGACAATCTACTTCCATAGAGATACCACCTTGGAAATCCAAGAAGTCACAATGAGTTAAATGGACTAGATGGCAGTGTTTTTTTTTTTTTTTTTTAATATATGGCATAAATAGACAGTCAAGCATGACCCAAAATGCACAAACAGCAGAAGATAAACTAGATGAATGAGACCTTGTAAAAACTATATTTTTATGTGCTTCCAAAACTTCTCCAAAGAGTAAAAAGAGAATCTACAAATTGGGAAAAAAATATTTGACGATGACATATCTGATGAAGGACTTATCTCTTAAATTTATACAAAACTCTAACATCTCAACAAAAAAAGATAAATAATCCAATTGAAAAATGGGCAGAAGGCATGAATAGACATTTCACCAAAGAGGATATTCAGGTGGCTAACAAACATGAAGAAATGTTCAAGATTAGCCATTTTTTAGAGAGATGCAAGTAAAAAAGATAATGAGATACCATCTTGGCCCAGCAATAGTAGAAAAGTTCAACAAGACAGAAAATAACAAATGCTTGCAAAGATATGGAGAGATTGAGACTCTCACACACTGTGGGTGGGACTGTAAAATGGTACAACCACTGTGGAAAGCAGTTTGGTGATTTCTTAAAAAGTTGGAATTAGAAATACCATTTGAACCAGCCATTCCATTACTAGGTGTATATCCTAAAGAAGTGTGAACCATGACAAGAACAGACACATGCACACCCACGTTCATTGCAGCGCTATTTCCAACAGCCAAAAGATGGAAACAACCTAGGTGTCCATTAACTGAAGAATGGATAACCAAACTATGGTATGTACACAAAATGGAATACTATGCAAGTTTACACAACAGACTTTGTTTTACATTCAATATTTCATGTACATTTGGTTTCACTCCCCAATTACCATTCCCAATCCTAATTCCCTTGCCTCCCCTCCCTGCCCAGTAAGCCTCCCCCTGTGCCCCAATAGTTATGCACTCATGTGTGTCCTGCATTTCCTCTGTGGGAATGTTTCCCCTCTGGTGCACTGTGGTCAATTGCTCCAAGGAATGCATCTCCATAGGGTATGTGGGTGTGTCACCCTGGATTGAGTGGTTTGTGTGTCCATCTTGTTTACTATTGGGCTGAGAGCCAGCCCCTGGGAGTGAGTTTTATTCCAGACCCAAAGTATATCCCAGGGCCATAGTATTGGGGAACCCACCAGACTCCATCCAAACAGTAATTCTGGTCATTATTGTGTTTTGGGATTTTGTTCCATGTTTTTCCTCCCACTCTATCCAGGATCTCCAGTTTTGATCCTTTCCAGAATGGTTGGCATTGGTAGCTGGGCATCATCTAGTTCTTCTATTCTCAAGGTCCATCATGTCCTAGGACTGATTGCTTCCAAACGTCCTTGGGTTGTTTTTTTGGTACTCTTCTTCGCTTCCTATGATAGATCATTAGCTGCATCGTAGATGGCTGCTGGAAAGCTTTTAAGACCCCAGTCACTACTCACCAATGCAGGTTGTGGAACAAGATTTATAAATAATATTATTGTGCCAATTAAGTCTGATGTCCCCTAATACTATGATCCTGAGTTGGTAGATCTGTTGGATCTCTCTCCCACAGTGTCTGGCTGTCTGTGAGGGATTGTTCTCTGTCTTCTGTTGTTTCTGTATGCATTGCAGGTATTTTGTATCACTGGTATCTATGCAAGATGAGCCTCAGCTGAATCTGTCCTTAGTCTAGAGTATAATTCTGTTCACTGACCCCCATCTGATTTTCTCAGATGTTTATTTGTTTCTTTACAGCCTGGTGTTTGGTGTTAATGGTAATGCAATACTGTGGCTATACTGATATTAGCCTCTATCGTCTATATCTTATGTGCACAACTTGGTGTCCTCCCTTTCCCTAATGTTATCATGATGGTCACAAACTTTCCATACCATCCCTCCCCTTACCCACATCAGTGTGTGGCCCCCAACTAGCCCCAAATTAATCCCTCCCCACCCTAGTAACTTACAAAGTGAGTTCCCTTCCTTAAGCAAACCCGTCTTTGTCTTTTTACAGTAATGGACTCATACAATATTTGTCCTTCTATGATTGACTTATTTCACTCAGCATAATACCCTCCAGGGTCATTCATGTTGTGAGATATTCCTGTATCCTTCATTGTTCTTCAATGTAGCATAGTATTCCATTGTGTGGCTGTACCATGAGTTGGTTAACTATTCATTAGTTGATGGGCATTTAGGCTGTTTCCATCTCTTTACTATAGTGCATTGTGCTGCGATGAACATAGGTCTGCATGCTTGTTCATGTCCTGCCTCTCACTTCTTTAGGATATATTACTAGTAATACAGTTGCTGGGTCAAATGGTATTTCTATTTTCAGTTTTTTAAGGAAATTCCATACCACTTGCCACAATGGTTGTACCATTTTACAATCCCACCAGCAGTGCACAAGAATTACAATCTCTCCACAATCTCACCAGCATTTGTTATTTTCTGTCCTATTGAACTTTGCTATTATTGCTGGAGTGAGATGATACCTCATCATTGTTTTGATTTGCATCTCTCTAATGACTAAAGATCATGAGCAATTCCTCATGTGTTTATTGGCCACCAGCTTATCATTTTAGTGAAATGTCTGTTTGAGTTTCTTGCTCATTTTTGAATTGGGTTGTTTGTCTTTTTGGAGTTGAGGTATTGAAGTTTTCTATAGATTTTGGAGATAAGTTCTTTGTCAGATATGTTATAGGCAAATGTTTTCTCCCAATCTGTAGGTTCTGTTTTTACTACCCCCCCCCCTTTTTTTTAAATTGTGATTTGGGTGAAGATTTACAGAGCAAATTCACTTTCCATACAGCAGTTCACATACACTTTGTCTCATGACATTGACCACAGTTTACCA
>NW_006921695.1:5510780-5522600 GCF_000298275.1 Orycteropus afer afer | reverse complement strand
TTTGAGTTTTGTTCCACATTGTTCTCCCTCTCTTTCAAGGATCTCCTACATAGATCCCCTTCCAAGTGGATGACAGTGGTAGCTGGGCACCATCCAGTTCTTCTGGTCTCATAGTCATACAAGTTACAGATCACATGGTGTAAAAGTTGCTATGAGTAATTGTTTCCATGAATTTTGGGTTTTATTCACTCTTCTTTTCTCTGGACGAGGAGAGACCCATCATTGCACTGAGTATGTTTTTGTATATAGAGTGAGGTATTGTTTTGTGTATGAAGTGAGGGTTTTGTTTAATTTTTCTGCAAGTGGATATCCCATTTTACCAGCACCATTTGTTAAAGAGGCTATCTGTTCCTCATGTAATGGGTTTTGGACCTTTGTCAAAGATCAGCTATCCATAGATGCTGTCATTGTTAGGTGCTGTTGAGTCATTTCTGACTCATAGAGACCCAATGCACAGCAGAATGAAACACCACCTGATCCCATGCCAGCTCCATGATCCTTGCTATACTTGAGCCCATTGTGCCAGTCACCATGTCAATCCATCTTATTGAAGGCCTTCCCCTCTTTCATTGATCCTCCACCTTACCAAACATGATGTCCTTCTCCAGGGAATGGTCCGTTCTGACATGACCAAAGTAGGTCAGATGAAGTGTGGCCATTCTTGCTTCCAAGGAGCATTTTGTGTGCACTTCCTCCAGGAAAGATCTGTTAGTTCTTTTAACAGCCCATAGTACTTTCAGCATTCTTCACCTGCACCACAATTCAAAAGCATCAACTCTTCTTCTGTCTTCCTTATTCATTGTCCAGCTCTCACATGCATATGAGGCGATTGAAAATATGGCTTGTGTCAGGCTCATCTTAGTCCTCAAAGAGACATCCTTGCTCCTTAGCCCTTGAAAAAGTTCCTTCATGGCCAACCTGCCCAATGTTACACGTTGTCTAATGTGCTGACAACTGTTTCCATTGGTGTTGATTGTAGAACCAAGCAATGTGAATTCTTTGATAACTTCAATCTCTTCTCCATTTATCATGATGTTACTTATTGGTCCAGTTGTGAGGATTTTTGTTTGCTTTATATTGAGATGTAGTCCATACTGCAGACCGTATTCTTCAATCTTCATCACTAATTGCCTCAAGTCATCCTTACTTTCAGCAAGCAAATAATCCGAGAAGCTGGACTATATGAAGTAGAATGTGGTGTTAGGACTGGAGGAAGAATCATTAACAAGCTGTGATACGCTGACAACACAACTTTGCTTCCAATCCTCCAAAACTGATGCCACTTTTTTCTTCATATAGTCCAGCTTCTTGGATTATTTTCTCAGCATATAGATTGAATAAATTTGGGGAAATGATACAACCCTGACACACTCCCTTCTTGATTTTAAACCGTGGATTGTCCCCTTGCTCTGTTTGAATGACAACCTCCTGGTCAAGGTACAGTTTCCTCATGAGTACAGTCAAGTGTTTGGGAATTCTCATTCTTCTCAATATTATCCATAATTTGTCATGATCCACACAATCAAATGCCTTTACATAGTCAATAAAACACAAGTAAACATCTTTCTGGTATGCTTTACCTTGAGCCAATATCCATCTTACAACAGCTATGATATCTCTTGTTCCACATCCTCTTCTGAATCCTGTCAATTCCTTCACTGCAGCTTCGAATTCTTCCTTCAATACCATTGGTTGTAGATCATATACAACCTCCTGAAATGGATGAAGATCGACCAGTTCTTTTTGGTACAGAGACTGTGTATTCCTTCCATCTTCTTTTGATGTTTCCTGGATCATTCAATATTTTGCCCAAAGAATCCTTCAATATTGCAACTCGAGGCTTAAATTTTTCCTCAATTCTTTCTGATTGAGAAATGCTGAGTGTGTTCTACCCTTTTGGTTTTCTAACTCCAAGTCTTTGTACATTTCATTATAGTAATTGGCTTTGTCTTCTAGAGATGCTCTTTGAAATCTTCTGTTCAGCTCTTTTATCTTGTCATTTCTTCCATTTGCTTTAGCTACTCTCTGCTCAAGGGTAAGTTTCAGAGTCTCTTCTGTCATCCATTTTGGTCTTCTCCTTTTCTCATCTTTTTAGTGACTTCTTGCTCTCTTCATGGGTGATGTTCTTGATGTCATTGCACAATTCTTGTTTTTGGTCATTGGGTGTTCAATGCATCAAATCTATTCTTTAGGTGATCTCTAAATTCAGGAGGAATATATTCAAGATCATATTTTGGCTTTCATGAATTTGTTTTAATTGTCTTTAACTTGAAGTTGAACTTGTATATGAGCAGTTGATGGTCTGTTTCACAATCAGCTCCTGGCCTGGTTTTGGCTGAAGATATTGAGCTTTTCCATCACCTTTTGTCACAGATGTCATCAATCTGATTCCCATGTGTTCTATCTGGTGAAGTCCATGTGTACAGCTGCCATTTGTGTTGTTGAAAAAAGGTGCTTGCAATGAATAAGTCATTGGTCTTGCAAAATTCTACCATGAGAATTCTAGCATTATTTCTGTCACCAAGGTCAAATTTTCCAACTACTGGTTATTCTTATTTGTTTCCAACTTTTGCATTCCATTCATCAGTGATAATTAACACATCCTGATTGCATGATCGGTCAATTTCAGACTGCAGAATTTGATAAAAAATCTTCAATTTCCTCATCTTTGGCTTTGGTGGTTGGGGCATAAATTTGAATAATAGTCATATTAACAGGTCTTCCTTGTACGCATATGTATATTATCCTATCACTGACAGCATTGTACTTCAGGACAGATATTGAACCATCTTTGTGATGATGAATTCCATTCCTCTTTAAACTGTTGTTCGCAGCATCGTAGATCATATGGTTGTCTGATTCAAAATGGCCTAAACCGGCTCACTAATGCCTAGGATATCAAACTTTATGTGTTCCATTTCATTTTTAACAACTTCCAATTTTCCTAGATTCATACTTCATACATTCAACGTTCTGATTATTAATGGATGTTTGTAGCTGTTTCTCCTCAATTTGAGTGGTGCCGCGTCAGCAAATGGAGGTCTTGAAAGCCTTACCTTATCCATATGAGTAAGGCTGGTTTTACTCTGATGATGCAGCTCTTTCCCAGTCATATTTTGAGAGCCTTCTAATCTAAGTGACTCATCCTCCTCTGTATTGGACAATGTTTCTGGACTGTTCATAATATTGTGCAGTAATGTATCAGACAGTTTCTCTGCTATTCATAAGGTTTTCCCTGGACAATTCTTTCAGAAGGGATAGCCTCTTCCTTCTTCCTAGTCTGTCTCAGTCTGCAAGCTGAGCTGATACCTGTGCACCATGTGCACCCTGCTGGGTTTGAAACATCAATGGCACAACCTCAAGATTCACAGCAACAAGTCACCATAGTAGGACAAAATGAGAGACAATTTTGCCTCCCTTAGCTGTTGGAAACCTCTCCAACCTTCCCTTACCTGGATCCCTATGGCTGATTCCTCACACTGTCTCAGACTCCCTGGTCTTTTCCTCTCCTTTCTCCCATTTTCCCATCTTGCCACTTGTGGTGCATGGCCTGGGTTCCCTCTCCTCACCTGGATCCCTGTTGCTTACTCTTATATAGATAGATGTGTCTATTTCTGGATTTTCAATTCTGTTCCATTGGTCTATTTGTCTATCATTGAACCAATACCACACTGTTTTGACTACTGTGGCTGTACAGTAGGTTTTAAGATTTGGGAGTGTGAGACCTCTCACATTTTTCTTCTTCAGTAGTGCTCTGTTTATCCGAGGTCTCTTTACTTTCAAAGGAAAGGAAAAAATTACAAAGTTAGTAATTGTTTTTTCCATGTCCTTAAAAAGTTTCACAATATTCAGTCTACTTATCCATGAACAAGGCAGGTTCTTCCATTTATGTAGAGCCCTTGTTATCTCCTGTAGCCGTGTTTTATAGTTTTCTTTGTATAGGTCTTTTGTGTCTCTGGTAAGATTTATTCCTAGATATTTTATCTTTTTAGTAGCTATTGTAAAGGGTATTGTTTCCTTTATTTCCTTTTCAGAGGTTTCTTCATTGGTGTAGAAGAATCCAACTGATTTTTGTATGTTGACCTTGTATACTGCCACTTTGCTGAACCTCTCTATTAGTTGCAGTAGGTTTTTTTTTTTGTTGTTGTTGCTGTTGTTTGTTTTTTTGCTGAGTCTCTTGGGATTTCTATGTATAAGATCACACCATTCACAAGTAGAGATTGTTTTACTTCCCTTTGTCAATTTGGATGTCTTTTATTTCTCTTTCTTGCCTTATTGCCCTGGGCAGGACTTCCAAAACAATGTAAAAAACACTGCCATCAAGTCCGATCTGACTCATAGCAACCCCTCCATGGGTTTCCAAAGCAGTATCAGTACATAAGTAGATTGCCCAATCTTCCTTCCAAAGAGTGGCTAGTGAGTTTGAACTGCCAGCCTTCTGGTTAGCAGTCAAATGCCTTAGGCACTATGCCACCAGAGCTCCCAGTGTTAAATAGGAGTGGTGATAGAGGACATCCCTGTCTGGTTCCCATTTGTCAGGGGAATGCTTTGAGTATTTCTCCATTAATAATAATGTTGGCCATTGGCTTTGCATATTTGCTCTTAATTACGTTGAGGAATTTCCCTTCTATCCCTATTTTGCTGAAAGTTCTGGACAGGAATGGTGTTGGATTTTATCAAATGCCTTTTCTGTGTCCATTGATATAATCTTATGTTCCTTTTCTTTTGTTTTGTTTATGTGATGGATTATGCCGATTGTTTTTCTGATGTTGAACCAACCTTGCCTACCAGGTATAAATCCCACTTGGTCAGTGTGTATTACTTTTTTAATATGTTGTTGGATTCTGTTGGCTAGGGAGCTCTGGTAGCATAGTGGCTAAGACACTTGCCTGCTAATCAGACGGCTGGCGGTTCAAATCCACCAGCCACTCCTCGGAAGGAAGGTTGGGCAATCCTACTTCCGTAGTGATACTGCCTCGGAAACCCAAGAAGGGGTCGCTATGAGTCGGGGCCGACTCGACGGCACATAACAACAACAACAACAGGATTTTATTGAAGATTTTTGCATGTATGTTCTTGAGAGATATTGGTCTGTAGTTTCCCTTTTTAGTGGTGTCTTTCCCTGGTTTTGGTATTAGTGTAATTCTTGTTTCATAAAATGAGTTTGGGAGTATTACATTTTTTTCTACATTCTATAAGGTGTCAACCCTTCCCTGAATATTTGGTGAAATTGTCCAGTGAAGTCATGAGCATCAGGACTTTTTCTTGTGGGAAGATTTTTATGACCTGTTCAATTTCTTCCTTTGTTATGGGTCTGTTCAAGTATTCTGTCTCTGAGTGGGGTAGTTTAGGGAGGTCTTCTGATTCCAGAAACTTGTCCATTTCTTCTAGGTTCTGAAATTTGTTGGAGTAGTTTTTCATAATATTCTGTCCATATATTTTTTATTTCAGTTGGTTCTGTTGTGTTGACACCCTCTTCATTCTTAGAACTTGTGTCTTCTCTTTCTTTGCTTTTGTTAGATTTGCCAATGGTTTGTCAATTTTGTTAATCTTTTGGAAGAACCAGCTTCTTGTTTTCTGATTTTCTCTATTTTTTTTGTTTTCTGTTTCATTTATTTCTGCTCTGATCTTTAGCATTTCCTTACTTCTAGATACTGTAGGATTCTTTTGTTTTTCTTTTTTTAATGGTTGGAGTTGTTGAGTTAGAGTGTTGATTTTATTTCTTTTGTCTTTTTTGATGTATCCATTTATTGCTATAAACTGACCTCTGAGTACTGCTCTCACTGTGTCCTACAGGTTTTGGTAAGATGTATTTTCATTCTCATTTGTTTCTAGGAATTTATTATTATTATTATTTCACTTTTTATTTCTTCGATTACCCTAGTTTTTGAGCAGTATATTATTCAACTTCCATATGTTTGATGTTTTTTCCTTGATCTTCCTATTATTAATTTCTAATTTTATAGCATTGTGGCCCAAGAAAATGGTTTGCAGTATTTCAATATTTTTGAATTATTTTATGTTCTAACACATGATTTATTTTGAAGAATGATCCATGTGCTCGGGAGAAGAATGTGAATTGTGCTTTTGCTGGGTGGAGGGAGTGCTCTGTATATGTATATGACTATGAGGTCAAGTTGGTTGATTGTGTTGTTGAGTTCATCTGTATCTTTGCTGAGATTTTTTTTCTAGTTGATCTGTCTTTCCTTGAATGTGGTGTGTTAAAGTCTCCTACTACTATTATAGAGTTGCCTATTTTCCCTTTGAATTCAATTAATATTTGCTTCACGTATTTTGGATTACTTTCATTGGGTGCATAAATATTTATTATCGTAATGTCTTCTTGGTCAATGGACCCTTTCAGCATCATATAGTGACCTTCTTTGTCTCTTATGTTGTATTTCATCTTAAAGTCTATTTTATAAAAAATTAATATTGCCACTCCTGCTCTTTTTTTTAATTACGATTGGCTTGGTATATTTTTTTCTAATCCTTACTGTTAATTTGCTTTTATCTTTGTGTCTAAGGTGGGTCTCTTGTAGGCAGCATATAGATGGATCTTCTTTTCTTATCCAGTCTGCTACTCTCTTTCTCTTGATTAGTGTATTTAGGTCATTCTCATTGAGTATAATTAATGATAGGTATATATTGATTGCTGTCATTCTATTGCTGTTTTTGGTCATGTTGTGAGAGTTTCATTGCTCCATATAATTTTCTGTGCTGAGTTCATTTTTTTGTCAAGAGTTTCCTCTATTTTCTTCATAATTATTAGTCTTGTGTTTAATAAACCCACGTTTTACTTCCTTCTGGGTTTCCTTAGGTAGATTGTTAATTTTCTCAGTGGTTACCTTGGAATCAATTCTTTTTCTTTTTTTTTTTTTTAATTGTGATTTGGGTGAAAATTTACAGAGCAAATTCACTTTCTGAGCAGCAGTTCACACACTTTGTCTCATGACATTGACTATAATTTACCACAATGCAACAGCTCCCCTCCCACTTCCTCCTGACAGTTACCTCTTCCCTGTGTCCATCCCTTCATGTACTCCTGCCCCCTGAGCTGTATCCCTGTGCATAAACAGTCCTTATTTCTCCCATGATTGTTCTCTCCAAGGAATGTATCTACTTCAGTTACATGTTCAACTCATATATCTGTCTTTTGTTTGGCTCAAAACCACAGGAGTGGGTTTAATTCCAGACCTGAATGGCAACTAGGGGCTTTACCCGGCTCTATCAGAGAAGCAAACCTGGCTCTATCAGACCAGCAAATTTGCCCCCCCACACACACCCTTTTCTTTTTCCAAATGATTTTGAGTTTTTTGCACATTGTTCTCCTTCTCTATCCAGGATCTCCCACATAGATCTCCCTCTGAGTGGTTGATAGTGGTAGCCGGGCACCATCTAGTTCTTCTGTCTCATAGTCATTTAGGCTGTGGATCACATGGTGTACCAATTGCTATGAATCTTTGGTTTTCTTCATTCTTTGCTCTGGACGAGGAGAGACCCACCATTGCATCGAGATGGCTGCTTGCAAGCTTTTAAGATCCCAGTCACTACTCACCAAAGTAGGAAGTGGAACAACGTTTTGTGTTGTATGTTATGCCAATTGAGCTTGATTTCACCTGTGACTATGGTCCTGAGCCCACAGGTTCAACTCTTCATTCCCTTTGGGTAGCTGGCTGCGACCAAGAAGTGACTACGGCCTTGTCTCTTGTCAGCTCTACTATACACCTGGGAATTCTTACAGATCATACAAATGCACTTATAGGACCATTGTCTGCCAACCCTATACATGGTCTTGGTACACTCCCTGCTGCATAGACATACCTACTAGTTCAGCCTGTCCACCCATCTATCCACCCATATACACTTGTTTGCCTTCAATGACAATGCAGTACTGTATGTGCAAAAGGGTTCATCTTTGTTGTCTGTATCTCCTATGTACCTCTCTATGTCTTCCTCTTCCTCGATGTCACCATGTTGATCACTCACATTTAGTACATTGCCCGTCTCTTCACCCAAATCAATACTTACTGATCTCTACCTATCTAACAGTGTTCCCTCCCCTCCACTCCCACCACTGGTAACCAACAAAGAAAATTTCCTTCCATAGATAAATCTTTCCTTTACTTTTAAAATAATGGACTAATATGATCTTTGTCCTTCTGTGATTGATTTTTTGCACTCAGCATAATGTCCTCCAAGTTCATCCACGTTATATGTTGTTTTGCAGATTCTACGTTATTCTTTAGGGTAGCATGGTATTCCATTGTGCACATGTACCATAGTTTGGTTATCCATTACTCAGTTGATGGACACCTAGGTTGTTTCCATTTTTGGCTAGTGTAAATAATGCTGTGATGAACATGGGTGTGCATATGTCTGTTCTTATCATGGCTCTCACTTTTTTTAAGATATATACCTAGTAATGGTATGCTGGGTCAAATGGTATTTCTAATTCCAACTTTTTCAGGAATCACCATAATGTTTTCCACAGTGGTTGTCCCATTTTACAGTCCCACCAGCAGTGTATGAGAGTCCTAATCTCTCCACATTCTCCCTAGCATTTGTTATTTTGTGTCATGTTGAACTTCACTACTAGTACTGGAGAAAGATGGTATCTCATTTTGATTTGCATCTCTCTAAAAGCAAATGATTGTGAGCATTTCTTCATATGTTTTTTGGCTGCCTGAATATCCTCCTTGGTGAAATGTCTATTGTCTTCTGCCCATTTTTAATTATATTATCTCTCCTTTTGTTATTGAGGTGTTGGAGGTTTCTATAAATTCTAAACATAAGTCCCTTGTCAGATATGTTGTTACCAAATATTTTTTCCCAATCTGTAGGTTCTCTTTGGACTCTTTTGGAGAAGTCTTTGGAAACACATAGAAATTTAATTTTTAGAAGGTCCCATTCATCTAGTTTCTCTTCTGCTGTTTGGGCTTTTTGTTTATGTTTGATAGTCTATTTACACCATGTATTAGGGCCCCTAAATTGGCCCCTAGTTTTTCCTTGAGCAACTGTATAGTTTTAGGTTTCACATTTAAGTCTTTGATCCATCTGGAGGTAGTTTTTTTGTATGGTGTGAGGTACAGATCATGCTTCATTTTTCTGCAAATGGATATCGGTTTTGCCAGCACCATTTATTAAACAATCATTCTCTTCCCCATGTAATGGATTTCAGCCCTTTGTTAAAGATCAGCTGACCATAGGTCAATGGATCTATTTCCAGGTTCTCAATTCTATTCCATGGGTCTATATGTTCGTCTTTATACCAATACCAGGCAGTTTTTCCTAGTGTGGCTGTATAATATGTTTGAGATCCAGCAGTGTGAGACTTCCTACTTTGTTCTTCTTCAATAGTGCTTTGCTTATCCAAGGTCTCCTTCCTTTCTATATAAAGTTAGTGGATTGGTTTTTCCATATCCTTAAAAAATGTTGATGGGATCGGGATTGGAATTGCATTGAATGTATAGATTTCCTTGGGTAGAATGGACATTTTCACAATGTTCAATCTTCCTATCCATGAGCATGGAGTGTTCTTCCATATATGTAGATCTCTTATGGTTTCTTGAAGTAGTCTTTTATAGTTGTCTTTGTTCAGGTCTTTTGTGTCCCTGGTAAAATTTATTACCAAGTATTTCATTTTTTTTTGTAGCTATTTTAAATGGTATTGTTTTCCTTATTTCTTTTTCAGCAATCTCTTTGCTGTTGTAGAGGAATCCATATATTTTTGGATGTGGATCTTGTATTCTGCCATGATGCTAAATCTCTCAATTAGTTC
This sequence comes from Orycteropus afer afer, assembly GCF_000298275.1. Lineage (NCBI taxonomy): Eukaryota > Metazoa > Chordata > Mammalia > Tubulidentata > Orycteropodidae > Orycteropus > Orycteropus afer. Next base: position 5,512,819 of record NW_006921695.1, on the reverse strand, counting down.
CAGTAGATTTTTGACCAAGTCTCTTGGGTTTTCTAGGTTTAGGATCATATCATCAGCCAATAAGGATAGTTTGACTTCTTCCTTATGAATATGGATGCCTCTGATTTCCCTTTCCTGTCTTATGATGCTGGTTAGGGCTTCCAATACAATGTTGAATAGAAGTGGTGATAGTGGGCATCCTTGTCTGGTTCCTGCTTGTAAGAGGAATGATTTCAGTCTCTCTCCATTGAGAATCATGTTGGCTGTTGGTTTTGCATAGATTCCCTTTACTATTTGAGGAATGTCCTTTCTATTCCTATTTTGCTGAGAGTTTTAATCAAGAAGGAGTGTTGGATTTTATCAAATACGTTTTCTGCATCAATTGACATGATCATGTGGTTCTTCTTTGTTTTATTTGTGTGTGGGATGATGTTGATTGTTTTTCTAATGTTGAACCATCCTTGCATACCTGATATGAACCCCACTTGGTCATAATGAGTGATTTTCTTGATATGTTTTTGCAATCTATTGCCTAGGATTTATATATATATTTGCATCTATTGTCTTTGCCTGGTTTTGGTATCAAGGTTATGTTTGCTATACAAAATGAGTTAGAGAGGATTCCATCATTTTCTATGTTTTGGAATAGTTTAAGTAAGAAAGGTGTCAGTTCTTCTTTGAATGTGTGGTGGAATTCTGTGAAGCTGTCTGGGCCAGGGTTTTGTTGGTAATTTTTTTATGGCCTGTTCAATTTCTTCTGTTGTTATGGATCTGTTCAACTTTTGACATCAGTCTGGGTTTTTCACATCAGTTTGGGTTAGTTTAGGTAAGTGGTGTGTTCCTAGAAATATGTCCATTTCTTTCAGATTTTCAAATTTGTTGAAGTACAGCTCTTCATAGTACCCGGATATTATCCTTTCTTTTCAATGGTTCTGCTGTGATGTCACCATTTTGTTTCTTACTCATGTTCTTTCTATTCTCACCCCTCTTTTTCTTTTTTAAATTTGTCAGTGGTTTGTCAATTTTTTAAATCTTTTCAAAAAACTAACTTCCGGTCTTGTTGATTTTTTCTATTGACTTTTCTGTTTCATTGATTTCTTCTCAAATCTTGATTATTTCCTTTCTTCTGGTGAGTGTAGGCTTTTCTTGCTGTTCTTTTTCCAATTGTTGGAGATGTTGGTTTAAAGTGTTGCTTTTAGCTCTTTATTCTTTTTTATGTGTGCATTTATTGCTATAAATTAGCCTCTGATCAGTGCTTTTGCTGTGCCCCATAGATTTTGGTATGTTGTGTTTTCATTCTCATTTGATTCAAGGAATTTTTGAATTCCAATTTTTATTTCTTTTCTTACCTCGTCCTTCTTAAGGAGGGTGTTGTTCAGTTTCCATGTGTTTACTCTTTTCTGTTAATCTTCCTATTGTTGATTTCTAATTTGATAGCATTATGATCTGAGAAGAGTCAGCACCAGGGTTACAGGTGAGGAGAGACAACTCAGGGATGCCCAAAGTAGTAAGCAAGAAGAGCAGGAGAAAGGGGATTAAAAGCTAGGAAGCCAGAGAGAAGAGCAATCAGCCAAAGGGATTAGGTGAGGAGAGGAAACTCAGGCCCGTCCAGAGTAGCAGGCCGGAAGAGCAGGAGAAAGGGGATAAAAGCCAGGAACCTGGACAGAGGAGCACTCAGCCCCAGGGACAACTCAGGGACGCCCAAAGCAGCGGGCCAGAAGAGCAGGAGAAAGGGTATTAAAAGCCAGGAAGCCAGACAGAGGTACAGTCAGCCACAGGAACTCAGGTGGGGGTGATATGAGAGGTCTCCAACAGCAAGACAAACTTGTCTGTTGGTTTGTCCTACTGTGGTGACATGTAGACGTGAGTTTTGGGGCTGAGCCTCTGGTGTTTAAAACCCAGTGAGATGCACCTGGTGCACAGGTAACACCCCAGCTTATAGACTGAGACAGACTAGGAAGAAGGAAGAGGCTGTCCACTTCTCAAAGAATTGGCCAGGGAAAACCTTATGAATAGCAAAGAAACACTATCTGATACATTACTGTGCAAATTTATGAATA